>NC_056739.1:177399788-177517288 GCF_019279795.1 Protopterus annectens
CCTCATGTTTCAAAACTTTCATCACACTTGGATCTTGTGAGGTCAGCAGATATGTGTGGAGTCCCACAATTGCAGATCTATACATGTAATCAATTTCAAGGAGGCCCATCCCTCCTTCAGAATGGGGAATATATAATCTTGGTATACAGTGATTTTTATAAATCATTTGGTGAGCATGAAGCATCCTGCTTGTTTTAATATCCAGTCTATCCAACACTTTTTGGGGCCAGTCAATCACAACAAAACTATAAGTTAGGACAGGAAGAGCAAATTGATTTACAGCCTGGATCTTGTTCCTAGGTGTCAATGCTGTTTTTAGGATTAATTTAAGTCTAATAAAGTACTCCTTACTAAGCTTTATTTGCATTTGCTCATGTTTTATTGCTGATCCTTCATCAATTCCCAAGTATTTATACACCCCCCTCTTGCTCAAGTTCTTTTATATCACATTCTTGTCCCAAACTGATGTTTTCCTGCTGCTGCAATTTTCCTTTTTTAAAGGTTGCTTTTGCACATTTATCAAGACCAAATGACATTCCAATACCATCTGATAAAGTTTTGACAACCTGCCAGTGGCGGCTGGTGACTTCAAATCAAAGGGGGGCTGCAGGAGACAGCTGAATGGGTGGAGTCAATGGAAAGGGGTGTGGCCAACTAGAAAGGGGGAGGAGCTATGCTCAAAACCACAAAAAACTAACTAAATACACTGCCGTGGGTGCCAAACCATCATTATGAGAGTCCAATCAAGACAAAATTAAGTGTAGAAGAATAAAAATATTTCAATGCATTGGCTGCATGACAGCTTACTTAATATCTAGATGGAAACAAAAAGGTTGTGAGGCATGAAAAAATAAATTACTTTTTTAAATACATTAATGGAATGCCAGTCAAAATCAAGTATAAGAAAAACAAGCAGCACTCAACTCAAACCACTTCTTGCACTGCAGCTCTAATTATAATTTATATTCAGCTTTATGACCTGCTGCCTGACAACTATCTACTTGTTTCATGGGGAAAACATGATCAAAGTAAAAAATGAAAAGCAAACAAGAAATAAGCTCAAGATACATTGCTTAAAAGGTTTGCTGTACAGGTTATGGACCACACGATTGGCATTCTGTTTAGTTTATGGGTAAAGCCTGCAGAGATGACTGGAAGTCTCCAAGTGTAATGAGCTTCTTAAAATAATGTAATCCTGTCCTTTATTACAAATACTGTCATATGCATTTCAATACCCAAGGCTTATACATTATCTACTTAAGTATTCTCTACATGGCAGCAGCAGAAAGGCTTTCAATGTTGGGAATTCTTTAACAGTATGCTTATTAAAGCTTACTTGCATCTTAAAATCTCAGTCAAGCTTACCTGATGGTCATTAAACTATTGCTACTTAAACACAGAGCAACAGGCACTTTGAGTAATAAGCATAAATCCACAGTACAAAAAATATGACAGAAACCAGACCATTCTGCAAAAATCAAGGACAGATGAAAAGCCACTCTAGTACTTGTGTCTATCCTGGATGGGGGGATACCCTGCACATTTACACTGCATAACTACTCCTTGCCTTGCTTCAACACATCCAGAGTCACTACATGGGGGAGTGGGGTGCAACAAGTATGTCACAATTTTAAATGTCTCTGGCTGACTGATGACCCTGACACATTTGTCATACCTCTCAACCTCAGAGCAAGAAATCTAGACAAAGCCATACAAAGTGGGACCAAAGCCCAAAAAACAAGGACAATTTTTAAAAATATTGCTGTTATAAACTTAGAAAGATAATAGAATAGGTTTTGCATTAGTATGAATTTTCTGAATGGTATGAAATCTGAAACTCAAATGTCTGTCATTATCTTCTAACTTCAATCTTTAATGATTTGTCACTAATTTGCCAAAAAACACAACATTTTGAGCCAAAATCAGGCACATTTGAGAGGTTTGGCTATGCCTAATTCTATAAAGCAATTTATTTGCATGTACCTCTCAACCTGTTAATGCAATAAATCTGGACAAGGCCAAATACATTGGGGGAACATATAAACAGTACTAAAAATTGATCTTGTATAAACTGAGACAGTTGACAGAACAACAAGTCTTACTTTAGCATGCATTGGTTATGAAGTCTGTAACTCAGTGTGTCATTAGTGACTTAATTCCTAAATGATTTGCCACAAATTTTATGAGGAACAAGCCAAAAATAAGAAGCAAAAATCTATTCATTCTTTGTAAATCTGGACAGTTGGGAGGTATAGTTCAGCTGGGGCTGTCTAAGTTTGCCGCCCTTCCCCCTCACAAAATCATGGTCGAATGGAGCCCCCTCCTGGAGCCATTCCAATAAACCATTACTTGGCTATTTCACTCCATTTACCATAAACACTAATATGCATACTGATTTACTTCTATGATGATTTGGACTTCATTTGAAAGTTTTATTTTGCATTTTACAGCACAAACACTAAGACATCTGCTAAATAAACATAGCATTAACACTTCTCTGCCTTTGAAACCCGCATTCATTGAAACAGCATTGAAACCCACATTCAAAGAAAATACATTTTTACCAGTGGCAGATAAAGATTAATTCTGGGCTGTTTTCAAATCATAGGCCCCTTGCATATGAAACATGCATGTGCTCTTTGATACACCTTCCTATTGTTTTGAACATTTTTCCAGTAAACAATGAAACAAAATGCATGCACCAATAATGACAAAACTGCCCAATTCAGAACATTTCCATCATAAAACTCTACTCAACCTTCTACAGTCCACCATTATCAGTAAATATGCACAATTCTACAGTCCACCATTATCAGTAAATATGCACAATCTTTGAAGTAAAAAAGTCATCTAAATAATTCCACATTAAATAAGTCTGTAACTAATGACGAGGTTGCTGCTAGCAAAAACCTTTATATTTCATGGTTTCATCGAAAAATAAAGTGTCTGATGCCCCTGAGGAATAAATTGCCTACATATTACATTAAAAATGATAAGCTAGTAATATTGCAATAGGAAATGGATGGCAAACAGATAACAGGCTTATAGTTAGCATCTTAACTTTTTCAGTAGAGCAGCATTCACCCCTTGTGGGAGTAGAATCAACAACCTTTTGCATCAGAAGCAAATACACAACCTGTTGTGCTATTAACATTGCAAGCTGACTTTCCATAAGCAGCACTAAACTTCTCTTCCCCTTCAGCTCTCAGCTCCTTGTAAAATCTACTCAATACTCAACTGCATCTCAACTTTGCAGCACAAGAAATCTGGAAAAAGCCAAATTTATTGGGGGGGGGGGGCCTCAAAAGGCCAAAAACCAGGGACACATTAAACATTGCTTGTATAATCTTGGAAAGTTGTAGAAAATGCTGTGTTATCACCATACATTTTACTGCCAAGGTACCTGTGCAAAAGAGTCAGGGCAACATACCACTATGCCAAATCACCTGCTTTGTGAAAGAAAAATGCTGTGTTACCACCATACATTTTACTGCCAAGGTCCCTGTGCAAAACAGTCAGAGCAACATACCACTACGCCAAATCAGCTGCTTTGCAAAAGAGCGGAAGACTGAAACTTAAATGGCTATCATTTAATAAATTCAGTTCTCACCATAGCTGTCAACCTTTTAGCACAAAACACCTGGACAAACCCAGTAATGAGGGAATACAGCCCTCAAACATATTCAGTGAATTCAGTTCTTGCCATAGCTGTCAACCTTAGCACAAAAAACCTGGACAAAGACAATAATGGAGTAATACAGTCCCAAAAATAAGGACAAATTTAAAATATTCATCTTATAAATTTAGAAAATTGCTAGAATAAAAGGTTGTGTTACTATGTATTTTCTGAAGAGTATGAAGTCTGAAATTCAAATGCCTGTCAATTTTACTTCTGACAGAACAAAAACAATTTTCAGCAAAGGCCCAGGGAGAAATACTGCAGACACATGTCTTTGTAAAATGTGTGGACACCAGAGCAAATCCACACAAACACAGGGATGAGAATGGGATTCCTTCTCTTTACTTACAAAGGAACATACTAAAGAGTATACTTACTTTAGTTCTGCACCTTCACTCTGTTCTTCCAACTTCTTTTCTTTCTTCTTCTAACTTATTTTCTTTCTTCTTCTTTCTTCAGTTCTTCTTCTTATGTTCTTGTCTTCCTTCAGGCTTCACTGCTTCAGCACAGGGCAGGCTGCACAGCACAGCTGACAAAATATATAGCGCCCCAAAAAAATTAAAATCCACAATGGCAATTAAAATAATCGTTCCTTCCCGTGTGACTGACTCAGACAGTCACAGTCACGAATCAATACACAAGCTAACTGACTATCTGATTGGTTCTCGCTCTTTTCCCAGCACATAAAGCCCGGGAAGAGAGCGACAACCAATCAGCAGCCTTTAGTCCAGCAAGCACGTCATGACGTGCCTGCAGACGTCGCAGTCTGAGCCGCTTCCAATTCTATGCGGTTTGGAACCGCATAGACTTCTGGGCATCACAATGATGCCTTCATTACCCCTCCGGGCTGCAATCAAAACAAACAAAAAAAAAAGCTGTTTAAAACCGCCGCAGCCCGAGGCGGTTAAAGTGCGCACTGCGCATGCGCGTACTTCCGAGTCGCGGACTCGGAAGTTTGTTTAAACCGAAAAAAAAGGTATTTTTTTTTTCTTTTACACACTTAATTTTAAAGACAAGTTTATTCTTTTTAGCTGAGGGGGCTGCAGTCCGGCAGTCCGATGCCACGAGCCGCCCCTGCAACCTGCAACTGTGCTTTCAGTTCCTCATCTGATGAGCTATAGAATTTTAAATAGACAAAGAGAAGATGAGAAGTCATTAGACTTTGTTGTTTTCTAGAAGCCAAATTATAGCCATGGCCTAAGCTGTTAAGTAAAGAGCTTAATGGGTTAATGGAAAGGCAGAATAGCAAGGGTGACAGAGAGTCACCCTGGAATATTCCCCTTTGAATTTTTATGCCTGGGATAATAATCTGTCCTTTATCATGGCTTAATTGCAAAGTGGTCTGCCACTGTTTCATGGTTACTGTAATGTAGTCAATCAGTGTAGAGTGTAACTTGTATATTTTAAGCACTCTTTTATCCAAGACTGTGGGATACTATCAAATGCTTTTTTGTAGTCAATCCATGCCATACTTAGGTTTACAATTCTCCACTATAACTTTGTTTAACAACAAATGGTCCTGTGTTCCATATAACTTTCTTTTATTGCCCTTTTGTTCTACTGCTATAATAGAGTTTTCTTCTAAATGACTATAAACTCTGTCGGTATCAGTTCTTGTGTATATTTTGTACGTCGTTGGAAGACAAGTTATTGGTCTATAATTTTTAGGGTAGCTTGCAGGTTCACTCTTAAGTGAGAGCATTGTTTTTCCTGTTGTTAACCAGTGCGGTGTATGTTTGGGGTGCTCATATAAATAGTTCTTACTCATGGCTAAATCCTCGTGCAAAGACGTTAATACTTTAAGCCAAAAGTTAGGTACTGCATCTGGGCCTGGGGTTTTCCAGTTAGAGGCTTTTCTCAACTTTAATTCAATCTCTCTAGCTGTTACTTCATCCCATTTCATACCCTGTACCTTTAAACTTCTTATTCTCTCTTTTACTTCTTCTATCCATTTAGGATCTTTGTTATGTTCCACAGGATTTTCATAGATACTTCTCCAAAATGTATCTACTTCCTCTTTTTTTGGCGGTCTATCAATTCCTTTTACCTTATTTCCCAATTCTCTATAAAACTTTTTTGGGTCATCAGTAAATTGTTTATTTTGTGCTTTTCCCTTATATTTATCTTTGTATCTTCTAAGTCTTTCCGCATGTTTTAAAATCTTTAGTTTGTTATCTCCAATAGTGCATAATAGATCCTGGTCTGTTCTAACACTGCACATTGCTTTTATCACATCTATCTTTCTTAATATTTTTGTTGATCTGTTCCCTCTTCTATAATCTTCTAACAATGATACTTCTTGTCTTAACTGCTTTATAGTTTTCCGTATTCGATATTTCCATGATGGTATTTGCTTTTGCCCCCTCTTTTCCCTCGCTACCCTATATTCCTGAGGTAGAATTTATCAGTTATTAATTTAGCAGCACAGTAATATATTCTGTTTACTTCTGTTATAGCGCATGGATCTCTATGGACAGTCCTAATTACTGTGTTCATTTGTTTTATCAAGCTTCTGATGTTTGGGGTTTTATTAACCTTCTGGAGTCTATTTCTCTCATTGCGTTAAGAGGTTTCTGTGTTTCTGTTAAGAGGGTAATTAGGTTTACTATCAAAATCGCAAATGACAAAATGAATTTCGTTCATTCATGTGACTCATAGCACCGAAAATGGCAAATGAAGATGGTTAGTATGTCAAATGTAATGCCAATTATTCGAATTCAGCATTATTCAACATACTAATTCTCCAGCACCTTTGTCAACAGTAATTAGTTTTCAGCAGTACGAACGTACTGTACTACACTGAACTTCACATTTTTGCAGGGGGGGGGGGCAAGCCCCACTGTGCCCCCACACCTTCTGAAAATTATATATTCCAGCTCTGAGATCACACTACAGTGGGGAAAAGGAAAAGTTTCCTGATCCGCACTGTACCACGATCTCTAGTACTAAGGTCAGCCACATATGTGTGACTGCACAGTACATTTGCTGAACCGGAGAATTAAAAACATGAAGGTTTGGCAACATGGGAGTCAGCCAACTGTAATTCGACATACCATGTTTGCCGAACCTTCAATCGTAATTTTGATGGTAAACAGGGTAAGTAAATAGCTTTTAAGTCTTGGAAAGAGTTAGTCATTGGTGTTTTAAGTGTGCATGTCTATAGGTTAAAATTCTTTTTTTTTTGAAATTCAGCATTGTAAGCTTTCAGTATAATGAGACGCAGTCAAATGAGTTTTCAGTATTTTGTGAAGTAGATCCATGTATGCACATGTCTATGTATATGTATATATATATATATTTATATATATATATATATATATATATATATATATATATATATATATATATGTGTGTGTGTGTGTGTGTGTGTGTGTCTGTGTGTGTGTGTGTATGTGGGGCACATGGCCAACATTAAAAAGTAAACACACCAAAACATGTCAAACCCACCCAAGTGGGGGGCTTCACACCCCATGCCTCCACACATCCCCTAACTAAATATACCAACTCCAAGTTCACACAATAGTGGGGAAGAGGGCAAATTTTCCCATGTTGGCCAACTGTCACTTTTACTGGATTAACATTACGGAGATGTGAACGTTCATTAAATTAAGGTTAAGTAAGATGCAATTAAATGGATTTTCAGTTTACTCAAGTAGACCCATACATATATATAAGCATACACACGCACACACAAACATGCACACACACACACTCACACACACACACACACACACACACACACACACATATATATATATATATATATATATATATATATATATATATATACGTACACACACACATATACACAACCACCTTTTTCATGGTTAACAGTGCCACAAAGATAAAAGCATCTGTAAACAAGATATCATAGAATACATTGGACTATCTGATTAAAGAAGGCTTAACTGCAGTATGCTTTCTGTTTGTTTATCTGTTTCTTCACCAGGCATGTAGATTGGTCTGAAGGCAGTTTTCAGCAGTGACACAAGGTAATAGGGCAAAACAATATAGTAGAACAAATGCTGTGATAAAGGCCTGTTTAACTTGTATTCATACCAGCAATTAATAAAGTTAAACTCTCAAATATTAATTCAGCTTAATTTCCATATATGATCTGTTTTATACTAACATTAATACAGCTAAATAATCATTATGTATACAACAGATAAAAGACATCACCACTTTACTGTATCTACAACTGTTAATCGTCTTGTTGTTGAGAAAAAGTTAATTTTCATTGTAACTAAATAAGAAGATATTTGAAAATGCCAAGGGCAGCCAGCTCCATTGGCATAGATGGATAAAGCCCTGACTACACCCCAGGCAACTTGAATTCATTTAATGGCATGACAGCTTAAAAGGGCTGGCAACAGACAATGTAGGCATAATGGGGTGAGGGCAGGGAGGAACAAGACACATGCAGACAGAATCCCTTGGAGGAGGGAAAAGTGTCTAGGGGAAGGTCTTCCATCTCACCAAGTCACTGTTCAGCGGTGGCCTTCATTAGTGATTATAGAGTAGTAAACACTCACAAGGGGACAGGTGTTATACATCCCTGCAGTGATGCATGTTGATATCTTCCTGCCCGGTGATGGGGTAGGCTATGCGAATGCCCTTGATGTCAGGATGTCAGCATGGGCACAAGAAACCCTAAGGGATGCCTGCATGATGGCTACTCTAGTGGGCTTTTGTGTCTGTTTTATACTGGGGTCATTTCATAGTACAAGGAAATGAATGGATAGTGCCTGATTGTAGAAGGCTTGATTGTCATCAGGCATGAGTACAAAAAAACACATACCAAACAGAAAAAAGCCAAAAGTGCATCATCAACCAAACAGAAAAAAGCCAAAAGTGCATCATCAACCAAACAGAAAAAAGCCAAAAGTACATACACATTTCTAAGCAAAAGAGCATAGACGTTTTCAAGCAGTGGTATTCTGAAAGCTCTTTCAAGTTACAGCAAGCAATAAAACAGTAAAAATCAATCAGAAACCCTGGCTAACTTGCAGGTAGAGGTGCATATACTATATTAAAGGTAAGAAAACCAGTATCCAACTCAATAAACCAGCAATAGTAGAGAATATTAACCCACTGGCAGATTTACTGGAGGGGGACTAGGTAGCTTTACCCCCATTACTGGTTCCTCTTAACTGTAGCTTTTGCAGTACATTCAATTTTTTTAGCCTTCCTGTGTGTGAAAACGCCTTGTTTTGGCAACTATTTGAAATGTTGGTACCTGCTAGAGTGAGTCCAGAAATGTGGAGACTAAATGGCAGAAACAACAGACTTGTATATACTAATTCTGAGATGCCGTTTCTCAGAGTATTCCCTTTTCTTTGAGGTATGGTGATCCTGGACTTGGTATAAATATAAGTTTGGGGGTGCGGGAGGGTTGTACCCCCACACTAAAATAAGTTTTAAGGAGAAAAGCAATTTTTTTGAGATTTACCCTTCTTCAAGTTTTCAATATTCAGCATTTTGAGTGCCAACATTTCAATAGGGAGGCCCTAGTTTTATTTGCTGCTTGACACCATAGAGCCTTGAATGGAATTGGGTTTTGAGGCTCATCTCTTTGTTAGCTAATTCTGAGTGTCATCACATTCAAGAAGCCACTCTGCAGTTAATTCTTTTAGAGTTAGTGGTATGTGATTATTTAACCTTAGTTCATTTCTGCTACTGGTTCGAGTTCCATCATCCCTACATATACTCACAAATTGCAGGTCTCCAACCATTTGGTGTGCTCAGTTTGTTTTGTTACAGTCGTACTGAAGATGTCCTTTGGACATTATTAACTCTTCTTATTAATCACGTAGTTGCTATGACCACCGCTATTCCTTTATTAATGGACAGCCAAGTAAAATTATGATGTAATCTGTGTTGATTCATTAAAAGCAGCCGTCCCACTTTGGTCCATACTAAGAGAGTATGTCACGCATTTGTTCATAGGTCTCAACTTCTTTGTTGAAGAATGAGGGACAAAGCCAGAAATTATGAGGGAAGGCCTAGAATCAAGGTCATTTTTAAAATATTACTCAAACTCCAGGAGTTATGATGAAAGCATTAGCAGTTTGCTTTTGAACCTCTGGGGATTTGTTGAGGGGAAGTGCTACATCTCTTAACTTCTTTACTCAAGAATTCTGGGCAAAAACAGAAATAATGAGGAAGGCAAAGGCCCAAAATCAGAGAAATGTTTTAAACATTACTCTAATTCACTTAGAATGGAAATAGAACAACAGATTTTGCACCAATATTCATTTTTAATAATAAGAGTATGAAATTATTATAGCTAGCGTTATTGACTGCAATCCTCAATGATTTACAGGAAAATCAAAACTTTTGTCAAGGACAGGTAAAAATATAATGCTTTATAAGAGACATTCTGTGAAACTGGGGTCCACTGAGATTTATGGTTAGTGCAGTTAATGTAATTATTATTATGGTACTTTGGAATCCGCCGGAGGTAAGAGCAACACTTGTATCAATAGATAACTAAACAAATCATTTTACCTGCACTTAAAGATGATGTGTTTGTATGCAGGAAGTTTCCTGCTGATTATTAGTGAATTGCATAGTTTGCCCAGATGCATCATTTTTAATCCACTAGAGCTTAATATACTGTTATTCTTTTCATATGAATTTAGCACACTGAGCTAAAACTGAGTTATGTTACATTGCGCAATATTTTTGATAGATTGCCCAGATGCATCTTTTTAATCCACTAGAATTTGATATGTTATTATTCTTTTTAAATGAACTAAGCACACTGCACTAAAACTGGTTAATATTACTTTGAGTAATATTTTTGATAGATTGCCCAGTTGCATCTTTTTAATCCACTAGAATTTGATATGTTATTATTCTTTTTAAATGAACTAAGCACACTGCACTAAAACTGGTTAATATTACTTTGAGTAATATTTTTGATATTATGCGTCTTAACTCTTAATCCATGTGCAATTAAAGCTTTGTGCAGAATAATTTCTGGGCAGAATGCCACAAACAATTGCAATACAGATTAACGTTGCTTCCTGTAAAAATTTATTAAACTCTTAAAATGTTTAAACAAGTTGGTAATAACAAATCAAATGAAGGTTAAATGTAGGCACATAAATGATGCTGCTTTGAGTAACCTTATTGCATTTTTGTAGGCTTGAGATTACATTTCTGTCATCTCACTCCCTCTCTCTCTCGCTCTGCCTGTCTGTCTCTTTCTCTGTCATGCATTCTTATGCTTCTCTTTCTGGCTGGCCTAGTTTTTATTTTGTAATTAACGGTATTCTTTTTACACATAATGGATTTGGGATTACTGGAATGGTGATGGTTTAACCATATTTCTGTTACACACTCTGTACATCTACTGTTTACACACATTACATCATAATTCTACACATTACGTCATACAGTAATTCTACTTGGCTGTACATTAATAAATGAACGGCAGTGCCCATAGCAACAACATTAGTAACAAGAAGACTAAATAATGTTCAAGGACTGAAGGGCATCTTCAGTAATAACAATGAAGACAATAACAAAAAAATCTGATTAAACTAAATGTTGGAACCCTGCTATTCCTGAGTATACTAAAGGATGATGTAATTCAAACTAGTAACAGAAAAAGAAACAAATACCACTAGCTATAAAGCAATTAAATACAGAGTGGTTGGTTAAACTTTTCACATATCATCCACCTGTGCCTTATACAGGTGTAGGCCGTTTAACAGATGACATAGCTCTAAACCTTCCATCCCCAAAGTGGGGATCACCACATCATGTACTTTACAGCTTAAAGCTGAGCTGCAAGGTTTCAGAATTTTGCAGTTGTTTTTCATAATTTCTATAAAAACGTTTAATCGGAGGCTGTACATTGAAGTATGCAAATCATATAGGCAGCTATACATCAGTTCATCCATTAAGTCTGTCCGTCTTTTTCACATGCTCTTCGTTGTGAGGAATGTTCATCACGTTGAGTCATTTAGTCACTGTTCCACTCTGTTGCACATTACACACAAAACAACATCACCCACAACCTACCGTGATGCAGCCACACATCTACATTACTTCCTTTCACATTACAAAATTCTACCATAGACACAAAACAAAATCACTGCCTTCGCCCCTTTATAAAATAACACATTTAGATCATTATCCTACACATAGCTTGCTGAGCCACCATATTCTTAAACAATTACCACTACTATAGAATTGTACTACAAATACTAAACCTAAGTACTTACATTAGAAATACTTTACTACTAAATGACTTCCACTTTCAAAATGTTACTACTACATCTCCCACTATACCATACTATCTCTTCTTATATCAGCATCCACCCTATCCAACATACTCCTATGTGCTTAACCCTATCAGTCTTTCCCCTCTTCCTCACTCACTGAATTCATTTTACCACTACCCACTTCATACTGTCTATCCTTTCAGCCCCACCTCAATTACCAGGCAGTACAAAATCCCTGATACAGTCTATCACTATAGCCCATAATCTTTACAACACCTCTTCTCTACATCCCTAAATATACAATATTAACGACACCCCCCCCCCAAAAAAAAATATGTATTCATCATCAGGAACAAAATCAAAGCTTCAAATAAAAAAATCATGTCCCAGATTCTACCTCCACTCCTTACTAAAACACTGTGGAGACATATATACTGACCCTGGTCCAGTTTGAAAAGAAATTGTAACCAAATCTGCAAATAATCCTACCACTATATTACTACAAAAAAGACAAAAAAACAAAACAAAAAAAAAAAAACAAATCCACAAATCAAAGGGTCAAAAGTCATAAACATCAATCATAGAAGCAAGTTAGTCACTACAGAAACCTAGCTAAATTTCTTCATTAAAGACAACAAACTAATTCTACAAGAATATCGCATACTTACAGTAGATCTTTCAAACTTAAAAGCAGGTGGTGCAGCCATTCTTTATACCAGCCATATAAACATCTCACCTTATCATCAGCGCAATCCCCAGTTCAGTAAAGCATAAGTTCAAATATCCTTTCTAAAACTTAACCCCCACAAAAGTCTGTGCATTACTGCAGTATATATCCCTCCTGGGAATAGCAGCAACATACTTAAAGGCATTCTCCCCTTGGCATCCAGTAACAAACCCCAAGAAACTATAGTTCTGGGAGACTTTAATATCGACTGGCTCCTGGTTAACTTTAACATCCCAACAGTCATCATAAATCTTTCCGGATTTAAACAACTTATAGACAAACCAACTAGATATAACAAACTCACAAAGAAGGCATCAATACTAGATTGGATATTAACATCACACCCCAACAACATCTCCAAGACAGGTACCCTAGCTGACATTCTTAGCGATCATCTTCCCGCATTTGTCAACAGGACCCTTACTCACTTCCCAAAAAATCATCAATTTAAATTCATACGTAACATAACCAAGTTTAATGCAGAACAAATCACATGATAACTCATGAGTTAAAACTGGTCAGACCTAAAAACACTGCCACTCAAGGATGCCTATACTTCAACAGACTCTCCCTCACCATCATAACTGAATGCTCTCTAATGAAAAAAAGAGAGTCAAATTAGACCCATCTCTATGGGTGTCACATGACACTAGAGTCTTAATGAAAGAGAGGGACAACAACTGGAAAGCACTGCAAATTACAAAAACACAAGAAAACCTACAACATTTCAAGCATCTAAGAAATAAAAGAAAACATAGTATATGACTAGACAAAAATGACAGTATTATATACTGCAAGAAACCTATGAAAATAATCCTAGACTATTTTGGGCATCCATATTAAACCTGTTACATCCAGGCTGTAGCACACAATCAGTCCCAGCCCCTAATGACACTCCAGCAGAATTAGCTGAGAAATTCAATGATCACTTTGTACAATTCATCACTTCTGTACTAAAAATAGCATCACCTCTGACACTACCTCTTTGTCAGAGACCAACTCTTACCAAGAACACTTCTCACTTAAACCTGTCCCTACCACACTCATAAAAAAAAAAAAAACACTCCTCAAGCTAAAATACACCTCCTTTTCTGCAGAGAGCCTGCCATCTGAATATCTAAAGATAGCAGTAGAGGCTATTACTCACCCCTTAACCCATTTAATGATCAGATCCATCACTCAATGCTATGTTCCCACCAAACAGAAAAAGGCCTATATAGTACCAATGCACAAATGAGGCTCATCGAGTGACCTAGCAAACTTTCAGCCTATTGCAATATTACCTCCCATATCCCAGATTCTTGAGAAGTGTATCCCAAAACAACTCATAGATACCTCATTAGTAATGGCCTCTCAACTATACAACATGCTTTTAGACCAAACCACAGCACTATTACAATTTACCAATACCATCAATACAAACAGAAACTCTAGAAACCTGGTCTCTTCTCTCCTTCTAGACCTTTCTAAAGCTTTTGACACTGTCTCGTACCACCTTTTACTGCAGAGACGTTCTTCTCTCAGGCTTTCCCTCTCCTCTCTCTCCTTGTTTCACTGTAATCTGACAGATTCCAATCTGTGAAATGGCAGGCTCAGTGGTCCTCCTTTCTGCCTGCCAAAGTTGGAGTTCCACAAGAATCCATACTAGGGCCTCTATTATTTAATATGTTTATAGAGGATCTTCACACTGCAGCCAGACATGCTACACTAATGCAGTATGCAGACAATTCAACTTTGATTTTCTCAGCCCCTACTCTAAACAGATTATAACAAATCAACCAAGAAGCATTCACATTAATAGAAACCTGGCTAGATAATTCTTACTTTATATTAAATCCCAGCAAGACCAAAGTTCTTCTCTTTATTAATAAGCCCTACCTTCAGAACAAAGAACACTTTAATAGTACTTCCTCTAAGAACACAGAGATAGAGGTGGCCCCCATATTAATCACTTGGGTGTCACCATAGATGACAGTTTGAAATTTGGTCCACACATCCAAACAGTAATTAAAAAGACACACCAAAAGCTAGGTCTGTTGTACACAGCAAAGCCATATCTCACAGATAAAGCCAGGGTAACAGCTGCAAGAATTTATTTACTACCCACCTTATCATATGCACCACAGATCTTCACAAATCTACTAGTACTCCAGTAAACAAAACTTGAGCAGCACTAGAACAAAATCACAAAATTTGCCACAAACTCTTCTTACCACAGTAATCACTGATATGTCCTCAAAATTTTTAAAATATTACTCTAATTTGCTTATAAAGTTAATAGAGCAGCATGTTTTGCATTAAAATCCATTTTCTTGATCAGTAAAAAGTAAGAAATTCTAATGTCTGCCACTGACTGACAATAATCATCACTGATTTTCCAGAAATCAAATTTTTTATGGGACAGAGCAAAACATATATGTCAAAATCAGGGATATTTGAGAAGTATGCATTCATTGTTAAGACTTGTTTGCAAATTAACACGGCAAATAATACTGTATAAGATTAATTCATCAAAAACCTTTTTGTATGCAGAAAGTAGTAGTTATTAACCGCGCTGCAAGTTTCCCAGGTGAAGCTATTAAGTGTTTCGCATTTTGCCTGCTTCTTCCAAACTGTGTGAGGCAGTGTTCTACGTTTTGGAGAGGGAATGTTTAGAGAGCTAGGAATCTGCTTTTTGTTTTCATCTGGCTTCAGCAGTATTCAAAGTGACTAACTGTTGGATACTTAGGCTATCTGGGAATGAAAGTAACCGTCCCTGTTGTCACTTGCACAGGGTATGGAGAAGTCTGTGAATGAAACTGGCTGACCTTGCTGTCATGATCAGCTTAAACATTAATCATTTTGGCTTTTGCATAGCTAATGTATATTTTTATGTAGCAAATTGCCATTATTATTTTTTATCACAATCAGAAATCTGAGGTGTACACAGTCAAAGTGCTATAACTACTGTGAATTGTAAATGAAATTGACTGACCCCACCATCAGCTGATCAGGGCCAGTGTTAGCATTTTGGGAGCCCCCAGCAAGTTTCAAGTTAGGGGGCCCTACTTGGGAGAATATAAAGTGTGACCACATTGCTGTCGCACCACCTTCCCTGTCAAACTCATCCAGCATTATTTAACAATCACTACAGTGTCACTACATTCAGATCATTAAGAATTGATGTGCCAAGGTACACAACCACTACAGTGTCACTACATTCAGATCATTAAGAATTGATGTGCCAAGGTACGCACTGGAATTTAGTACCAATGTTACATTAAAACAAACCCCTGTACCACAGCAAGGTAGCTACTCACAGGAACACACACTGACTAGCATTTAGTACCAATGTTACATTATGACAAACCCCTGTACCACAGCAAGGATGCTACTCATATGTGCATGCACACTGACTGGCATTTAGTACCACTGTTACATTTTGACAAACCCTTATACCACAGCAAGGTAGCGACTCACAGTTGCACACAAACACACACACACACACACACACACACACACACACACACACACACACACACACACACACACACACACACTGACTAGCATTTATTACCACTGTTACATTATGAAACCGGAACTTCATCCCTGGTTTGGCACCCATATCTAATAGACACAGGTAACCTGTAAATGGTTCATCTCCCAAACCCCTGCTTACAGTTATCAAGGGTATCAGAACTTGTCAGAGATTTGGGATGAATGGCTAGGCTTAAAAATGTTCCTGGGGTCATTAGTCTGTACCACAGCAAGGTAGCCACTCACAGGTGTACACACAATGACTGTCATTTAGTACAAATGTTACATTATGACAAATCCCTGTACCACAGCAAGGTAATGACTCAACGGTGCACACACACTGACTGGCATTTAGTACCGATGTTACATTATGACAAACCCATATACCACAGCAAGGTTGCCACTCACAGGTGCATGCACTGACTGCATACTCCTCAACTGCCCAGATTTTTACAGAATGTCCAGATGTGACTCATTTTTTATCTTTTCCTCAAAATTTGTAGTTTTTTGTATTTTTGTGGCAAATCATTGATGATTGAATTCACTAAATGATAGGCATTAGAGTTTAACTTCATATCCTTCAGAACATGCATGGTAACACCTTTTATTCTAGCAACTTTTTAAGTTTATAAGAGCAATATTTAAAATTTGTCCTGATCTTTGGGGCTGTAACCCCATTATCTGTGGCTTCATCCAGATTTTTTGTGCCATGAGATTGAGAACTACAACTGACATTTAGTAGCCAGCTCTACAGAGGTACAACAAGACACAGACACACACACACTGACTCCCATACAAAGATACCCACACTGACTGGCATGTAATAGCAATGTTGTTACATTATGACAACCCTCTGTACCACATCAAGGTAGCCAGTCCAACAGAGGTACACAAAGACAAAGATACCCACACTGACTCCCACACAAAGACACCCTCACTGACTGGCATTTAGTAGCAATGTTGTTACATTACAACAAGCCTCTGTACCACATCAAAGTAGCCAGTCCCACAGAGGTACACAAAGACAAAGACACCCACACTGACTGGCATTTAGTAGCAATGTTGTTACATTATGACAAGCCTCTGTACCACATCAAGGTAGCCAGTCCCACAGAGGTACAGAAAGACAAAGACACCCACACTGACTGGCATTTAGTAGCAATGTTTTTACATTATGACAAGTCTCTGTACCACATCAAGATAGCCAGTCCCACAGAGGTACACAAAGACAAAGACACCCACACTGACTGGCATTTAGTAGCAATGTTGTTACATTATGACAAGCCTCTGTACCACATCAAGGTAGCCAGTCCCACAGAGGTACACAAAGACAAAGACACCCACACTGACTGGCATTTAGTAGCAATGTTGTTACATTACGACAAGCCTCTGTATCACATCAAGGTAGCCAGTCCCACAGAGGTACACAAAGACAAAGACACCCACACTGACTGGCATTTAGTAGCAATGTTGTTACATTATGACAAGCCTCTGTACCACATCAAGGTAGCCAGTCCCACAGAGGTACACAAAGACAAAGACACCCACACTGACTGGCATTTAGTAGCAATGTTGTTACATTGTGACAAGCCTCTGTACCACATCAAGGTAGCCAGTCCCACAGAGGTACACAAAGACAAAAACACCCACACTGACTCCCACACAAAGACACCCACACTAACACCCCCAAAAATCACCTACCCTGACTGGCATTTAGTAGCAATGTTGTTACATTACGACAAGCCTCTGTACCACATCAAGGTAGCCAGTCCCACAGAGGTACACAAAGACAAAGACACCCACACTGACTGGCATTTAGTAGCAATGTTGTTACATTATGACAAGCCTCTGTACCACATCAAGGTAGCCAGTCCCACAGAGGTACACAAAGACAAAGACACCCACACTGACTGGCATTTAGTAGCAATGTTGTTACATTGTGATAAGCTTCTGTACCAGATCAAGGTAGCCAGTCCCACAGACGTACACAAAGACAAAAACAGCCACACTGACTCCCACACAAAGACACCCACACTAACTCCCCCCAAAAATCACCTACCCTGACTGGCATTTAGTAGCAATGTTGTTACATTATGACAAGCCTCTGTACCACATCAAGGTAGCCAGTCCCACAGAGGTACACAGAATCAAAGACACCCACATTGACGCCCACACAAAGACACCCACACTAACTCCCCCACAAAATCACCTACACTGATTGCAATTTAGTAGCAATGTTGTTACATTAGGACAAGCCTCTGTACCACATCAAGGTAGCCAGTGCCACAGAGGTACACAAAGACAAAGACACCCACACTGACTACCACACAAAGACACCCACACTAACTCCCTCACAAAATCACCTACACTGACATTTAGTAGCAATGTTGTTACATTACGACAAGCCTCTGTACCACTACAAGGTAGCCAGTCCCACAGAGGTACACAAAGACAAAGACACCCACACTGACTTCCACACAGAGACACCCACACTAACTCCCCCACAAAATCACCTACACTGACTGCCATTTAGTAGCAATGTTGTTACATTACGACAAGCCTCTGTACCACATCAAGGTAGCCAGTCCCACAGAGGTACACAAAGACTAAGACACCCACACTGACTCCCACACTAACTCCCCCACAAAATCACATACACTGACTGCCATTTAGTAGCAATGTTGTTACATTACGACAAGTCTCTGTACCACATCAAGGTAGCCAGTCCGATAGAGGTACACAAAGACAAAGACACCCACACTGACTCCATACACAAAGACACCCACGCTAACTCCCCCACAAAATCACCTACACTGACTGGCATTTAGTAGCAATGTTGTTACATTGTGACTAGCCTCTGTACCACATCAAGGTAGCCAGTCCCACAGAGGTACACAAAGACAAAGATACCCTCACTGACTGGCATTTAGTAGCAATATTGTTACAGTACGACAAGCCTCTGTACCACATCAAGGTAGCCAGTCCCACAGAGGTACACAAAGACAAAGACACCCACACTGACTGGCATTTAGTACCAATGTTGTTACATTACGACAAGCCTCTGTACCACATCAAGGTAGCCAGTCCCACAGAGGTACACAAAGACAAAGACACCCACACTGACTGGCATTTAGTAGCAATGTTGTTACATTATGACAAGCCTCTGTACCACATCAAGGTAGCCAGTCCCACAGAGGTACACAAAGACAAAGACACCCATACTGACTGGCATTTAGTAGCAATGTTGTTACATTGTGACAAGCCTCTGTACCACATCAAGGTAGCCAGTCCCGCAGAGGTACACAAAGACAAAAACACCCACACTGACTCCCACACAAAGACACCCACACTGACTCCCCCAAAAAATCACCTACCCTGACTGGCATTTAGTAGCAATGTTGTTACATTACGAGAAGCCTCTGTACCACATCAAGGTAGCCAGTCTCACAGAGGTACACAAAATCAAAGACACCCACACTGACTCCCACACAAAGACACCCACACTAACTCCCCCACAAAATCACCTACACTGATTGCAATTTAGTAGCAATGTTGTTACATTAGGACAAGCCTCTGTACCACATCAAGGTAGCCAGTCCCATGGAGGTACACAAAGACAAAGACACTCACACTGACTACCACACAAAGGCACCCACACTAACTCCCTCACAAAATCACCCACACTGACTGCCATTTAGTAGCAATGTTGTTACATTACGACAAGCCTCTGTACCACATCAAGGTAGCCAGTCCCACAGAGGTACACAAAGACAAAGACACCCACACTGACTTCCACACAGAGACACCCACACTAACTCCCCCACAAAATCACCTACACTGACTGCCATTTAGTAGCAATGGTGTTACATTACGACAAGCCTCTGTACCACATCAAGGTAGCCAGTCCCACAGAGGTACACAAAGACTAAGACACCCACACTGACTCCCACACTAACTCCCCCACAAAATCACATACACTGACTGCCATTTAGTAGCAATGTTGTTACATTACGACAAGTCTCTGTACCACATCAAGGTAGCCAGTCCCACAGGGGTACACAAAGACAAAGACACCCACACTGACTGGCATTTAGTAGCAATGTTGTTACATTATGACAAGCCTCTGTACCACATCAAGGTAGCCAGTTCCACAGAGGTACACAAAGACAAAGACACCCATACTAACTCCCACTCAAAGACACCCACACTGACTGGCATTTAGTAGCAATGTTGTTACATTATGACAAGCCTCTGTACCACATCAAGGCAGCCAGTCCCACAGAGGTACACAAAGACAAAGACACCCTTGCTGACTGGCATTTGGTAGCAATGTTGTTACATTATGACAAGCCTCTGTACCACATCGAGGTAGCCAGTCCCACAGAGGTATACAAAGACAAAGACACCCACACTGACTCCCAAACAAAGACACCCTCGCTGACTGGCATTTAGTAGCAATGTTGTTACATTGCAACAAGCCTCTGTACTACATCAAGGTAGCCAGTCTCACAGAGGTACACAAAGACAAAGACACCCACACTGGCTCCTACACAAAGACACCAACACTGACTTCCACACAAAGACACACACACGGACTCCCACACAGCACAGACAAGACAAGACAAAGACAACATTTCAGCAAGGCTGAACAGAGACACCCACACAGACTCCCTCACACAGGACAGAAGCACACCAAGACAGAGACTCTTGCACACAGGACAGACACCCACACATGATAAAGACAGCATTATATGAAGGATGAACAGAGACACAAGACGGACAGCTACACAGACTCTTGCACACAGGACAGACACCCACACATGATAAAGACATCACTACAGCAAGACTGAACATTAACACCCACACAGACACATACATGACAGAGGCACCCACCCCTACACTACAGAGACAAGACCAGGACAAATCTACTGCAAGACTGAACAGAAACTTACACAAGACTAAGGCAGCACTACCACAAAACAGAATTGAGACACCACTCCCAAACACAAGACGATGACAGCAATACAGCGAAACTGAAGCAAGCAGCATTAGATAAACTGACACCATCACACAAGACAGTTACTGACATGCAGAACAGTCACATTGGTACACAACACAGCTATGGGACAGACATAGAAAAGACGACAGACGCACAAGACATACAAGGGAGAGAGACAGGGATTACAGAGCCTGAGGCAGACAGACTCAAACCCAAACAACCCCACAAGAAAGCCATGGGGATTACTGAGCCTGCGGCAACGACTCAAACCCAAACAACCCCACAAGAATGCCATAGGGATTACTGAGCCTGAGGCAGACAACTCAAACCCAAACACAGAAGAGAGCACAATGGGGATTAGTCAGCCTAAGGCAGACAGAATCAAACCCAAAGAAACACAAGAGAACCATGGAGATTACTAAGCCTGAGGCAGACAGACTCAAACCCAAAGAAACACAAGAATGCCATGGGGATTACTGAGCCTGAGGCAGACAGACTTAAACCCAACCAACAGAGTGCCATGGGGATTACTGAGCCTGAGACAGACTCAAACCCAAGCACAAGACAGCAATGGGGATTATTGAGTCTGACACAGGCAGAATCAAACCCAGAGAGAAAAAGGTGAAGTCAAGACCACCAGAGTGTCATTCATCTTCAGTGTGTAGTTGCCTCCTCAGCTTTTCTGATTGCTGCCACTTGTCTGTTCTTCCTGTGCTTCTGTCCTAACCTCACAATGAGTCCTGCCTGTCCCAAATGTCCTAGCCTCATGACGAGTCCCACTGTTCCCGACAAGTCCAGCTGCTCCCGATGAGTCTTGGTCTCACGAGTCCTACTGCCCCTAACTGTCCTGGCCTCACCATGAGTCCTGCTGCCCCAACTGTCCTAGCCTCACAATGAGTCCTGCTGCCCCAACTGTCCTGGCCTCACAATGAGTCCTGCTGCCCCAACTGCTCTGGCCTCACAATGAATCTTGCTGCTCCTAGCTGCCTTTGCCTAACATTCTGCTAGTTTCATTCTCATTGTGCTACTTGGTCCTACCTGCTGGAGTAAGCAAGAAAAATCAGTGAATACACAGCATACTATTCAAGCCACATTAAAGTGCTACCTGAAAGTTACTGCCTTACAGCATTATAAAAGATTACTGGAAAGGAAATATGAGCACATACCTAGAGTTTTACTGGGATCTTATGAATTTTCTTCCAGACAAAGTCTTCAATGACGCTGCCATGTGATACACTTTGTCCCACTTCATGCTCAATTGAAAGCCCAGCTAAGCCTGAAAGTCTCTCCTGACTCACTGATGAATGCAGGTATGTCTTTATGAGTTTCAGTTTAGAAAAGCTGTGTTCTGCAGTAGCCACTGTAACGGGTGTAGTCCAATAAATGCACAGTGAAACATAAATATTTATATATATGTCTTACAAGTGGTTGTGAATGAGGAAATTGAACACAGTCAGTGGTGATGATTCATTATCAATCATTCAAGAAAGGATTTTCAGTTTGTGTCCAAGGTCAGAGTCATCAATGTCACAGTGACCACTTATCCTGTCTGTCAGTTGTTCTTTCAGAGCCTTGCAGTGTTGATGTGTCTTCTGTAACTTCACTCAAGGCTTTAATATTTGATAAAAATCCAAAGGCCTTATCAAACTCTGAAAGCTGCTCAAACTGTTCAGTAAATGATTGGATTGTTGTGTCCAGCAGCACATTGAAGACCTCTACACATAGTTTTACCACTGGATCCTGTAAAGTTTCATCTTCTCCTTCATAGTCAAAGAAGCGCTTTACTTTCTTCTGCCTCTTTTCTTAAGATGTGGTGCTAACACCCAGTTCTTCTGCTATCATGGACTCTAAACCCATGGCATGTTGAAATCCTGTCTCTCTGTAATTCTTCAGCAGGTCCATAGTTGATGCCAGCACTTTGACACATGTAGAAATATCAACCGATGGACTCTACAAAACTTTGCTTGCACAATTTACCTCTGTCAGCACATCAGACCAAACACTAAACATACAAGGAGTTGGCATGACATAAGTTCTGAGCACAGTCCCCTTGTTTGTTGATATGTTGCAGGATCGCTTGTACGTACAGCTTCACCTATCTCCTGTAATGCTTCCACGACTCCCTTTAACTGAAATCTTACTGCCCTGACAGAGTCTATCCTGCATTCCCAGAGATTCTGTCACAGTGACTTTACAGTGACATTTATGTGCCATTTCAAGATCTGCCATTGGCTCATTGATGCTGAGCAGAGTACATAAATGTTCATTAGACATCCAAAGAATGACACTGCCTGTAGTGATGAATGTGCTCCATCACTAACTATAAGATTTAAATGACGGCAGGCACATGGCACATGAAAAGCCCTTGAATTCACCTGCTTTATCCGGCCTTACACTCCAGCTCATTTCCCCTTCATGTTGCTGCTGTTGTCATATCCTTGTCCTTGACAGTCGTTAATGTCCAGTTGATGATTTTGCAGAGTCTGAAGAAGTGCTTATGTAAGTCCTGCCCCAGTTGTATCATTCACAGGCACAAATTCCAGAAAATGTTCCTCAACTGTGGCTGCAGTCCTTGAAATATCCACATACCTAACTACTACAGTCATTTGCTCTTGATTGCTGATGTCTGGCATGCAATCAAGAATCATGGAAAAGTACCTAGCGTCTTTCACCTTCCCTACAATGGTCCTTAGAATAGCATTTGCAATCAGCTGGATAATTTCATTCTGTATGTCCTTCCCAAGATAGTGATCCATTACGTCTTTATTCCTAATACAAAGCAAATGTTCAGTCATGACAGAATCAAGCTGCGACAAAAGTTGCACTTGGCCTAAGAAATTGCCATTGCCATAGGTGCACAGGGCATTACTTGTACAATGGAATGCCATGTTCCATTCCATCAAATATTGGACAATAGCTATAATGCATTCTAACACACCACCCAAGTGAGTTATCTCCTTTTCAACCACTGCTTGTCTCTTGTCATCCATTGTCTGCCTACTTTTTACGTTTACTCTATTGTCCAATTCCTTCCACTTCAGCATGCATACTGTATGCTCTGGTGCTCAGTCATGGATGTGTAAAGCTTTGGACATCTCTCTCTCCATGCTCTGTAACCACCTGACCTGAGAAAATGGTTAGAATGTCCAAACAATTTGCATTTAAAGCAAAACAGTGTTTCTTTTGAGACTGAATAAAAAAAAACAAGTGTGTTTTGTCCTCTTCCCATTAGGCAGCACATGGAAATAGTTCCCAGATGTAAATCTTCTTTTCTGTTCATTGACTGGGAACTGTGGCAACACCACTTGCACAGGTCCATGCTGAATGGCAGCTACCCTAAAGTCATCCCTTATCAAATCTGGCCAAGTTTCCAGACATGCAAAACATATACCTGACACTCCCTGCTTCTGTATCAAACTCTGGTGATCCAGGCAACACCTCTGAAGTTGAATCCACATTTGATGACACACTTTCACCCATGGTAGTGGCTGTAGGTTCACAGGAGGTAGCCTGTGGTGCAGCCGCAACAGAGTGGTCACTTTCTATTGCAAGGATGCTGGCCTTACAGTGGGCAGGCTGTAATGCAGAACCATTGTGTTGTCCTGAAGACAGACTTTTTTCCCTGAATCTCCCCTCTCCGATGACTCACAGAAAAATGTCATAATGGAACCCTGTCTCTTTGCATCCTCATTCCTCTGCTGCTAGGGTTACCACCTGTCCCACTTTGTGAGGGACAGTCCCTCTCTGGGCAGTTGTGTCCTTACCAAAAATATTAAAAATGGCAAATGTCCTGTGATTGTAGGACATAATTATGTCCCAAATTTTATGTAATAGTTCCATAAAATAGTTATTTCTGTATTTAAAATACCTAAATGTTACAAGAAACAGAAAAAGCAACTAAACTGCTACAAGAATAAGCTTTCATTTAGGCATAAAAGTAAAGTACTATCCTTTGTACTGACCTTGGGTATGTGTCGGCCTGTAAAATCTGATGTGTGTCCCGAAAATGTCCCACTTTGGACATTTGAAAAGGTGGCAACCCTATTTGCTGCTGAAGCTTTCTTTTTGCTGCTCCTGACAAATGTGTATGCTTCATCTCTAACTGGGAATAGAAATAAAGCAGAATTACTGCACATGCAGACATTGGGTCCTTTTGTCATACTGTTAGTAAAAAGCACTACATTTCAGGTACATGTTATGCAACTTTCTTCGACCTACCTGGACTTCATAATGACAATGTTAGCATTCTGAACACATTCCAAGGATGGTATTTTCCAGTTTCCACAGAAACAATCCCATGACAATAGTGGAATGCTACTCATCAAATTTACTTAAGTGGACTCACTGGGGTAAGCTCTCAACTTTGAAGTGTCTATTGCCTCAATGTGAAATACAAACCCCAAGCTAGTCAACCACTCTAAACAATAAGTATCTTAACTGTAGGCACAAGCTACTAACCTACAACCTTTCCCTTAACACACTGACACTTGCATCCTCTGCTTATATGATACAATCACTAACTATAAGTCACTATTGTGCTTTACTCTGCAAACATCCTCTATTGTATTGCACTAATGCTTCTACAAAAAGTCATAATAAAAGGAAATAACTCCAAACACATGGTCTATAACTAAGTAGCACTACATCTTGATAAGACCACTGCAAAATGCATTCCAGTTAAGCAAAAAAACTGAAGCTGCTACACAATCCATGGCACAATACACATCCAACAAGTGATCAAGTTGATTCCATCTTATACTGTAGGCAGAACTGAAGAGAAACAAGGACCATTAGGCAAAAAAAAAAAACTGCAGTGCAGCCATATAAACCAGAAAAAATGGATTAGGTCCCAAAAAGTCATGTTAGTATGACTGCAGGCACAAAAGAATGAGCAACTTAATACTGAACGCTGTTCATAAACACAGGCTATACAGTACACAGTATCGTTCTGTAGGTCGAAGAACTGCTGAGTAACAGTAACCAATAGGCAAAAGCTGTAATGTAGGCAATAGGCACAATTGAAGTGCATTACAAAATACATATTGCATAATGACTTGCATTGACATCAGTCACTACTGCACTGCAGGCAGAAAGACTGAAGAATGACTGACCAGTAGGCAAAAAAATTTATGAGAAAGGCCCAAGTTACAGATTTAAGTTAAATACCTAAAACTGGAGGTGAACCTCAGCTTTTTCTACACAATTTGTCTAAACCATTGTGTCCCTTTCATCCCCCCAAACATGTGAAGAGACCCCAAAAAGCATAAAATATTGCCATTACAAGCTCTCTGGAACAGACTACTAAAGTCTGAAAGAATAAATGGCTAAGAGGAAAGCTAAAAGTTTTAAGGGGAGCACACCAAACTATGAGGCAAGAAAAAGGTTATGGAGCAAAAAAGACATTTCCCAAAACTATTCCTACTTTTATCACAAACCAGCCAAAATTCTGGAATGCAGTGTCAAAGAATGACAGGCACTGCATGACATGTACAGCATTTTCATATACCTTCCCACTACCTCTCAATTTTTTGGCAAACTTGAACAAACCAAAATCATTGGTCGAACAAAGGAGTAAAATCATGGATTTGCTAGAAAACCTCATTTGTGAGGGATGTACAAGTGCCAAGCAAACATCAGGAGACAGACATTCCTACAACCCCCCCCCCCCCGCCATTTAGCACAGGACATCTGGACAAAAGCATAAAGCCAAAAAATGTACCATGGATTATGTGGACGGTATGAAACATGAAGGCTATTTTTGCTAGTAGCTTCAGCCCTCAGCATTGTGCTATGCAATCATTTTCTGAGGGAAAGCAGACCAAAAATCAGGCAACCATTCTACAACATTCTCCCAGCACCTAACCCGACCTCACAATAATTCCAGCAGACAAATCCAAAAGGTGCTGAGAAAATGCGTATGAAGTTTCAAACACTCCTATGAGAACCTTAAAGATACTGGAATAGCAGGGTTTGCACTAGGATGCAGTAAAACAGTACCTTCTGCAGAATTCTCACAGCTACCCCCCCCCCTCCCCAATGTCGCAACCAAATAATACTAGATTAAGTCAACTGTAAAAATGAGGCAAAGGCATAATTAAAGATTTAAAACAATGTACTTAACTAGAAGAGATTTTGCATGAGCATGCATTGCATGAACCTACATTTTTTGATGAGGAATAGACTAAAATTAAAAGGCAAACATTTACACATTGTGCAACATTGTAGCATTCTAGCAGCCCTACTTCTCCTAACCTATCAATTTAACAATTCTAGGCAAGCCAAACACAGAATATAGGCATAACAAGGGAGTTTTGAACATTGCCATGAAGCAAAAGTACAAGACAAGGGCATTACAGTAGGGATGTAAAATACTGGGCTTATAAACTAATAACGATGCTAAAATAAAATTTTGCAGCAGCATGTGTTGTGTGATCCCACAGTTTTGTGGAAGAAAAAAACAAAAACAACATCTGGACATTGTGCATATTATTGCAGGCCCCATCAACCTCCTAACCTCTCAGCATAATTGAAACAGCCAAAAATAGCTGCAGAACAAGGTGTAACATCAGGAGTAATTTAAAACATATCTGTTCTATCCCAGTCGGACTACCCAGAAAAAACAAATGTAAAATAAATAAAATAAATATTACAACCACAGCCCCTCACCCATCCCCCAAATTCTCTTAGCACAACTCGTCGCTACACAAAACTAAAATAAAACTGGTACAACCAAAGCCCCTCACCCCAATCCTCTTAGCACAAGAACTCCACAGAAAAGTGAAATAAAACCGGTACAACCACAGCCCTCACCCCTTCAACCCTCTTATCACAACAAATATACACAAAAAGAATAATGTAATCACCTCCCTAGGTTACCCTCCATAAAAAATAAAGTTAAAACTCAATCCAAAAAAGTACCTTTTATGCTGTTAACAGAAGGCTGCTTCCAATCCTTTGCTCCCTCTTCACGGCTGAAGACTGACCTGCTCTGCTTGCTTTCCTTCCAGACCAGAGCAGGCCTTTTTAAATTGCCCTTAAAAGGACAGTTTTCCAGACCTTTTAGAAATTGCCCCTAGAAGGACAGTTGAAAATAATGTTCTCCATTGAACACAACTGCTCCAAAGGCTTGAATCCACTGTTGATCTATTCTCTGAGGTAGTCCATCCTCACAGTGGTCCAATCCCTGTTCGATTTGCCACTGATATGCTAAAAGGAAAACTCCTCAGTTTAAAAACAAGTGAAGTAATCCTTATTAGCCGCACATGCCTTTTTAAAGGCAGTTTGTACAGGAAGTGCTTTGCAAGGACTAATAAGGTCTTTGCTTCATCACTTACTTGTTTAAAAAAAAATGAGAACTTAGTTCCTGGCTGCACCAGATCCCTTGGTTCACTGAAGTGGACCTGACTGAGTGCAGCTTACGGATGAATCACAAAAGAAAAAAAAAATGGAAAAAAAGTTTATAACTGTGTGGTGACATCAAGGAACTGTGTGGATGCCCATGGGGTGCTGAGCTGAGGAAGTAATGGAGAGAGCAACCCGCAGGTGCTGAATGGGGGCCCTCATTCATGGGGAGATAATTGGGAGCTACCCGCATCCTTGGGTTTTGCAGTTGTCTAACACTGGCTATGCAGCAGATCAGTTTAAACAGTCATTAATCTGGATTTGCAGGACTAGTTTGTGTTTCTATAAATTATTTATTACAGCAACAGTGTACTTGTATGAAACAAAATACATTTCTGCGGGTTACTTTTTTACTCTAATCAGACATCTGAGATATATACAGTCAAAACCATGGCTATAATGCCTGGATCTGCTATCATGATCAAGTTAAACAATCGTTAATCTGGTTTTGCATGGGTAGTGTACATTGCTGTAAAGCAATTTGGAATACTTTACTGCAGAGATTTTTTTTTAAATCTTATTCAGATATCTGAGGCATACAAACTCAAAAAGTGTCTGTAACTGATGAGTACAGAGGCTATCTTTGGATACAAGTGACACTCATGTTGTTGATTGATGACAGTGAAACAGCTATTGATCTAGCTTGGCAGAAGCAATGTTACACAGTGTATTGTATTTGTGGAAATCCACGTAAAATGACTGTTGCTATGATATGTGCATGTATTTGTGTGTGTGCATGGGGGGGGGGGGGATTGCAGTGTATCTAACAACAATTTGGCCTGGCCATAGATTCTTTCACTTTCCCTCACAGTCAAACTTCAGCACTTTACAGAATTACAGCCTGTCTTTAGTAGTCTAGGCATGATGTGTGTGAAAGCAACTGATCTTTGTCAGAGTGGCATGATGTGTGTGAAAGCAACTGATCTGTGTCAGAGTGGCACAATGAGCAGCACTGCCGTCTCACAGGGCTTGGCTTTCTGTCTGTGGTCTTGGCTGTCTCTCTTTCTGGTGTCTGCATAGGTCTATCTGTCTCTGTATACATTTTGTCTAGGTACTATGTTCCTACCAGCAATATGACAGTCGATAAGTATGTAGTGAGATAGGCTTGTGTGCATGTGTGTGCAACTATTTTATTTTTGTCTGTGTCTGTATATACGTATATGTGCATCTTGTGATAAATGTGGCTTGTCAGAGGAAGTGTCAGTGTGTGTGTGTGTGTGTGTGTGTGTGTGTGTGTGTGTGTGTGTATGTGACGTATGTATTGTATGTATAATAAATAATATCACCGATTTTAACTGTGGGGACAACAATATTAAGGGGTACATACATAACTCTTATGCATAACTCTAGAAACGGTTAATAAGTAACACCCCCTCCCACTGTATAAGGAAAGTTTGACACAGGCTTAGTAGAAATGCCTTCTCTTTGACCTCTGCCCTTGACTTTACATAGTCCAAAACTGCCCCCTGCTCAGAGGTGTGCACAGAAAGTTGATATAGCTTAAGTCATGACTGGGGACAGTGGGTTGATTATTAAGTGGTCCTCATAGTCAGACCTCAGAGGTTTGCAGAGAAGGTCACTATATTTTGTGTAATGTCTAAGAGTGATAAATGAAAATACATTACCATGATAGTTTTATTTCTATTTTCTTTCTAATCAAAAATAGATGCAGGTAATTGTCTTTTGGTGGTAGATATAAAGATACATAGTGTGCACATACATCTAACAAAATCAAGTAGAAATATGTTACTGAGATTGTGTTCATTTACTTTTTCCCAGTCAGATGTCACAGAGAAACCCACTAGAGGGCTGTCTTTTAGGATAATGAGTGAGACGCCATGTTGTGTATGTGCAAGACAATAGCAGCTTCAAATATATGATTATTGACATTTTCTCTTTCATTTTTTCCAAACTAAAATCAAAGGAGTGTTCAGACAGTGACAATCTATTCAGGAGAGTTAGGGAGACAAATTGTATTTCCAGATATGATTCATATATTCTCATAAGTATTACTCTTCTAAGTTTATTGGGAAATAAGCTGTTCTCCCCAGGCCTCCGCTGAAAATGGACATGTATCCAGTTGGACTATCCCGGTAAACAAATGTAAAATAAATAAATAATAAATAAATACTTGTTGCCTTTGAACATTAAGCCTTGGACTTAACTTACTTCTTCCTTGAAAAAAAAATAAAACTGAATTTCTTTATTTGTTTTTCAGGCCCTCTATAGATCAAAAATTCACCTAAGACCATTACGAATACCATGGCTTCCCAGCTTAATGCGCTTATTCCAGGCCAGTTGGCCGGTTACGGTATCCTGAGAGGATGAAAGAAAAAGATGAAGGGTAAGGCTAAGTAAGTGTGAAGAAATAAGACAGAAACAATCCAGATGAGGTGGTGAGACAAGCAAGAATTATCATCTTGGGCTAAATGTAATACCTAGTTTTTGAATTTGTTTTATGCCTTTAATGTCTGTATAAAATGCATTTTATTTCTGCAGTTCGGTATTCATAGCTTCATAAGTGCATAACAATGGTATGATCACTCCACAATAGTAAAGAAGTAATAGAAGAAAGATTTGGGACTCTGGGGGGTGAGAAGAAAAACTACACAGGGGCATTAAAGAAAAAGAAGCTATGCCATGCTGCTATGGGTTTATGGGAACATATCTGGGCAAATTCTAAGGTACTAGTTCAACTTAAGCCAATTTTTGGGGAATCCTGGTTAAATAGCAGGATACGTTTTTGGGGTTTATGTATTGGAAGGACCCACACCCTAAAATCTTTCACAGAATGTAAAAAGGCAGGATAGGCGAGGCAAGCTGCAACAATGGTAATATTTGCAATTGGTGAGTCTAAGGCGAAATACAGATCTGCAAACCCAGGTGACTGATTGCTCTGCAATCCAGAAACCTACTGGGTCAGGAATGTAAAACTCATCTACTGTCAATTGTATGTAGCATACTAGATGACTACAGCTTCTCAAATGTTGAGAAAAATAGGCATTACTAGGAACAATATTTGAAGATATGAATAACACCAAAAGAATGCTTAAAAGATATGAGATTAGGAAATACATGTTTTTCCTATCAATCCACTGTATCTCACTTGCTTAATAAACTTTATTTCTGGTTCGATTCTCCCATATATCTCAAACATACGTGAAAGAGGAGAGAAATTATTGGAGAAGTAACAGTGCTATCAATATTCAATATGGTCGTATCCAGATGTGACAACCTCTGAAGGAGAAAGCAATGTAGACTGTAGCATGTGCTTTAGGGAAAAGGGTTCTGCTGATACAACAGGAGAAATCATGGTTATTAGGTATTATCTCCCAGGATTTCCAATGGTCAAAGCATGAAAATGTATAGTTTCTGTACTTGGTAACCATCTAATCTGTCTGCATCGTTAAATAATGCAAATCTGTACCTAACAATATTATACAAGATATAAACTTTTATATTACCAGCTTTGAAATACCATATGAAACAATCCTATGCATGATCAGTTAAATGAATAATGGTGTATTTCTCTTTTCATGTGGTCTCAGGGAAATTCTCGGTGTTACTAACCCAATTGTTATATACATATGCTACATATTTGTCTTACACTATGCTATCCATAATGGTATTGTTTTATTAGTTTATTCTTTAAGACACGTAGATCGGTTCAAAAATGCAGAACATGAAAAGAAAATAAGAGATAAATATACCAAGAAGTGGGACTATATCTGGAGCATTTCTCCCCGGGCCTCCACTGAAAACAGGCTCTGTGGAACCTAGTTGGACATTCCCGGTCAACAAATGTTAAATAAAATAAATAAAATAAATAAAATAAATATATATCATTCAGTGACTACTGATATTCATATTCAGTCAGCAGTAGCCCCATCAGTATCTGTTCAGTATCCACCAATATATAGCCCTCTGTGCACTGAAGCAAACCCCACCGTCATTTTGTGCATACCCTTGTTGCTGTGTCTTGCGTATTTAATGAATAATCATTACATGCAAATTGCTACACAGATGATATGGTAATGAATATTCACAAAAACTGTTTCTGACTGTATTGATAAGGATACAATGTTTTCCTGCTTGCTATTATTGTAATAAGAAACATAAAAGTATACTGACTGAAATAAACTAAGCCTAATAGTTTAACAAGAGATATATATTAAACATGGCTGCATACACAGCATACCTGTAATTGCAGTTTACAAAGAATCCAAACCAATAAGTACCAATATACAAACCAGTTAGTCCACAGCCAAACTAGGAGTGAGAAAATCCTGGATTTAGTCCTTACCACCATGGGACATCTTTGCTCCCCACCAGCTGTAACTTCCTGTCTGGTCAAATCAGACCATAAATCAATCACATTCACTATAAGATTGAAACATGAAGCAACTTCCAATAGCATTGGTATTCAGAGATTCTGTGAAGGCTAATCTACTAAAACTGAGTAATAATCTTGCTAAATTCAAAAGGACCTTCCAACCTGATGATTCCACTGCTTATGAGGAATCCTTCACTGCCAGTTTTTTATGCACATGTAAACAGCAGCATAGATGCACCTGTCCCCTCAGAAATAAATACAATGCTAAATTCAAAACTAAAGCACTAAGGTAGGGCTCAAATACAAACAGATTATATAATAAAAGAAACAAACTTACTGCACATAAAAATAAATCTAACTCTCAAGATACCAAAATCTTACTTGCTAAAGCAAACAAGTAACTCCTGATCCTGATCAAATCAACCAAAATTAAATATGAAGTAAAAATAGCTAACCAGGTGAAGGATAACCATAAAGCCTTTTTTAATTTTGTTAATAATGTCAGAAACAATGCCCATCACTATGCACAGCTAAAAGTAAATATCACATACTCAGAATCAAAGGACATAGCCAAGTTACTAGCAGACAAATTTAGCTCAAATTCCATCCCATTCCCCCTTCCAATATTCTCAGATCACGTACCCACACACATACCTCCATTCATATCACCCAGGAACAAGTTCTCAAGGCACTATCTCAGGTGAATGACACATTTTATGGTCCAGATAACATACCAGGGTATCTGCAGGTTAACCTGAGACATGATTTGTCTGATCTCCTGTGGCAGCTATTCAATATCACTCTCAAAACATGCTTCATGTCAGATGATTGTAGGACAGCAGCAGTCATTCCCTTGCACAAAGGCGAGACTTCAATGGACCTGGGTAATTACAGACTCACAATTCTGACCAGCCTCATCTGTAAAGCCATGGAAAGGATCATTATGAAAATAATATATAAGGGTATAAGCGACCTACAGACTTTCGATCAAATCCACTTTGGATTTATCAAGAGCAAGTCCTGTCTACTTAACCTGGTTCACATTGAAAAATTTACTAAAGCAATGTATGAGGGAAAAACAGTGTACACCAAATATCTAGACCTAGCAAACATGTTTTATACCATCCTACACTCAGAAACAGTAGATAAACTCTCTCAGTTAAATGTCAATCCTGTGTAATTTGTTGGATACCAAACAGTTTGGGGTGGGTGGCCATACCTTCTCCAAAAGACCTCTCATTACCAGTGTATCCCAGGGTTCAGTCCTTGGGCCACTCCTCCTTGGCAATTACTTTGCAGAGGTCAAAGCTAATGTTAGGGGTTTGTGGCTGACCATGTTTCCAAATGGATGCAAACTTGGTGGCACCATAAACTCCCCTGAGGATACCAAGATCCTCTAAAACAGACTATTCCAAATAGCTGGTATAAAAACCATGGACTAAAACTAAATACCAGTAAGAGTATAATCATATCTTTTGGCAAGCATAGCTCCCCTTAAACCCATCACACTGATAACACACCGCTGAAAATTGATACCGAAGTTAGGGATCTGAGAACCTATTTTGACAATGAACTGTCCTCTGATCACCAAATATCCGCTGTTGTAAGGAAGTCCTTTTTCATTACACAATTTGTATCTAAAGGTATTGCATCCATATTTAGGGTTTTAACTGCCCCACTCTACTTGGTAGTCATTAGGCTGATCATTAACAGTAATAGCCCTTTTGGTATGTACTTGTCAAAACACTTGCCACAACTGGAACAGTCAAAATGCTCAAAAAAAAATCAAGGGCCCGAATCATTATACAGAACATGTGAAAGTCTTGTCACTTTCCTCAGTAATATATGGGCTACTGAGAGATGACCTCCTATACGTACAGAGCTTCATCAGACCCTTTTCTGTGACATATTCAAAATTCCATTGGTATCATAAAGACCCTTCAAGGCATGCCTGCAAACCCTCAGAGGATGTGTGAAGGACAGAACCATGCTGGCCTCTGACAGAGTCATGGCAGAGGAATCTGATGTAGACACCAGATGGCCTACAGTGTTATCACCTGCTTTTAGAGAGACATCTGGTGGAGGCTGGACAGCTAAAGAATCCAGCCAAGACTTCTTGGCCTTCTTCTGACCAAGCAGTAGTACCTCAGGGTTAATGGACTCCACCATGCTATTCTGGGCACTATCCTGGGTTAACTGTTTAAACCACTGGTTTTCAAGATAAATGGCCAGGGTAGACAAATGGCTTCTGAGTGCCTTAGGCACAAATGCGTAAGATATACTGCAAGAGGTATGACTGTAGGAAGCACCCAAACAAAAGACACACTGTTCAAGATGATCCTTAAGGTGAATCTGCCTACTACCATACTAACATTTTCCCTTCTTGGATAAGATGAACTTTATGTAAACAAAATAAAGTACATGACCAAAGTAAAGAAGAAACAACATGAACAGGGCACTTATCTGACCCTAGGTAGCCAGCACAGTAACAAGTGGTAAAGACAAATGAACGATAATGGCATTCAGACTGGCAGTAAAGAAGTTCTGGGTAACTCTATCTGTACATCACCTTTATGCCTTACATCTTGTACAGGGAGTATATGTGTGATGTATTGCACATACAACATCATAAGGCTTTAGTATACTGGCAAGACGTCGGGCTATCTTATGCAGAGATCCCTATAGTAACAACTACTGCAACAGTGATGCAGAAGGACATCATAATATACAAGTGTGTGATATAGAGTGTGGATATCAGAACTGTCACACTAAAGGAATCACAGCGAAAAGTAGAGTCAGGATGAGATATGTAGAGGGAAGCAGGGTAGGAAGAGGTTAAGTTTTATGACCGGAGAGAGAGAGTGCAGTTTCCTGTTTCTTGAGCCTTCTAATGTGCTTTTAGTTCTGATCAGATAATGGGGTAAGAGGAATGATCTTTAAGAAAATACAGGAGAGATTCCCACAGACACACATATAAACATCTATATATGTGTGCATATTGGTCCACTTCACATGACTGAAAGCTCAAAATACTGAAATTCATTTGACTGACTCCACGATCCCAAATGTTCATAATATTGAAAAACTCATTTGACTGAATTTCAGAATACTGAAAGCTTACAATGCCGAATTGCAAAATACAGCATGACAGTGTGTACAGTAGTATAAGGTAAGTAAAGGGTATATGCCCTTTTCCCCATTGTAGTGCAATCCTGGAGTTAGTATATATAGTTTGGGGGGGGTGGCAGCATAGCCCCCCACCTAGTCTGGTTTTATATCATCTATTGTCTGTTAATAAGGTAAGTAAGTAGTTTTTAATTTTGGTAAGCATTAGTTGCTGGTGTTGTAAATGTGCATTTTTTTCTTTTATAGTTTTCATTTGGTGAGATGAATTGTTGGTGATATTTGTGCAGTTTATTTGGTACTGTGAACCTAGGTTTTGTGAATGTTAATATTATTTGTCATTAAATGTTTGGTATTCATGGATCTGTGCATATTTTGTTATGTTAAGCAATTCACCAATGAAGGGAAACACACGTCATGTCTATGGCTTAAATTTTTGTATTTTGCAATTCAGCATTGTAAGCTTTCAGTATTCTGAAATTCAGTCAAATGAATTTTCAGTATTTTAAACATTTGGGATTATGGAGTCAGTCAAATTAATTTCAGTATTTTGAGTTTTCAGTTCATGTGAAGTGGACTCTTGTATGCATGTATGTAAAGTATGTTAACAATACAGAAGCTGATTTTAGCTAAAATGATTACGACAATTGGTTGAATGACAATTTTGTTGAATCTCAAATGACTGAATTCAAATGATTGAATGCTCACTTTATGGAAAAACTTTCATATGAATTCCAAACAACAGAAACAGCATGCAGTGAAAATCACACAACTAAAATATTTCAAAAACGTTTTTGTGGGGGGAGCAAGACACCCTGTACCCACACACCCACCTTACTTAAATATATTAACTTTGTGGTCACACAGCTGTGAAGAAAACTGAAAATACTACACAAAGAAAATGACTGTCAAGACACAATCAGAAAGTACACCAGCAGCAGTGATGTACAGGTAACATCAGTCACGAGATAAAGAGGTTTCATATATTTCTACATATTCTACTTCTGTTTTACAGAACTACGTCTACTTATGCTGTTCATTGAAATGGAGCTTCAAAAAAATGGTCATTTCATGAAATGAGCTTTTAATCATTTCAACACACTGAGTTTCCATTCCACATAACTATCATTCAACCAATAGGTACCCATTAATATTTAAATATAAATATACATATATATGTGGGCACAGAGACAGAGACACAAACACACACACACACACACACACACACACACACACACACACACACACACACACACACACACACACACACACACACACACGCGAGTGCTTATTATACATATATTATATATAAAATAAACAGATTGTGCGTAGTCATTTTGAGCTCAGCTTGCATAGAAGTATACATTCATTGCTTGAAAAAACTAAATTTCAACTATATAATACACAAAAATAGTATTCAAAATAGAAGACCTTAAAAAATTAAAAGAGAAAAAAAATGGAAAACTAAAAAAAATTTTTTTTTTTTTTTTTTTTTTGCAAGGGGGCAAGCCCTCTTGCACACCCATAGCCTCTATACATAACTATATCAACTTGGAGATCACACTACAGGGGAAAGAGCAATTTTCAAACTCTGCTTTACAGCAGTGTCCCACATAAAAAGATGGACAATTTCTGATCTTTCCAGGCAAACAGCTGATATGTATATATATATATATATATATATATATATATATATATATATATATATATATATAATAGAAACAGGTAGCTGGAGTAGATTTGGTCTCATGGCACATGATTTTGGTAAATTTTGTTGTTGGTTGCAGAGGTGAAATTATACTACAGTCGAACTGCAAAAGTACAACTGTAATATAATTTCAGATGGGTCATTTAGGCCCTTCTGGAGGATCTCCATGTCAGCCGGAGACTCTATTATAGCACCCAGTTTGCAGTCGTCTGCAAACTTAGTCAGCCACAGCCCTTCCGTACTTGCCTGTACTTCTGAGAAGTATATGCCAAACAGGAGGGGCCCCAGGACAGAGCCCTGAGGCACACCACTTGTTACTGGTCTGGATTTGGACATAGATCCCCTTACTCTTACTTTATGGGATCTGTCTGAGAGCCAGTTTGTGACCCATCTTGTGACGTAAGGGTTTATGCCCAGGCTGGTGAGCTTATCAATAATACCCGAATGGGGAATGGTGTCAAATGCTTTAGCAAGGTCAAGGTAAGCCGTGTGTACCTCCTTTCCCTTATCTATAGCCTGAGTAACTGTCACAAAGAAATCCATCAGGTTCAGGAGGCATGATCTTCCCTTGATGAAGCCGAACTGTGTGGGGTCCAGCGACTGGAGGTTCCCAATCTCTCTATTTATGAGTTCCATAATGATTCACTCCATAGCCTTACAGATCAGACTGGTCAGGCTTATTGGTCGGTAGTTCCCAGGGTCAGTTGTGGCCCCACCCTTGCGTAGTGGGAACACCGTTGCCATGCGCCATTCTCTGGGCACATATCCTGTGGAGAGGCTGAGACTGAACAGGGTATTAAGATGCACATATATCCCATTGAAGCTTTCTTGCAGTTTTTACCAAATGGTCTGCCTGCGAGACTTTTTTTGCCCTTTGGTGTGTGTGTGTGTGTGTGTGTGTGTGTGTATATATATATATATATATATATATATATATATATATATATATATATATACATACAGAGAGAGAGAGAGAGATGGTATACATAATTAGTAGGGAGTGTGTGGGGTGCAGGTGGGCTTGTCCCTTCAAAAAAATGTGTTTTTTTTTTATGTTTTAGCTTTCAGTCTTTCGGGATTAATGCTTAGCCATTCAACATCTGTGTACTTTGAGGTTATGAAGTACATCTCTCTCTCGTTTTATATATATATATATATATATATATATATATATATATATATATATATATCTATATATATATATATAAATACACACACACACACACACACACACACACACACACACACACACACACACACACACACACACACACACAGACACAGACACCCCTATGCATGTATTATACACATGCATACATAAACACACATTACATGCACATACTCTCGGCCTTGTCTGTACCACTTATACCACACCAAGGTTAGTGCCTTGTGTTCATGGTGACACCAGTACTCTGTGGTCACAGTGTTCCCACCAGTTCAAAAGATTATGTGAGCCTTACAGTTAAATGCTACATACATATTATATACACATCAATATGCAACATGTGTTATGTTGTCTTTATATGCTTGCACCTGAGAGTTTCACGAGTTATTCATGTACACACTGGAGTAGTGTTTTGCAATTAATTATGCATACACACATCAATTACATTACTGTCCTTTAGTACTGCTGGCATACATTCCATATTCTGTGACTGTTCTTAAATTAGTGCTGTATTGCCTTCTTTACAAATACAGCTAGAAGTTCCTGACTACACTTATGCAACACAGGAAATTTTATTTCTGAAGCTGTTTATATGAACAATAAGCAAGTGCCCTGTGGGCATATTAATATAAAGAACAAATCTGCAATCCTGCCTATAAAAGTTATGGGTTAGAAAAATTTGGTTTTGTGTGTTGTGGGAATCAGTAACGTAGCCTCTGGATATGCGCATACAAATAAAGGATTTGTGTTCCACTTGCATGACTATACATGCCATCAGTTAGTGTTCCACAATTTATGCAAATAATAACTTTATTTCATATAAATAAACCATTTCTGCAAATATGCTTTAAATTAAAACACCAATGGTTTTCTTGGGACTTTTGTTTATAAAATCAGGAAAAGGATTTTGAAATCTGTCAGTGAAATTTTGCTTCCTGCAAAACCCTCATTAATTAAATAAAAAATGCTTTTCTGATCTCATATGTAATAAAAGAACTATTTGCATTATAAAATTGTATGGATAATGTTTTTGGTTCAAAAGTGTAAAGCTGTACTTATTTAATGACTTCTTACTTCACCATTGTGGGTGTGATGTGATAAACAGGGTTCTGCATCTGAGTCTAATTTAAAATTCTGTTAACAATTTCAAGCTCTGCTGTATCAGACAGCATGTCTTTCAAATATCATTATTATGTTTTATGCAATTGTTTCCTTAGGCAGATATGTTCCATTTTGCTATCTGATCCAAAAGAAGACAGTAATTATTATTTATTTACTGCATGGCGTATGTCATGTATCAGTGCTTCTGCCATTCAGTTACATAGCTAGAGCACTCCACTACTGGCCTTATTAGGGTCCTCTGCTCCCCATACTTTAAAACCACAAAGAATTTACTCACTTTGTTAGCCCTCAAGCCAGATTTTAGTGTGAGAGACACTTCTTTTCTTCCTCTCAGAAATTTCAACATTCAGTGTTTCCTCTGATGTTCCATCTTACCACTTTAACAATGTGTTTATTCCCATCTATGTATTCTCTTTCATTTTGCCACCCCAACACTGCTTTTAATCAGCTATCTCATCCTGAGTTTTCCCTAACGAGATGGATGTTGTTCTCTAGCCTCCACATTCGATCAGTCCCAAAGTTCGATTTGTCACCCTCCGACCTGTAGTTTGAGTGGCTCTTGACTTTTGTCATCCACCTCGTCTTTTCTTTATTCAATTCTCTTTTGACCCTAGTGTCCTTATTTTCATATTTACCTGATTTCCTCGTGTCTGTCACTTGCTTCTGTTTTGCTCTCCTCTTTCCCGTAGTCGCTATTTGTTTCCTTTGCATTTGATCTAACCTTGGTGACAACTTTGTGCATTCATGAGCTTATGTATTATATCATTTGTTATTTGCAACAATCATTCTGTTTGGGACTTCCCCCTGGGCATCCACTGAAAAAGGGTTTGTGTCCAGTCAGACATTCTTGGAAAACAACCATTATATGAATGAACAAATAAATAAATAAATACATTTCACTTAATTCTAGTCTAATGCATTGAAGTAGAACTTAAGACTGGTATTTCCATAATTATTTCTTTCTCCACTACCCCCATTTTTCATTTGGGTACGCAAACAATTTTTCCCACTGTTTCAAACATAATTTTATTATTATTTATTTTACATTTGTTGACCAGGAAAATCCAACTGGATGTAGGTCCATTTTCAGCGGAGGCCCAGGAAGAAAAGCTCCATAGTTAAATTCAAGAACATTGTAAGATGTACACAGAAGCATTCAGATTTACATAGATAGTAGCAGACTTAACATAAGTAAACATAGTATTCAAGCTTATTTCAGATTAACATAGCTAGTACTAAAGTTACCATAGACCAGTAACAAAGCAAAGAAGCTTAAGATTTAACATAATTACATAGACTAAACACATATTTTCAGTTTTAGGTTGAGGCATTACATAATGGAAAACATTGTGAGCAGGGGTAGCATTAATGTTTTATACAGTAGAATTGTGAACACATTAGCCAAGTAGGTCAGTAGGGAGTATAGTAACAGGAGAAGGGCTAAAGTTGGTTAACTGGGTAGCAGGTTAGGTCTGAGAAGCAGGAAAGTGTAGTAGCTAAAGTATGTAGTAAGAGTAGAGGTGTAGAGCAAGAATAAAAGTTTAGTGGATAGATAGCCGAGTGATCTAGCAGTGATATGTGAGTATTAAACTAAGAGGTAGTATTAGAGTTGGAACTGGGATATGTGAGTATTAAACTAAGAGGTAGTATTAGAGTTGGAACTGGGATATGTGAGTATTAAACTAAGAGGTAGTATTAGAGTTGGAACTGGGATATGTGAGTATTAAACTAAGAGGTAGTATTAGAGTTGGAACTGGGATATGTGAGTATTAAACTAAGAGGTAGTATTAGAGTTGGAACTGGGATATGTGAGTATTAAACTAAGAGGTAGTATTAGAGTTGGAACTGGGATATGTGAGTATTAAACTAAGAGGTAGTATTAGAGTTGGAACTGGGATATGTGAGTATTAAACTAAGAGGTAGTATTAGAGTTGGAACTGGGATATGTGAGTATTAAACTAAGAGGTAGTATTAGAGTTGGAACTGGGATATGTGAGTATTAAACTAAGAGGTAGTATTAGAGTTGGAACTGGGATATGTGAGTATTAAACTAAGAGGTAGTATTAGAGTTGGAATTGGGATATGTGAGTATTAAACTAAGAGGTAGTATTAGTGTTGGAACTGGGATATGTGAGTATTAAACTAAGAGGTAGTATTAGAGTTGGAACTGGGATATGTGAGTATTAAACTAAGAGGTAGTATTAGAGTTGGAACTGGGATATGTGAGTATTAAACTAAGGGGTAGTATTAGAGTTGGAACTGGGATATGTGAGTATTAAACTAAGAGGTAGTATTAGAGTTGGAACTGGGATATGTGAGTATTAAACTAAGAGGTAGTATTAGAGTTGGAACTGGGATATGTGAGTATTAAACTAAGAGGTAGTATTAGAGTTGGAACTGGGATATGTGAGTATTAAACTAAGAGGTAGTAATAGAGTTGGAACTGGGATATGTGAGCATTAAACTAAGAGGTAGTATTAGAGTTGGAACTGGGATATGTGAGTATTAAACAAAGAGGTAGTATTATGGTTGGAACTGGGATATGTGAGTATTAAACTAAGAGGTAGTATTAGAGTTGGAACTGGGATATGTGAGTATTAAACTAAGAGGTAGTATTAGAGTTGGAACTGGGATATGTGAGTATTAAACTAAGAGGTAGTATTAGAGTTGGAACTGGGATATGTGAGTATTAAACTAAGAGGTAGTATTAGAGTTGGAACTGGGATATGTGAGTATTAAACTAAGAGGTAGTATTAGAGTTGGAACTGGGATATGTGAGTATTAAACTAAGAGGTAGTATTAGAGTTGGAACTGGGATATGTGCGTATTAAACTAAGGGATAGTATTAGAGTTGGAACTGGGATATGTGAGTATTAAACTAAGGGGTAGTATTAGAGTTGTAACTGGGGTATGTGAGTATTAAACTAAGAGGTAGTATTAGAGTTGGAACTGGGATATGTGAGTATTAAACTAAGGGGTATTAGAGTTGTAACTGGGGTATGTGAGTATTAAACTAAGAGGTAGTATTAGAGTTGGAACTGGGATATGTGAGTATTAAACTAAGGGGTAGTATTAGAGTTGGAACTGGGAGGAAGCTAGAAAAGCTGCATTCATTAGAGATGAAGCTGAAGGTATTGGCAGGAGGAAGCAGGAAGGGGGACGCGGGAACGTCAGCCAAGTGGGGAACATGTGCAAATCCATGTGCGTATTTGGTGTTCTTTCAGGAGTCCTTTAAATGTGGCCTTTGAAACTGCTGAGGTAATAGGGGTGGGCAGGGAGTTCCAGATTTTGCCTATGTAGTTAGGGAAGAGGGAGTCCCCTGCTGTGTTGCTGGTTTTCTTGACCTTGATTAGGTTTTTTATCAATAGGGTGAAGTTTTCTGGTTTTAGCTTGTGCTTCTAGTAGATTAGCCAGTGATCGAGTTTTGTCTGGGAATGGTAGGAGATTGTGGGCAAAGGATAGTTGATGATAGTCAGATATCCTTTAGACAGACAAATCTTATTTTTATAAGAAAATATAAACAGTATAAAAGATGGTGTTATATAAAAAGACAATGCAAAAGCAATTTGCCTATTTGTGTTCCCCTCTCTTTACCCTGTATCTTTCTCTTACAGTCTTGGCCAGAATTTCTGACTCAGAAAGTTTTAACATGTAAAGTACTTTGCTTCTATGTATTTGCATACCATTAGTGTTAGAACACAGTGCATTTAAAAATATTATATATTCAAATATTACCCCATGTTCATAGATCCCATTAGTCCTTTTCAGTATCATTCACCCCCCTTTTGTCCTTACACTTCCATGACTTTAGTCTCTCAGTTCTTTTGATATGCAGTCAGAGCAAAACGACTACATACCATGGCATTAAGAGTATACATGCACTCTTTTTTTCCTTTCACAGCCTCTGATTTCTTCTCTCATCTCTTCCTGTATGACAAGGTTGTACAGTTTGACAGCTTTTTTTGACTTCCTTTTGACTTCTGACGCTGGGGTGATTTTTCTGCCACTACACCATTTTGCTTTGCTGTCCTCCTCCATTGACCAATCGAGTTTGCTCAGTCACCTCAGTGGGGAGCACTAGGCATCTGAATCCCCAGAGGCTTCATTTGCAGTGTCTCCTCTTTGACAGTAGCACTAATCCTCTGTGTCTAGCACCAAGGTGTCAGGTTCATGACTGAAGAGGATCTGTCCAACCAGTCCACTTAACTAATTGCCAAACTGCAATAAATAAATTATTAAATAAATTCTGCTTCTATTTAAGGGGTCTATTTTGGTGCAGTGGTTAGTGTTGCCGCCTCACAGCAAGAGGTTCTCCGGTTCGATCCTTGGCTTGGGTGCCTTCTGAGCGGAGTCTGCATGTCCTCCCTGTGGTCGCGTGGATTTCCTCCGGGTGCTCCGGTTTCCTCCCACATCCCAAAGACATGCTGTAGGTGGATTGGACACTCTAAATTGGCCCTAGGTGTGAGTGCATGCATGTGTGTGCCTTCTGTGGAAGGTTGGGCGCCGGGCTGGCAGCTCAACACCGTAAACCTCCACTGCCAATCATGAGAGGACAAGTGATCCGCTGTGGCAACCCCTAACTGGGAATAAGCTGAAAGAAGAAGAAGATTTTGTTAGCTACAAAAGAACCCCTCAACATTGATTAATATTAATACATTAGTGTGAACAGTCTTACAAAGCCACAGTGGTACAGCGGATAGTGTTGTCGTCTCACAGCAAGAGGTTCTCCAATTCGAATCGCAGCTGGAGCACCTTCTATGTGGAGTCTGCATGTCCTCCCCATGGTCAAGTGATGTTAAAGACATGCAGGTAGGTGCATGCGTGAATGAGTGTGCCTTCTTTGAAGGTTGGGTGTTGGGCTGGTAACTCTGCACCATAAAAATTCACTGCCAATCATTAGGGGACCGGAGTTGCTCTGTGGCGACCCCTAACCAGGAAAAGCCGAAAAGACAATTATACTGTGAACAGTCTTACAAGATATAAATGTGAAATATATTGGGCAATTCAGATAAGGACACCTACAGCTATACTGAAGAATGCCAACTGATACTTATATCATGGCAACAAGATAAACCCTGCCACAGGACTAAAAAACACACACACACACACACACACACACACACACACACACACACACACACACACTGACACAGTGTGGGGCAAAATACAAATCTTAGCATTAAATTAGGCAGTAAGGTAAATGTGTTACAGAGGATCTAGGACTATTGAACGAAAGTTCAATAGTCCGAATTCGCAATACCTGAACGCACTTTAACGAAAGCACTTTCACCAAAAAAGCACTTTCATTAAAGTCCGTTCAAAAAAAAACACTAAATCTTCTTTTATGTAGGGGGACAAGCCTCCCCTGCACTCCCACACCCTCCTACTTTTATATTCTCACTCTGAGGTCGCACTACAGTGGGGAAAAGGGAATTCTTCCTTAACCGGACCATAGTGCGACTGGCACAACCAGTGTACATAACTGAAAGTGCTGCTTCGGTGAACAGCACTTTCGGTTATGTATGTTCGGTGATTTCTGCTTCGGCAGAAAGTGCAGTCAGGGATCTGTACCAATGCCATTACAGAGGTAGATAAGGAGGCCGTCTCTATTCTGAACAAATTAACAAGGCAATTTCTGCCACACACACACAGGGAAAATCTATAAACCTTCCACAAAGTTCAATGACAAGACAAAACTTGTCAGATGATTGGGTAATAAGACAAATTCTGCCACAGATATGAAGACCATTACAATTTGCAAATCCTGAGGCTAAGAGTGGCAGTTTTAGTGTGGGGGATGGGTCATTTGAAACCTGGTCCTTGCATATCCAGGAGAAAGCAATTACCACTGCAATGAAGAGCAAAGGCACTGCAGGAAGCTGAACAAAGAAGGGCTGCGTCTGCAGTGCATACAAACTTGATGAACTCCGTAGATGGAATGGCTGTCCTTGCCAGTAGCCACTTGTTTACACTTTGTGTACTCAGCATGTGTGAACTATACTGATTCTTATTTTTTACCTTCACAGTGGACTCAGAAAAATGACGTGGTTAGATTTTGATAGCCATGATCTATCTGCCCAAGAAGCCAGAGTATGCTGATTATTTCTGCATTCATTTATCTCATGGTGTAGGAGCAAGGCCATGGTTTCAATCATATCTTTCTAGGAAATGCTGAGGCAGACTGACATTTTGCCTAATAAGTGCAGTTTGCCTGAAACACTGTGTACACTTAACTCATATCAGCATATTATTCAATTACTGTCACTTGCATTTTAATTTTTTTATGACAATGACCATATGGAAAGTACAGGTAAGGATAACAGAACTTGGCGTTATAAATCCTTTCTTTATTACTGAAATATACATTTCTCTTCAAGACAAAAAAAAAATGGCTGAAAAGGTACCTTAAATAGCAGTTTGTTCCAAGCAAGAGAGCACACCTAGCACACCTATTGAATTAGCACTGGATTTAATTCTGCAGGTGTTGCATTGTTTGTGAAGCTATTATAGGTTGTGTAACAAAGCAAAATCATTACATAAGAACTTGTCATCACAGCAAAAAGGAGCACTCATAAATTAATCCATTACCATTTGAAGGTAAGAAAAAAAAACCCTGAAAACAAGGTCTGTCTGACAATAGTATGTTTTTATAGATGGACCTTCACTTTATTTGGACACTTATACCTTATCACTGCAGAATTTGAGAATTAGTTGTATATAAGTAAATGGAAACATGAAAGACACTGCAAGCAAAGGTAAGACATGAACAAAAAGTAACTATTTAGCAAAATGAAATACGTTATTTTTCTGTGTTATTTTGCATTTCCCCTTACAGATCTTCCAGTTTGGGCCTTTGAATGTTCTTTAAATCCCATTAAGAAGATATCAGTTCTGTGTTTTACAGAATCATATTATGTCACTGATATATGTGGTTAATTATACTGTAGTCATATATGATTGCCTAAAAGGGATATCATAGTGTCTTAAAAATAAAACAAATTTTGCATTATATGGAGAAAAGATAATTACTACTCTCTATGCCAGTGCCAGATAGAAGAAGCAACAGGAGCCATATGTGTGCATGGATACATAGAGAGACAGAATAGCTATAGCATGTGTGTGTGTGTGTGTGTGTGTGTGTGTGTGTGTGTGTGTGTGTGTGTGTGTGTGTGTGTTTATAGATGGGGATTATTCACACCATTAAATGAGCTGTCGGTCAATGTATGTGAATTACTATGAATTTTGGTTGATTATTCAATTCAAGGAAATGTTAAAATTTTGCACAAATGGAGCATCAAATGTTTGTGGGCGAGGCAAGTGAGGGTTTGGGACAGCAATGCTGAAAGCCTTTACATATTCTGAAGGTTTGACATTAAGGTGTAGGAGTGTTTGTGCGAGTAGAGGAGGGTTAGAGAAGGGTTAAGTAAGGATAAAATTTTAGTGCACATTAAGTTTTTGTGTGTTTTATTTGTGTACAAATTGTCTAGATACTAGATAATTGTCATTGCTATGGAAAGGGTTTTTAAAGATAAGGTGCAGGTTTACAGTTATGGCTAGGGTTAGTGGCAAGGTTACCAGGTATTATTCATGTGAGCAAGGTTGACACAGCCTCCCTGTCCACCTTACAAATAACAGCTAATCTTAACTCTGCACCTGCACCCTACCTTTAAAAAAACACTTTGATAACAGTGACACTTCTGACAAAAACTGAGTTGAATGTGTCTTGAAGATTTTGTGTTCTGATTGCGAAAGGAAACAGTTTCCTTTTGTGAACCTTTCTTTAGCTGTTTTAATTTTTTTTTTTTCAATATGCTGAATTTCAGAATGGTAGCACTGATTACTTAAATTTCAGTGCTTTTACATTCCAATAATTCAAAATATACTCATACATACACTCAAACCCCCAGGACACATTCAACTCAGATATGATTGAGAAGTGTCACTGTCACATTAATTACATCCATATATGTATGCTATGTATGTGAAAATATCTGTCTATATAAAACATCTAATTCCCATTAACACTGAATCTCAAAACACTGAGACCATAACATCGAAAACCCAAAACACTGAAGAATAACAACATTGAAAACTCAGAACACTAAAACTTTGCATCACAACATTGAAAACTACAAAGCACTTGTAAATAGTATAAATTCCTACACTATATAAATAATAACTATATAAATAAAAACTAGAACATCTTATAGTGATACCACAAGATTAAAAGATTAAACTATAACATGTTTTATGATACACTACTGGAAGTTATACATTTTCAGTGTTATGAAATTCGATGTTATAGGTTTTCATTGTTTTGTTTTTCGATGTTATGGTGTCAGTGTTTTGAGTTTCGAAGTTATGAGAATTAGATGTTTTGATGGGGAACTATATATTTATATATACAAGTAAACCAAAAGCCCAGGTTAGAAGAAGCCAAAATGTACGTACTGCAGATCTTCGCACTATCAAAAAAATGTCTCTACGTATTCCTGAGAAGGAAACGCCAAATGCTGATAATCTTATGGAATTGTAGTGCAAATACTCACAGAACCACGCACTAAATCAATGAAAAAACAATTCTGCTGTATCAAGAAACAAGTGTTCAAAGTTGTTCTAGTCTTGCAATCGAAGTAATGTTCAAAAAACCATTCGGTCAAGTAGTAAATCCACAGTTTATTGGTAGCGCTTTCACGGCATGTAACTGCCGCTTCATCAGACAAACAGTAAAAAACTGAGAGCAGGAAGTTTAAATACAGGATATCCTGCTCTTCAGCCAATGACAATGACTTTAGGAGGCGTGTTTCCTGCTATCATTAAATCACATATTAACTAAAAGTGACACCACCACTATAATTCATTTCAACAGGCCTACAAAATCACAAAGTCTTTTCATAAAAACATTGCAGAATGAACGACGCCTACTATAAACATATATATATATATATATATATCTAAAAGGACATAAAACATATCTAAAAAATATATATATATGTGTTTATATAAAATTAGATATATACCTAGCCAAAAACTGCAGGCTAATACAAGAAGTGCCTAGCCTCACCTGCTCATGGTCATTTATTTAAACTTCCTGCTCTCAGTTTTTTACTGTTTGCCTGATGAAGCGGCAGTTACATGCCATGAAAGCGCTTACAATAAACTGTGGATTTACTACTCGACCGAATGGTTTTTTGAACATTACTTCGATTGCAAGACTAGAACAACTTTGAACACTTGTTTCTTGGTACAGCAGAATTGTTTTTTCGTTGATTTAGTGCGTGGTTCTGTGAGTATTTGCACTACAATTCCATAAGATTATCAGCATTTGGCGTTTCCTTCTTAGGAATACGTAGAGACATTTTTTGATAGTGCGAAGATCTGCAGTACGTACGTTTTGGCTTCTTCTAACCTGGGCTTTTGGTTTACTTGCATTTACTTTTTGCTGGGATTTGGACTTCAAGGAGGTTTCTGTTTTATATATATATATATATATATATATATATATATATATATATATATATATATATATATATAGGTCTAGGACACATGCTCGACTAGCATATGTCTGAATGACAAAACATTGAACGCACATACACAAAAGCGCTTAACATCGAAAAGCACTTCCATGTATGTGTAGTTCAAAAAAAAATATATATACGTTTCTCCCCACACACCTCCTAATTTATTATTCTCACTCCAAGATCGCACTACAGTGGGGAAAAGGGAATTTTCCCTTACCCGCACCGTAGTCCGATCTACGAAACAGGCACGCATACACGGAAGCACTTGTCAATGTTAAGCACTTTCGTGTATGTGTGTTCGATGTTTTGTGATTCGGACATATGCTAGTCGAGCATGTGTCCGGATATATATATATATATATATATATATATATATATATATATATATATATATATATATATATATATATATATATATATATATATATATATATATATATATATATATATATATATATATATATAGATATATGCACACACACACACACACACACACACACACACACACACACACACACACACACACACACATATATATATAAATATATATATATATATATATATATATATATATATATATATATATATATAAATATATATATATATATGGGTCTTCTTTCGTTCATCGAAAGTACACCCTACCGAATCTGAAAAGGATGATTACTTTTAAGCAAAAGTGCTGTTTAACGAAATCACACTTTCATGAACTATATATCACTAAAGAATGTTTGGCAGTTCCGAGATCATGCTGACCAGCAGGTGTGGTGTTTCTCAGTTGTCCATTACATTTCTAATGGGATGGAAGATGTACAGCAGTTGGCATTTAATAGTATAGATCACGATACAGTGAGGATAAGGAAATGCACCCTTTCCCCACTGCAGTTTGATCCTGGAATTAGTATATATAATTAGCAGGGGTGTGGGGGGTGCACCTGACATGGGTGGTGCAGGTGGGCTCGCCCCAATGCAAAACTTTGTTTTTAGTGCATTTGTTCGGATATTTGTTATTCAGTGTGTGTAGTACATGAAACTGCAATTTCGTTAAACAGCACATTCAAGTAAAAGGAGTTGGCATTTTCAGATTCAGTAGTGTGTACTTTCAATGAACGAAAGTAGACCCATATATATATATATATATATATATATATAGACACACACACACACACACACACACACACACACATATATATGGCTGTATATTATAAAGTGAAAAGCTCTAAAGAGTGAATACAAGTACATTGACACATAAAGAGTGATGTACAAAAATAGTGAAACATTTACTGAGTTTAAATCAGAACATCGAATGTATTTGTTTGCCAGCAGCACGATCTTGGAGATAAGGAAATATATCCTAGATATAAGGAAGGAAATAATTGCAGAGCATTTAGTCTTACCTCAGGATTAATGAAGTCTTGGTAATTAAGCTGTGAAAATAAGGCCTACAGGCCACCTATAAAACACTTTGAAGACCGAGCAAACACTACTAACAGCTCTGGGTGACAAGCAGGAAAGGTATTTACTCAATCAAAACTTAGGCTCCTTACACGTACACTTAAAGAACGCTACTCCCTGTAGTGTGACTTACAAGATAACATTTCAATGGCAGGGTCAAGAGATTTATGAAGTACTTGAAGCTTGCACATCTCCATGCCAACCCATCCTCTTATTCTCTCTCTCTGTCCATATTGTTAATGCAACCGTTGTATGGTCCAAGATGTCTTTCTCCTGTATTTGTATTTCCTCCACTCTGATAGTTTCCTCTTTCTCTTTTATCATGTCCAATATACTGGCTTGAATCAAACAGTTTTTGGTAAATATGTGCTCCCTTTTTTCTGAGTGTTTGCCCCTTCCATATATCCTCACACTCTCCCCCTTTAATTTGACCTTTGAACTTTTCCATCATTATACTGTACTGTCTTTTGCCAAACAGCATTTCTTTCTTTTACACTAATGTGACACTAAAGTCCATCCTGATGATTTCCCTTCCTTCCTTCCTTTCTTTTCATAATCCATTTCTTGAAGAATCTGCTGTAAAAGTCCTATATATCCTTATTTGAACATGCAGGTTCCATATTCTCCATAGCAAACAATAATATATTACCCCTAGTGAGAAAAAAAAAACTGGGATCATACCATAGATAATTTGAAGAGACCCATGCATAGGATAAAGCATTCAGGAGATGCCTCTGTCCATTAGAAGTACAGTGGGCAGTACTGGGGTAAATTTTCTGCTTCCCTTCCATAGATCCAAGCTACATGTAGAGGGATGAATTTTGTTTTATGTGCATGGGATGTCTGTTCTAGTGCAGCAGTATCCTCTTTGGGATCTACTTCTCCGTCCAAATTGTTCTGTTGATGTTGCAGAAGAGGGTTAGATCCCTAGACTGAGTATTTTCTGACTTGCTGTTGTGCAGCAAATCTATCAGTATTGGGTCAAAGGATGCCTTGCATGCCAGACACAGGTCACCTCTTAGAAGTCTTTAGGATACAGAGTACAGTGAATGGGGATTGAGTCGGTCCATGTAGGATGTAGTTTAGGCCTTGTATCCTTTTAATAAGGTATCTCTGTGGGTGTTCCATTTGTTGCATATGTCTGGACAGATGCATGTCAAAGGGGTATTATATTAAATGACTGTCCTAATGAAGGCTGAGTAAAGGGGGGACAATAGCATCCCTAGATCTGGACACATCATAAGCTTTGCAATATAGGAATTTCTTTCAACAATGGACACATGTTTGTCAAACTTTAGGTCAGTATCTATATAAGTTCCAAAATACCAAACAGCTGTGTCATCTTGTAGGGGTGCATTGTCAACATGCTAGTACCCATGGCTAGATGACGTCCCAAAGGATACAATAATGCATTTTTTTGCATTTAGTTTCAGTCAATGATTTGGCATCAGTTATATATTTTTGGGACAAACCTTCTTGCACGATGCCTAAGCCATGTGGAGATTCATTGACTGCTCCTAACCTTCAGTCATCTGCACATTTAGTCAGTGAGAACTCTTTGGTATTGGCTTTTACTACAGAAAAGTAGATGCCAAACAGAAGAGGTCCCAGCACAAAACTCCAGGGGGACTCCATTAGTAACGGGTCTCTTTGTGGAGGTCATTTCCCCTATTCTGATTATCTGCATCCTATCCATGAGCCACCTGGCAATCTAGCAGGTGACATAGGGGTTTATTCCCAGTTTCTGTAGCTTTTCTACATGCCTGAGTGAAGCACTGTGTCAAAATCTTTACGCAGGTCAAGGTATGTGGTGTGTACCATTTCACTTTGGTAACGTTTTTAAAAAAATCCACCAGGTTGAGTAAACATGACCTGCTCTTGACATATCCAAACTGAGATGGGTAACCTATATCCTGACTGATTAGTTCCATGACAAATCCTTCTGTGGATTTGCATATTAGGTATGTCAGACTTATGAATCTGTAATTGCCTGGGTCTGTGGAAGGTCCTCCCTTACACAGGGAATTAGCTGTAGCTGTTCTCAATTCACATGCTGTATGGAGGCAAAGACTGGCCATTACAGCTCAAAATCTGAGTTGTTTGGCCTCTGCTACATACTTACAATCAACTGTATTAATAGCTGAGTTAAGTACAAACTTGCAGTGTCAAAGATTGTTCTGCATTTTATTTTTCAATATATTAATTGTTTCATTGAATATTGCGGCCAGTGTCTCTCTGTAGTTATTTCTTTTTCTATTTAATTGTTTCATAGAATACTGTGGCCTCTCTCTCTCTCTTTGCAGTACATGGGGGCTATTGTGTTTCACTTCATTGCTATTCAGTATTAAACTCTTAGCCTAGAGGGTTTCTCTGTATTTTTAAGTGCTAGTCACATATCTTTGAATTTATTACTGTTCAATATCTGAGATGTTTGGCTTCTGCTACATACCTACAATCAACTGCATTACTAGCTGATTTAAGTTCACACTTGCAGTGTTAAAGATTGTCCTGCATTTTATTTTTCTGTCTATTTAATTGTTTCATTAAATATTGTGGTCTGTGTCTCTCTGTAGTTATTTATTTTTCTATTTAATAGTTTCATAGTATACTGTGGTCTCTCCCTTTCTCTCTCTCTCTCTCTGCAGTAAGTGAGGGCTATTGTGTTTCACTTCATTGATATTCAGTTTTAAAGTCTTAACCTAGAGGGTTTCTCTGTATTTATAAGTGTTAGTCACATATCTTTAAATTTATTACTGCTCAATATCTGAGTTGTTTGGCTTCTGATACATGCCTACAATCAACTGCATTACTAGTCAAGTTAAGTAGAAATTTGCAGTGTTAAAGATTGTACTACATTTTATTTTTATGTCTATTTAATTGTTTCATTGAATATTCTGGTCTGTGTCTCTCTGTAGTTATTTATTTTTCTATTTAATTGTTTCATAGAATACTGTGGTCTCTCTCTCTCTTTCTCTGCAGTAAGTGGGGGCTATTGTATTTCGCTTCATTGATATTCAGTGTTAAACTCTTAGCCTAGATGGTTTCTCTCTATTTATAAGTGTTAGTCACATATCTTTGAATTTATTACTGGTTGCTTGGCTTTTGCTACATACCTACAATCAACTGCATTACTAGCTGAGTTAAGTACAAACTTGCAGTGTCAAAGATTGTAATGCATTCTATTTTTCTGTCTATTTGTTTCTTTGAACATTGTGGACTGTGTCTCTCTTTAGTTATTTAGTTTTATATTTAATTGTTTCATAGAATACTGTGGTCTCTCTCTCTCTCTCTCTCTCTCTCTCTCTGCAGTAAGTGGGGATATTGTGTTTCACTTCATTGATATTCGGTGTTAAACTCTCAGCCTAGAGTGTTTTTCTGTATTTATAAATGTTAGTCACATATCTTTGAATTTATTACTGCTCAATATCTGAGTTGTTTGGCTTCTGCTACATACATACAATCAAGTGCATTACTAGCTGAGTTAAGTAAAAACTTGCAGTGTTAAAGATTGTTCTATTTTATTTTTCTGTCTGTTTCATTGAATACTGTCATCTGTGTCACTCTGTAGTTATTTATTTATCTATTTAATTGTTTCATAGAATACTGTGGTCTGTCTCTCTCTCTCTCTCTGCAGTTAGTTTCCTGCCTTCCCTCCCTGTTCTTTTTTCTGGTATTAATCTTGGTGGTTTTGGAATTGCCTGTCCCTCCTGTAAATTTGTGTTTGGGCACTCCTCCTGGGTCTGTCTCATTTGCTCACTCAACCGAGAACAGTGAGATCATATTTTGACTTCAGACACTCCTACCAGTCCCATCTGTTTAGCTCTATCCCAGCTCTATTCCAGTCTAGTGTCACTAGCTCATTCTACCTAATACAGAGGGAGCATTTGCGAAGAGCAAGCCACTTAGGTCCTTAATTTTGAACTATCTTCTGTTTATCCTTTCTCCCTTTCCACTTTCCAAAAAAAAAATCTAAGATTGTTTCCTGCCTTTCTTGCAACTAGTCTAGTCCAGATACAGATTTGCTGTAACCAGGACTGTTTGTAAGCTTTTGAGCCCTCAAAGAATTTCTGTGTTGTAGGGAAGCCTAACCTTCTAGCTTATCAGTGGGAGTTGTAAGCACTAGGTAGCCTATCTACCACAAGAGTGGTTTCTGGCCCAGAAATTTAGTTTATTGGCCATTTGGGCAGTTTTTCCTTCTCTTTCAACCTTCTGGTTTAAAAGCCTGCATTTGCGCTTGTTTCCCATCTTTCCTGTGACTAGTCTAGTCCAGATACAGATTTGCTGTATCCAGGACTGCTTGTAAGCTTCTGAGACCCCCAAGCCTTTCTGTGTTGGAGGGAAGCCTTCTAGCTTATCAGTGGGAGTGGTAAGCACTAGGTAGCCTATCTACCACAGGATCCAGGTAAAGATTCTTAGTTTTAGCACTTGAATTTGCTTATTCATGCTCAGCCCTTGTTCAAAACTTGTTGTTAGCACTAAATAAGCTACAAATTGCTACATCACTCAACCTTCATCTTTACCTAGAGGAAAACAATTTTTGTACTTACTTTCCTCACTTGCTTATAGAAAAACAGCTCTTATACTCACTTTCCTCACTTGTCTAGCAGAAAGTAGTTCTTTATTCAGGAATGTCCAAGGGTCAGCTCCCAGTGTCCTGTCCTGTCTATCTGATGAATCTGGGCATCTTGGGGCAATGTAGCAATTGCCTCATGTACACAGACAACCCTCTCCTCCTACCACCCAACACTACAACTTGTGAGAGATGCACTTATCTGTCCAAACGGGAAGTAAAGCTCTCTCCAACCAAGACTGAACTTGACAGTCAAGAGGAGAAAGTAAACACTTGCACTACACCACACTCATCACATAGTCCCACTAAACCTACACCACCAAAATCCACACATAGAAACACAAAAATGTTTGCGGAGGCTCTCAATAATAATCTGCTCAAGCAACAGAGACCTCCAAAGCAGAAACGCAAGCAACCTCCACCCCCCCAACACAACCCAAATGACACATAGCCCACAGACTTAATGTGCCAATAAAACACAGCCCATAAGGCAAAACAACATACCCAACACACTAGTCATAGGTGACTCTATGTCAGGCACACTGATGTCACACTCACCAGGCTAAATAAGGAGAAGGTTACTGTCAGCTGCCTGTCAGATGAAGCGATCTGCCACATAACTTATGCACTCAGGTCACTCCACAACAAGTACAAATATGACTCTGTCATTGTCCATGTTGCTGTGAATGACCTGAGATGTACCTCCCTGGACTACCTGAAAAGAGACATGGAAGAGCTCTCTGATCTTGTAGCTCAGGCAAGTATGACCCTAGCCCTGAATAGTATCCTGCCATCGTCCAGAATGATACCGTAGTACAAAGACAAAATGATTGACAACAATTGGCTAAACTTCTGGTGTCATTCCAAGGGGATCCAGTATCTGTCTGCCTGGGATGACATGGTCGATAGACCACGATGCTTTGCCAGAGATGGCCTGCACCTGTCACCCCTGGGATTCCAGATACTGGCTAATGGTCTTTCCGCCCCTACAGTGCCTTTTTTAGGAAAGGCTCAAATAACAAACTCACCACCATAACAGGAACAGTCAAGCAAAAACTGAGGGCAATGCTGCTTAATGCTAGAAGTCTAAATCTCAAAATGCACTCACTCAAGGCACTCCTTAAAATGGAGAATATCGATATCTGTGCAGTGACTGAGACCTGGTTCAAGGCTCTAGACATCCAAACACAAATGCCAAGAAGTCCAACAAGACAAACAACGTTCTCAGTAGAAAAAACGCTTTAATGTGAGGAGCAAAGCTTTCGGATAAAATCCTTTATCAATACTGAAAATACAAATGCATATGCAGAGTATATATAGGTCTAAAAAAGTCATATGACAGACAGCCAAGGAGTCACATGACCCAATCAATAAAACATATAAATATAGCTATGCAGAGCTAAAAAAATAATGCAACAGCATAATATAAAAACAAAATACATTTGAAAGACAAAGATGTATTTTTATAAAATGTATATTGTTATACCTGTAAAATGTGCACATGTGCATAAAGAAGAAAAGAATCTCATAATCTAGATCACTCATTTCAAAATAGTTTAAGGCTGACAGTACTATTCAAACAGGTGAGTCACCATCCATCATATTCTTTAATCTCTAATTTATTATTAATATCCACCTCTGGGAAGACATGGTCTATAGCTTTAAATTTAATAAATGCTGTTCGCAGAACATAGCCTGTGTATATAAAGCATTATCATTTCAGACTTGTGTTCTGTAATCCTCTGCTGTTCACACAGCGGCATAACAGCAGCAACCACATGGTGGTAACAGTACATTGGCCTGAACCCAAACACTTCATCACTGTTAACATCACATAACATCATAACACAGTGTTGTGTATTAGTAAAAGTTTAACAAAGGACACTTTTAAGGGTTCTCATATTTCGATATGCAAAATAAGGTAAGAACCCTTAAAAGTGTCCTTTGTTACAAAGATTTTTTTACTAATACCACAACACACTTATCTAGTATTGTGGGTACACGAAAATGTTATAATTGTTCGTGCTGTGATGACATTGATGATGAACATTTAGGTACTTTCGAACACCCGATTAGTAAGAGGGTGTTTAGGTTCAAGGTAAGTGCTACTTCTGTTACCACCCATGTGGTTTACCTTGCTACCTGTGTATTATGCCACTCTTTCTATGTGGGCAAAACAACGCGTAAACTTAAAGAGAGGATTACAGAACACAAGTCTGAAATTCGTAGATGTGTGGACACTAATGCTTTATATAAACACAGGCTATGTTCTGGTGAACAGCATTTATTTAAATTTAAAGCTATAGACCATGTCTTACCTTCACCCAGAGGTGGAGATATTAATAATAAATTAGAGATTAAAGAATATAACTGGATAGTTAGATTGATGGGTGACTCACCCCCTGGTTTGAATAGTACTGTCAGCCTTAAACCTATTTTGGTAAGAATGAGTAGATCTAGATTATGAGATTCTTTTTCTTCTTTATGCACATATGTGCACATTTTATTTTTTAGGTATAACAATATACATTTTATAAAAATATACATCTTTGTCTTTTCAAATGTATTTTGTTTTTTTATATATGTATTATGCTGTTGCATTATTTTTTTAGCTCTGCATAGCTATATTTATATGTTTTATTGATTGGGTCATGTGACTCCTTGGCTGTCGGTCATATGACTTTTTTAGACCTATATATACTCTGCATATGCATTTGTATTTTCAGTATTGATAAAGGATTTTATCTCAAGGCTCTAGACAGCATCCCTGCATTACCAGGCTATAACTCATGCCACATTTTTCGGCCATCTAACCCGGACCAGAACACGAAAGGCGGAGGTGTGTCCATATTCATTAAGGATATCCACACCTCCAGGCTAGTTGCGCAGCATAATGCATCTGAGGTTATCCAAGTGCAACTAACTCTGGGCGAAACTGCAATCCAAATTGTAGCTTGCTACAGATCACCCACCATGCCCCAGGATTCCCACTTCTCTTTTCTTGATATACTGGAAAATATTAGGGTTCAACCAAACACCCTAATAATGGGCGATTTCAACTACCCCACCATTCACTGGGAAAACTACTCATGTACCAACTCCTTCGCTCAACGCTTTTTGGAATTCAAAAATTCCAACGCCCTGGATCAACTTATCCACACCCCAGCAGGGGAAACAATATCCTAAACCTAGTCATTACCAACATGAGTGACCGGTGTCCCACACCTGAAGTCAACTCCTCGTTGGTCAGATCTGAACACAAGCTAATCACCCTAGATATCCGCATCCTGCTCCCACCCACCATTAAGGAAACCACGGTAAAAAATTTCTCCCAAGCCAACTTCATGCTTCTTAAGACAGACCCATGCAGATGGACAATACAGTTATGACAGCTAAATCCTACACAAATGCACTTTATAAGCACTTACACAAGTGTATGGATCATGCTATCCCAAACAGAACCAAGACACTCTCCTCCAAAAAAAAGGAAGCCAATCTGGTGGTCCCCTGCCATAATCAAGCTCTACAACAGAAGGAAAAAACTGTTGCAAAAGAGTAAAATCCCATGAGTGGAGGAGCTCCCTGGTCTGCCTCAGTAAGAAGCTGAGATCCCTTATAAGATCCTCCAAAGCTAGCTACGAAAACAAAATCACGACTGATTCTAAGGGCAACCGCAAAGCATTCTATAGCTATGTCATGAATCTCAATGGCAACACTCATATCTGCTCTGAGTTACAGCACAACGGCATGAAAATTACAGAACCAACTGATATTGCCAACAACCTGTCAGATAGGTTCAGTGCTAACTTCACCCCCCCTCTCACCCCCTAAAGGGCCCATATCTAAACAGGAAGAATGCAGAGTCCCTGTAATCACATCTATGCAGGTAAAAGCTGCACTCTCTAAAACCAAAAGCACAGCATCCATGGGACCGGACAACATCCCAGGCTGTGTTTTACATGAGCTTCAGAACGAACTGGCTCCCTGCCTAAGCACCATATTCAATCATAGTCTCATGGCAGGGTTTGTGCCCACTGAATGGTGCACAGCAACAGTTATCCCACTCCACAAAGGGGGAGCCACCACTGATCCTCGGAACTATCGCCCTAGTAGCCTGACAAGCCTGGTCTGCAAGGCCATGAAACGTATAATCATGGAACTCATAAACAAAGACCCTGGTAACTTCCAAACTCTGGATCCCACCCAGTTCAGGTTTGTGAAAGGCAGATCATGCCTTCTGAACCTGATTGACTTTTTTGAGGCAGTCATCAAAGCCGTAGACAAGGGTAAGGTGGTTCACACAGCCTATCTTGACCTCACCAAGGCTTTCAACACCATCCCCCATTCTGGAATTATAGCTAAACTCATTAAACTAGGTATAAATCCCTACATCACAAGATGGGTTGCCAACTGACTCACTGACAGAACCCACACTGTAAAAGTTGCAGACTCCAAATCTGACTTCAAACCAGTGGCAAGTGGAGTACCACAGAGTTCAGTCCTGGGACCTCTCCTGTTTGGTATCTACTTCTCTGAAGTGCAGGCTAACACAGAAGGCCTCTGGCTAATGAAGTTTGCAGATGACTGCAAACTAGGAGACATAGTTGAGTCCCCAAATGATGTGGACATCCTACAGAAGGGCCTCACTGAGACAGATGCCTGGTGTCAGAGGCATGGCCTCAAGCTCAATGCTAAAAAGTGCATTGTCATCCCCTTTGATAAAAACTCTATACCCATGAACTACCACATAAATGGCAGTCTACTTAATGCCGAATGTGTGATGAGAGACCTTGGGACCCAGGTGGACAGTAGTCTATTTTTTGATAATCATATTGCCACAGTAGTCAGAAAATCCTTCTATGTGGCACACCTCATCACAAAAGGGTTCTCATCCAGGAAAAAAGAGGTCATTGTTCCCCTCTACTCGGCAGTCATTAGACCCATTATAGAGTACAACGCCCCTTTTGGAATGTACCTCACAAGAAATCTGCAGCAGCTGGAAAGGACAACAAAGTACCTCACAAAGAGGTTTACTAGCCTCAAACAGATGCCCTACACTGATCGTCTCAAAAAACTCTAGCTTTACTCTGTAGCATATCACCTACTCCAAGGAGATCTCTACCTAACTTATAAAGCTATGTTATACCCAGAGTTGTTGGACATGCTACACCTAAAGAAATCCCAAACCCACCAAGCTACATGCTCTAGGGACCTAAACCTTGTCACCACAATAAACAGGACATGCTAGAGGGATAGACTCTTGTCCCAGAGACTTCCTATAATCTGGAACAAGCTACCCATCTATGTCAAGCAAAGTTCCTTATTAGCACTCTTCAAGAAAAATCTTGCCGAGTGGATGGAAATAGGAAATACACCCTGGGGATCACTTCTGTGGCTCTGCTTGACAGGGGCACAGGAAATTAACTGTCTTGCGTGGCATAAGCCAGGGGAACCTTGTTGGCTAGGCTTACTTAGGCCCTTGGGCCGATAGCCTAGTACCTACCAATGAACCTATGAACCATTGTTGACAGGGGTGTGGTTAATTCAAGCTTTGTGCTATTTAAGATGTATCCAGGGTACCATCAGTACCATTTGATACAGTATTTTAGCTTTTGATAGCACCTTTAGGATCTATATAGTGCATCTAAAATGTAATGCACAGAAGAGCCACGTGGCAACCTGTCATATGTCCCAGAGATGCCTGAATATTGTTTGAACTGTTAATCAGACTGCTGGGAGGTACTAAGCATGAACAGGCTATGCTGAATTCTATACTGTTTATGCTTAGGGTCCAGTGATTTTTTTTTTTTGAGTTGTGAACAGTAGATTCTGACTATGCTTAAACATAGCTGACCAGTGCAGCTAAGCTCAGTTTTCTGAGTTCCACATTAAGCAAAAGACAGTATACACATTCTCCCTGTAAGGTATACAAACTAATATAAGACATATTTTAACATCTCTGTAACTTTTATCTTAATCAGGTACCAATCAAAGCTTGTGCTGTAGGATATCTTGCGAGATGGCAGACATGGCTGGAGCTCTGGTCTTTATCTTTCTCTTCACAGTCTACATGACTGCTAATTGTAGTGATACATCCTACTGCTTGGGTATTTGTGGTTTCCATGGTTACCATCCTAGGTTATGTTTGCATCACTCTAATAATCCCTTACATACTTTACCTAGTCTGCCAGCATGTGAATTCTTCTCCCATGGGCAGTACCAATGACAAAAGTCAGAAACCAGCTCCAACCACTGGGAGCAGGAGGATGATGAAGGAAGAGGCACCTGCTAGTACGCACCCTTCTAGGTGGAAAGGAGATTAGTGCAGCTTTAAACAACTGGTGTGGCAAACATATACAACGATCCACAGATGGACAGAAGTGAACATTTTACAATAACATGCCAGAACACTTCTTATATGTTCTAATATTACTGCATAAATATGCATGTGGAGTGGCCAGAAAATGTCACAGGACAATATATTAGTAAGATTAGTTGTATGCAAAGATTCAGGATGCCACTGAGAAAAAAGTTGCACATCTAATAAAACTAATAAAAAAGCAGTGGCAAAGTCCATGACTGGACTATATCAGTAAAGACAGTGCTGCATGTTTATATGTTTTGACGTATGTATATCATTGCTTCCCTAATAAGCAGATAAGGTGTTAATGTTACAGTGTAAGAACTTACTATACTCTGACAGATGCTCATTTATCCAGAGGTGACCAAAATATTATTTATGATGATGATGATTATTTGCTTTCATTGACTGAGAAAGTCCAATTGGGCATGGCTGATTTTTAGCGAAGTCCCTGGGAGAAAAGCTCCAACAAAGTTACAATTTTGTAGAATTAGGATAAGATGAAGGAAAAACGAAACATGCTGTACATGTAAAGACAATTAAATTAAAAATGTGGTACAATTTAGAAGGGATAAAGAAAAAAAAAAAGCTATCTTCTAGTATACTTGACTAGTTGAATTACAGTTACTGCATGGGCACTGTACTGGTTGACATGATATTGATCTAACACTCATAGATTGGATGCAGACTAAAAACTTTTTGAGCAAACTACATAGAAAAAATGGGAATTGTGGGAAAAATACATACAGGGGAGGAATGAGGTTTAAAAGGAGGCAGGTTTTAAATGAGCCATGTAATGTTTGACTAAAAATGACTGTAGATTTTAAGTGATGTATAATGTTTGCAACTGGGAGTGTGTCAGTATAGTTTGATTCGTTTTCATTTATATAAATGTATGCTTGCTTATGTCATATGTGATGGTTTAATAAAGATATTTCTTGTTTAAAAATAAGGGGCAGGAACTGAATAATTTATGTAATGTTGCTTAGGTTGTATGATATATAGCAATATATGTGAAGCATAATTTTTGTTAGTTGATTTAATACAATTTGATTACTTTTGTATAAATGCAAATTTAACTATGTCACAAGTGATGATTCAATAAAGGTGTTAAAAATATTGTTCTAACACTTGCTTACATGTAGAATAAAAACATGTTTGAAGGACTGGGCAATATACATACAGAGACAAAACACATCTTCAAAAGAAATGAAAATTAGTGTACAAGATTTTTGACAAATGAAAACACACAGTACTACATTACAAAATCTTTTTTTTTTTTACTGTCATAAGACGAGGGATGAGAGGAGGTATATTCCATTGAAAAGTTAAGGCCAGATGCTCTTAGGTGTAGATAAGGTGAAAAAACTGCAACAGTAGTCATCATATTTCTGAGAACTGCATTATGTTGTATATGATGAGTAGAAGCAGCTTTGCTCAAGGAGGTCTGAAAGTGCTTAACAGCAAACAACGTGACTATGGTAATACAGTATGCTGAGGTAAAGCCAAACATCCTTTAACTTTCTTCAGTTTGATTAAACACCTGCATCTGCATTAGCAGTGAGTGATTGATTGATAGGTTTTTAAAACAGCAACTGAAATGATGTGATTTTATTATTAAATTTAAGTACTGAAGGTGGTGGAGTCTGAGGCATTAGTTCATATTATTATAACTGTATTATAAATAATTAGACTATAAGAAAACCTGTCTTTCAGCTCAGGTAAAAATGATTCTCATTCTTTGGAAATGTTATTTTTTGCTATTTAGTGGTTTACTAGACTAAAACATCTTTCAGTCTACTTAAACATCAGTCTTGTTCTTTGGAAATGTTACATTTCTGGTGATTAGTTGTTTACTGCATTATAATAAGTTTTATTTTTTGCTGTTTAGCAGTGATAGAATGGTAGCATAATAAAATGTATATTGTCATTAAAGGTTGGAGTTTATTTCAACCTTTATATTTAAACAAACTTTTAAAGGTAATTAATTTTGTTCTTCATCTTGATCACTGCTGCAGAAGCCTAAGCTATATGGGTTATATCCTGCATAGGATGTAAGAGGCAGACAACCTCCAAAGCTTCATGGCACCTTCCAGTCACCCAAACCATCAGTCAATTAGACTTGGGCACCAAGCTCCTCAGAGCATTCCTGCTGCTGAAGACAGTACTCATCTCCACATTTCCCTGTGTGGGGAAAGTACTTTTTAAAACTAGGAGTTTGTGTTTATTGACTGTCATGTGACTTTGCTGTGCTTCTAAATGAGAGCACACTTTTGTGTTTGGTAGTTCAAAAGTTGATTTAAATATTCTAAATCCATTTTTTTCTCTGGAGAACTGTGCTTAAATTATTTTTGAGGGATGGTAAAGTGTAATTGCAGTGCTTTTATTGTGTTTTTATTGGGAAAATGTCTTTATACTACTTTTGAAGCTTTACAGGCTTGTGCTACTCAGTTTCCCTGAGAAAGAGGCATCAGTTTTGATGTGACCACAGAATAACTGATCCCACGGTTGGTAATACAATCATAGATACCAAAATGGTAGGATGAATCACCACAAAAAGAAAAAAAAGTTAATTAAACAAACTCTGCCATCATAGCAGGCCGGCAATTTGCCTCAGCCACCGGTAGGTGATTCTGCTGTGGCCAAAGCTCTTCTTTTTTCCCGGATCTCTCTGGTGTTGTCATTTCAAGCCACTATAGGGTTTAGTCACATCATCTGCAGCTGTTAAGGTCCACTTAGTGAGCAATGAAGAGTTACTTTTGTCGGTGTTGAGGGAAGGAGCAGGGAAGGTGCCTGTGCTTACCCAATAAGCTGTTCCCATCCCTGCAGAAGCTGTGTCTGCCATTAAAAACCCTGTTTGCCCTGATTTTCCTGTCAAAAAAAAAAAAAAAAAAAAAAAAAAAGAAAAGAAAATTAAACATTTATGAGCTGTTCCTGTGACAGTTTCTCTTACAGAAGTAATTAGGCTTGGCTCAGGGTTTTTTAAAGGCTATTGACCCTTCTTAAAAGGTGGTTTCTAGTAAGAAAAAAGGGATTCCTTTTTTCCTGAAAAGATTCAATAAATTTAATCTGTAGAGGACTGTGATGGGACAGATAAAGGTTTTTCTTCTCAGTATTCTTATTCAAACTCAGAGGAGACCATGTTATCTGAATCTCCATGTCATGGATTCTCTTTCTCTGAGACTATTTCCAGAAAGTGCCAGTGTTTTTCATTGGGATAACACTGAGGTTTCCCAGTCCCTTAGAAAATACTAGGAAATGTTACAGCTGGAATTCCCGAACCTCCTCCCATCCTTCCAGTGCTACCAGCATTGGAGGACGTATTTGCCACTGGTTTCTCTGATAGCCATAACTTTCAGCTGTCCAGATTTTTGCCTCATATTTTTGGTCTTTTCCTCAGAAACTGTATGGTTTTCTGGCAAATCACTGAGGATTGAAGTCACTAAATAATAACACACATTTGAGTTTCAGACTTTATGCATGCTAACACAAAATCAGTTATTCTAGCAACTTTCTAAGTTTACAAAAGCAATATTTAAAGTATGTATCTATTTTTGGGCCTTTACTCCCCCCTTATTTTATTCTTTGTCCAGATTTCTTGCACTGAGAGGTTGACAGGTAGGGTCAATATTATATGTTCGAAGTTTGAAAACTTAGAACGTTAAATAATTGAATTTAAATGTTCGAAGTTTCAAACATCAAACGTATAATAAAAAACAAACAAACAAAAACAACGGCACTTACCTGACTAGATAGCAAGCCCCTGCACTTTCTACATCACTCTTTAAATATACCAACTCCGAGACTGCACTATAGTGCGGTAAAGGGAAGATTTCCCTTACTGCAGTGTAGTGCGGTCTCAGAGTTGTTATATTTAAAGAGCGGGGGTGTGGGGGGTGCATGGGGGCTTGCCCCCCCCCTGCCTACAGCTGTTAGTTTTGGGTTTGGGTGTTTTTTTTTTTTACATGTGTTCAAAGTTTTATAACTTTGAACATTTAAATTCAATATTTTAATGTTCGAAGTTATAAAACTTTGAACATATGATATAGACCCTGACAGGTATACTGATAGCCAGTGCGCTGCACATAAGAGAGCAGATACAATGTATAAAGTTCCTCAGTCTTTCAAATTACTATGTACTCATTCTAGACCTGACAATGTAGCTATAGCTTTAGTTAATCCAGCTGCTGCCAATCATTTTGTTAACTTTGATCCCTCCCATTCTGACAAAGATGGTAACACAATTGATATACTTGGGGAAACTGTATGCTTCTGCAACTTTAATTGTTAGAATTTTGAATTGTCAGGCTCATATGTTAAAGTTAGTTCTGACTAATTGTGAAAGTATGAGGAATGTTTTATCTGCAGTTCCTTCTTGTCATGAAAAATCTTCTTTCTGTGGTTTAGTTTCTTCTATTTCTGAGGTCACTATTCATTGTTTAAACTGTGTTTATTACTGTAGATATTACTTCCATGGCTAGTGCCACTGGTGCTGTGTTGAGGAGTTTTGCTTGGCTGCGTTCTCAATACCATTCTGATGATGATTCATCTTCGGACAGAGATTTAGTTTTTGTTCCCTCTGCTGCAGTTTATCAAAAAATTGTGGAGAGAGGGGTAAGCTAATACAGGGAATCTCTTAGATTTTTCAGCCCTCCATCTTTAAATTTTTAAGGGTTTTTCTTGTCCCTCATCCAATTTTGGCAAGAAAAACAGCCTTGGTAAAATGTTGGTAAGCAGATGTTTAAAAACAATGGTGGGTAGGTTCCAAAAAGAAAGGAGGAGGTGCCAAAAGAAAGGAAAGTCAAATAAGGCATAATGACTATGTAAGGGACCTTGTCCTCCCTCCCAGCCTGGCAGTCCATTATCCCTTCTGGAAAGTCTGAATCTCCATTCCTTCTTTGGCAACAGATTGTTTCAGACAAATGGGTTCCAAGACTGATTCATCAGGGGGACAGATGGCAGCAGAAATATATCCCTCCTTTCCATGGAATTATTCCAAAACCACCAGATCAACTCCTCTGATCCCCCTGTCCTACAGCACATGCTTTTTCACAGGGTAATAGAAACAGTTCCTCCTTCCCACTGGATAAAAGGTTTTTATTTAAGAATGTTTCTGGTGCCAAAGAAAGAACATGTCTGCATTCCAGTTCTGGACCCATCTTTCCTAAACCCATTTGTGATCATGCCCAAGTCCAATATGTTTTCACTGCATATACCTTTATCCCTTCCTCCTCATTTGAATTGTTTTGGTAACCTTAGATTTAAAATATGCTTAGCAGCACATTCCTATCCATCCAGACTTTAGACAGTTCTTGTTTTGTGTGCTTGGATAACATTATCAGTTCTCTGCCTACCCTTTGGGCTATCCACTGCTGCAAGAGTGTTGCTAAAGTGTCTAGATCGAGTTATAGCACATTGCAAGCTACAGGGGGGAATTCGCATTTTTGTATATTTAGAAAACTTGCTTATCTTCACAGAGTCTTTTCCAAAATGTCAGAAATCTCTTGGGTTACAGATCTCCTAGGCAGGCCGGGATTCCAAGAGCACATTCAAACATCTTTTATGACCCCATCACACAGGATTTTGTCCCTGCAGTGAATGCTAGAGAGCTCAGTGCAATGCACTTTTCTTCCACAGGAAAACAGAAAAAAAGATCTATATTTAAATCTATTCTAGGTGTTTTCCACACAGACTTTGCTCATTCTGAGCGAATACCTCAGGATTCTGGGTATCATGACATCTACAGTTCTCATGATTCATCTGGCAAGACTCCACATGAGAAAGGTAGAGTGGCATCTAAAGTGTCTTTGGTCCCAGCACCAGCACTCATTCTAGATTCCAGTTCTGGGATTTTTGAGAAGAGAAATCACTTGGTGGAGATATCAAATATCCCTGAATCCAGGTCTCTCCTTTTCACCTCCTGTTCCAAAGCAGTCAGTCACCACAGAAGCCTTGGAATTTCCTTAAGGAGCAGTGTCAAGGGGGGTAAAAAGTACAAGGTATCTAGGACAACAAAGACAGATGGAAGCATATAAATTTAAATGAAATGCTTGCTCTTATCAATGCACTCAAGTCTCTGAATCACCTTTGGTCCACAGGACCACTTCAACTTGTTACAGACAACACCACAGTGACGTGATACATAAACAAGCAAGGGGCATCAAGGTCTTCCACCCTATGCATACTAGCCATATTAGCATAAGATTTAGCTTTACAGCACTCTCTCACGCTACTGGCTTCCTATATTGCATCAGAGCAAACTTGTCTAGCAGATGAGCTGTGCAGAAAAAAGGCAGACCCTCACAAATGGAAAATGGATCAGGAGGTCTTTCAAGATCTGTTCCATCTGTATGGAGTTCCTCAAGTAGACATTTTTGCCTCCTCCCTAAATAATCAGCTGGTAATATTCTGTTCCAGGGCTGCATGCAAGAAGGCCTGGAGGACAAATGCCTTTTCTTTTCTGGACAGTAATGTACCTGCATGCTTTTCTACCCTTTCCACTGATATCCAGTGTACTTCTGAAGATTCAGAAGGAATTCACAAACATTACTGTGGTGACTCCCCTCTGACCCAGGTGACAGTGTTTTTACTTCTTTTGGAATTGGCCAGGGCCAGTTACCATACGTTTCCTTACAGACTGGATCTAGTCACACAATAGCAAGAGTGTTTAATACATCCCGACCTCAAACAGCTTTAACTGACTGCCTGGATGACAGGGTCTTACTATCTTTTAGGCACCTGTTTGCTAAGGACATGCAACAGGTACAAATGGAGGCAAGAAAGCATGCTACTAGAAAATCATATATTAGGAAATGTAAAAGTTTTTCTAGATTGTGCCAACAACATAACCATCACCCAGTCAGGGCTAGAGTTTCTCTGGTTTTACAATATTAGTGTGAGTTACTTTCCTATGGCCTGTCCTATTTTTCTATCAAGGTTCATTTGTTAGTCATTTCAGCATGTCTACCCATACAGCCCCTCTTTCAAGGCACTCCCATGTCAAATTTTTTTTGAAAGGGGTTTTGCATAAGAAACCTAGAAAACTAGTGGCTACTCCATGGGATCTTAATTTTGCACTTGCCCCATTTGAAACAGCTCTTCTGGCTGACTTGAGGTTCTTAACATGAAGAACAGTTTTGCTGGTTGCTCTGACCACTGCAGGAAGAGTATCTGAGTTGCAAGCTCTTATGGTGGGTCAGCCTTATTTCATTTTCCACAGAGACCTGAGAACTAATCTTTCTTTTATGCCTAACATGTTATCCAAGTTTACTTTAAGCCAAACTATCCATCTCCTTGTGTTCTTTTCTGAACCCCAAAATAACGGAGAAAGGATAATTCATTCCTTGGATGTCCATTGACAACATGGGTACTATCCTGACAGAACATAATCTTTCAGAACTTCCAATCAGTTGTTCACATTTTGTGAAGGTAAGAAGATGGAACAACCTCTGTCAAAGGAGACTATTTTCAAATAGTTTTCACCACTACTAGTTGCAAAAAAGCTGTAGGTTATGACAACTAAACAATAGAGTGGCCAATTTACCAAAACTTCAATGAATTTTATTACAATAAACACAAGCAGTATTGAAACAGTTTCCACCTCTAGCGGCTCAGCTGTTAAGCATTTACAGAGTATACCTTTCTTTTACCATATGTCCCTTAAATACATAAGACCATAAAATCACTATTCAATTAAACAATTAAGATTAATAAGAAATAATCACAAAAAACATTTCCAATTGCATTCCTTATTCAGTCCCCCAGGGGATAAAGTATTGAATTTTAAAATAAAAATAGATTCCTTACTCCATAATTTTCTTTTTATATCATTTATGTTTGCTCCATCATTTTCTGTTTGTCCCAAGATAGTAGCTTGTAACCCCTGTGGGTTACTATTATGAAATTTTGAAAAATGAAAGGCTATAGGGCTTTTTAGCCTGCCCTTTTTAATGTCTCTGATGTTCCTTAAACCTAGTTGTAAAACTCCTTTTACTTTCCCCATGTAATTTTTTGTTTCACACAGACACCTTAGTCCGTATATCACTCTTTCGCTTTCACATCCATAAATCCCTTTTATCTGAAACTTCTTACCATTAATTTCTGTAAAGCTGTTCACTATATATTTACAACTTTTACATTTCCCACAGGGGAAAGTACCTAACAACCTAGGCTCTCTGCTTCTTTCTATGTTAGGTAAATTGAACGTATCATGTACCATAAAATTGATAATACTTCTATCCCTTGTGTATGAAATCTGGGGTAGGTACTTAAATATAGGACCTAAATCCCTACATTTATTCAAAACACCCCAAAATATTTCACTAAACTATTTAATTTCTCTGAGAATACTGTATATTTGGTAACAAAGAATATGTTCTGTTGCTTTTCTGTTTGACCATTAAACCTTTCCACCCTTCTTACATACGACTAGAATTCACTGGTCCTCCTAATTTTTAATACCATCCCCCACTGTTTTTCTGTCATAACCTCTATTCAAAAACATTTATGTGGCCTTTTCTATTTAATATTGGCATTCCTCTTTGTCATTGCATAATCTTTTTACTCTTAAATATTAATCATATGGGTAGATTTTAATGTATGGGAGATGACAACTCTCACCATGCAAAATATGATCATATTGCTCAAACTTTCTATGTATCCTAGTTTGAATAACACAATTTCTCCTACATTGCAAAGTAATATCCAAAAAATTTACTTTTACTTCTACTTGTAAACCATTGAAACAGATTCCAAATCTGTTCCTGTATAAACTACATATAAAATCATCCACTTCTTCTCATCCCCCATCACAAATAAAAATGAAATCATCTATAAAATCTATAATACCTTAATATATGTTTCTTAAAAAAATCACTATTATAGATATATAAACTTTCATATAATCCTATAAATAAATTTGCATACATGGGGGCAAATGCTGCCCCCATGGCCATTCCCTGTAGTTGCCTAAATAACCCCCCATTAAATTTAAAGATGTTATTTGTTAAACAAAAACCTATCAACTCTAAAATATATTGTGTTCTTGGAGTATCTTTAAAAAATATAACACAGCTTCCATACCATATGTATGTTGAATGCTTGTAGACAAACTCACTACATCTATTACTATAAAATACACAATACTTGTCCACTTGATATTCTTTGCTTTGTCCATAAATTCAAAAACATCTTTGATATAAGAAGGCAACTTTATAACTTCAGCTAATAAATATTTGTGCAAAAAGCATGATAAGTTGTGAGTAAAACAGCCACATGCTGACACCATTGGGCGACCCGCTGGATCCACCATACTTTTATGGATTTTGGGTACACAGGAAAAAATAATCCCTAGTACAATCTTTAGTACTAAATCTATATTGCACATCCTCATGAGAAAAATATTTCAGTCTTAAACCTTTATTTAAAAAGCTGTTATAATGATTCAATGCTTCATTATAAAACCTCACCTTTTTATATATTGTTCCATTGTTTAAATGAGCATAACACATTTTCAAATGTTGTGTAAAATGAAGTACTACTAATCCCTCCCCCTATCAGCTGGTTTAAACACCAATTATCTATTTTGGCTCAAAATTTATAAACTCAACCATTCATTTTTACTTAAATTATACACAATATAAGCCTTATTCCTAGAAAAGACTTTGAATTCCTTTTCCACGCTGTACTATAATAAAGTTGAAAATTGTTGTATCATATCATTTCTAAAGAGGGGTATAAAATCACTTTTATATACAATTCCCACTGTGCTAAATTTACAATACACATTGAATACTTTTTCGGCACCTGTTTACTGAGGACATGCAACAGGTGCAAATGGAGGCAAGAAAGCATGCTACTAGAAAATAATATATTAGCAAATGTAAAAGTTTTTCTAGATGGTGCCAACAATATAACCATTAGACATTCAGGGCTAGTGTTTCTCTGGTTTTGCAATATTTGTTCATAGGTTCATGGGTTCATAGGAGTGTACTAGGCTAATGGCCCTAGAGCCTTTACAAGGCTAGCCCATAGGATTACCCTGGCATTGTGCCACCCGACCTTAGTTCCCTGTGCCTCTGTTGAGTAAAGCCACTGGAGTGATCCCTGGGGTGAATTTTCTATTTCCCATCCACTCATCCAGATTTCTCTTGAAGAGGGCCAGTGAGGTGCTCTGCTTGACATGTATAGGAAGTCTGTTCCATAGCATGGGCAGTCTCTGGTTTATGAACCTGTCCTTCTAGCATGTTCTGTTGATTGTGGTAATGAAGTTGAGGTCTCTGGAGCATGTGACACAGAGGGACTGGGATTTTTTTAGATGTAGCATTTCTAACACAGCTGAGTCAGACATGGCTTTTTAAGTCAAGCAGAGATCGCCTCTAAGTAGGCAATATGAGACAGAGAATAGTTGGAGTTTTTTGAGTCTGTCCATATAGGACAAATGTTTAAGGCCTAGAATCCTCTTTGTGAGATACTTTTGCGGCCTCTCCAGTTGTTGTAGGTGTTTAGTGAGGTACATGCCAATAAGGGCATTGTACTCAATGACTGGCCCAATGAGGGAAGAGTAGAGGGAGACACTGACCGCTTTCTTCCTTGATGCAAAACCCTTAGTAATGAGATGTGCCACAGAGAAGGACTTTCTGACCACAGTGGCAATGTGGTGGTCAAAGGAGAGGTTGCTGTCAACCTGTATTCCCAGATCTCTTATAACACCTTCTGTGTTCAGTGGACTACCATCAATGTGATAATTCATGGGAACCTTGTTTTGCCCAAAGAGGATGACGACACATTTTTTGGCGTTGAGCTTAAGGCCATGGTTCTGACACCAGTTGTTGGTCTCAGTGAGGCCTTTCTGTAGGATGTCAACATCACTTGGGGAGTTAATAATAGCTCCCAACTTGTAATCATCTGTGAACATTGTCAGCCAGAGTCCTTTCGTGTTGGCCTGGACTTCAGAGAAGTAAATATCAAACAGGAAAGGACACAGGACCGAACCCTGTGGGACTCTAGTCATGACTGGTCAGCAGTCTGACTTGGGGTCAGCTACTTTCACACTGTTGGTCATACCTGTGAGCCAGTTTGTAACCCACCTTGTGATATAGGGGTTGATGCCTAGCTTAGTGAGTTTTTCTATGATTCCTGATTAGGGAATGGTATCAAAGGCCTTGGCCAGATCAAGGTAGGCTGCATGAACCACCTTGCCTTCATCCACATCTCTCATGACTGACTCAAAGAAGCCAACCAAGCTGAGCAGGCATGATCTACCCTTCACAAAACCAAACTGTGTGGGATCCAGAGATTGGAGATTCTCTATATCCTTGTGTATTAGGTCCATGACAGTGTGTTCCATAGCTTTGCATATCAGACTCATCAGGCTAAAGGGGCAATAGTTTCCAGGGTCTGTAGTTGCTTCTCCTTTGTGGAGAGGGATGACTGTAGCAGTGTGCCATTTGGTAGGAACAATGCTAGAGGTGAGGCTGTAATTGAACAGGGCACACAGGTGAGGTGCCAGTTCACTCTGTAGTTCATGTAGAACACAGCCAGGGATATTGTCAGGTCCCATAGAAGCTGTATTTTTGGCCTAGGACAATGCTGTTTTAACCTGTGCAGCATTAATACTGGGTGCCTGGCAATCTACTGGTATTGTGACTGGTCCCCTTGGTGGGGGGAGGGGTAAACTTGGCACTGAATCTGTCGGCCAGTATATTGGCAATATCTGTTGGCTCAGTATAGGAGGTACTGTTGTGCAGTAGCTCATAGCAAATCTGAGTATTGCCATGGAGATTCTTTACATGACTAAAGAAGGCCTTGTTGTTGTCTTTACTATCTGCTGCAATTCTGTTTCCATAGCTAGCTTTAGAGGATTTGATGAGGGATGAAGGCCTGTCCTATTTTTCTATCAAGGTTAATTTGTCAGACATTTCAGCATGTCTGCCCATGTAACCCCCTCTTTCAAGGCATTCCCATGTCAAAATATTTTTGAAAGGGGTTTTGCATAAAAAACCTAAAAAACTAGTGGCTACTCCTTGGGATCTTAATTTTGTGTTAGATATGCTAACACTTGCCCCATTTGAACCAGCTCATCTGGCTGACTTGAATTTCTAAACAGGAAGAACAGTTTTGCTGGATGCTCTGACCTCTGCAGGAAGAGCAAATGAGTTGCAAGTTCTTATGGTGGGTCAGCCTTATTTCATTTTCCACATAGACAGAGTATCCCTGAGAACTAATCCTTTTTGTTATGCCTAACATGTTATCCAGGTTTACTTTAAGACAAACTATCCATCTCCCTAAGTCCTTTCCTGAATCCCAAAATGATAAAGGATAATTCATTCCTTGGATGTCCATAAACAACATGGGTACTAACTTGACACAACACAATATTTCAGAAATTCCAGTCATTTGTTCACATCTTGTGAAGCTAAGAAGAAGGAACAGCCTCTGTCAAAGAAGACTATTTCCAAATAGTTATCGCAAACTTTTATTTTTTGGCATTTCCACCACAACAAAACTATTCCAGGCAGGGTTAAGGCACATTCTACCAAGGCCTTGGCTTAATTTATGGCTTTTTGGAAAGGGATAGACTCTAGAAGTATTCCAGAAGCAACAACTTTGCCCTATCTACATATTTTTATAAAGCATTACAAGTTACATGCATTCCCTAGGTTTAGGTCAAACATTGCTAGGACCATTCTCCAGTGGCTCCTGTAACCATGTCCTTCTACCTCCCAGTTATTCTAAGCAAAGGTAATCTCCCCATAGAACTAAAGCTACTACAACAGTGATGAATACGAGGAATGTTACCTCCCAGTTGTTGTTAGCTAAGGTAATCTCCCCATAGAACTAAAGCTACTACAACAGTGATGAATACGAGGAATGTTACCTCCCAGTTGTTGTAAGCTAAGGTAATCTCCCCATAGAACTAAAGCTACTACAACAGTGATGAATACGAGGAATGTCACCTCCCAGTTGTTGTTAGCTAAGGTAATCTCCCCATAGAACTAAAGCTACTACAACAGTGATGAATACGAGGAATGTTACCTCCCAGTTGTTGTAAGCTAAGGTAATCTCCCCATAGAACTAAAGCTACTACAACAGTGATGAATACGAGGAATGTTACCTCCCAGTTGTTGTAAGATAAGGTAATCTCCCCATAGAAGTAAAGCTAATACAACAGTGATGAATATGAGGAACATTACCTCCCAGTTGTTGTTAGCTAAGGTAATCTCCCTATAGAACTAAAGCTACTACAACAGTGAAGAATATGAGGAATGTTACCTCCCAGTTTTTGTAAGCTAAGGTAATCTCCACATAGAACTAAAGCTACTACAACAGTGATAAATATGAGGAATGTTACCTCCCAGTTGTAGTAAGCTAAGGTAATCTCCACATAGAACTAAAGCTACTACAACAGTGATGAATACGAGGAATGTTACCTCCCAGTTGTTGTTAGCGAAGGTAATCTCCCCATAGAACTAAAGCTACTACAACAGTGATGAATACGAGGAATGTTACCTCCCAGTTGTTGTTAGCTAAGGTAATCTCCCCATAGAACTAAAGCTACTACAACAGTGATGAATACGAGGAATGTTATCTCCCAGTTGTTGTTAGCTAAGGCAATCTCCCCATAGAACTAAAGCTACTACAACAGTGATGAATACGAGGAATGTTACCTCCCAGTTGTTGTTAGCTAAGGTAATCTCACCATAGAACTAAAGCTACTACAACAGTGATGAATACGAGGAACGTCACCTCCCAGTTGTTGTTAGCGAAGGTAATCTCCCCATAGAACTAAAGCTACTACAACAGTGATGAATACGAGGAATGTTACCTCCCAGTTGTTGTTAGCTAAGGTAATCTCCCCATAGAACTAAACTACTACAACAGTGATGAATACGAGGAATGTTACCTCCCAGTTGTTGTTAGCTAAGGTAATCTCCCCATAGAACTAAAGCAACTACAACAGTGATGAATACGAGGGACGTCACCACCCAGTTGTTGTTAGCGAAGGTAATCTCCCCATAGAACTAAAGCTACTACAACAGTGATGAATACGAGGAATGTTACTTCCCAGTTGTTGTTAGCTAAGGTAATCTCCCCATAGAACTAAAGCTACTACAACAGTGATGAATACGAGCAACGTCACTTCCCAGTTGTTGTTAGCGAAGGTAATCTCCCCATAGAACTAAAGCTACTACAACAGTGATGAATACGAGGAATGTTACCTCCCAGTTGTTGTTAGCTAAGGTAATCTCCCCATAGAACTAAAGCTACTACAACAGTGATGAATACGAGGAATGTTACCTCCCAGTTGTTGTTAGCTAAGGTAATCTCCCCATAGAACTAAAGCTACTACAACAGTGATGAATACGAGGAACGTCACCTCCCAGTTGTTGTTAGCGAAGGTAATCTCCCCATAGAACTAAAGCTACTACAACAGTGATGAATACGAGGAATGTTACCTCCCAGTTGTTGTTAGCTAAGGTAATCTCCCCATAGAACTAAAGCTACTACAACAGTGATGAATACGAGGAATGTTACCTCCCAGTTGTTGTTAGCTAAGGTAATCTCCCCATAGAACTAAAGCTACTACAACAGTGATGAATACGAGGAACGTCACCTCCCAGTTGTTGTTAGCGAAGGTAATCTCCCCATAGAACTAAAGCTACTACAACAGTGATGAATACGAGGAATGTTACCTCCCAGTTGTTGTTAGCTAAGGTAATCACCCCATAGAACTAAACTACTACAACAGTGATGAATACGAGGAATGTTACCTCCCAGTTGTTGTTAGCTAAGGTAATCTCCCCATAGAACTAAAGCTACTACAACAGTGATGAATACGAGGAATGTTACCTCCCAGTTGTTAGCTAAGGTAATCTCCGTATAGAAATAAAGCTACTACAACAGTGATGAATACGAGGAATGTTACCTCCCAGTTGTTGTTAGTGAAGGTAATCTCCCCATAGAACTAAAGCTACTACAACAGTGACGAATAAGAGGAATGTTACCTCCCAGTTGTTGTTAGCTAAGGTAATCTCCCCATAGAACTAAAGCTATTACAACAGTGATGAATACGAGGAATGTTACCTCCCAGTTGTTGTTAGCTAAGGTAATCTCCCCATAGAACTAAAGCTACTACACCAGTGATGAATACGAGGAATGTTACCTACCAGTTGTTGTTAGCGAAGGTAATCTCCCCATAGAACTAAAGCTACTACAACAGTGATGAATACGAGGAATGTTACCTCCCAGTTGTTGTTAGCTAAGGTAATCTCCCCATAGAACTAAAGCTACTACAACAGTGATGAATACGAGGAATGTTACCTCCCAGTTGTTGTTAGCTAAGGTAATCTCCCCATAGAGCTAAACTACTACAAGAGTGATGAATACGAGGAATGTTACCTCCCAGTTGTTGTTAGCGAAGGTAATCTCCCCATAGAACTAAAGCTACTACAACAGTGATGAATACGAGGAACGTCACCTCCCAGTTGTTGTTAGCTAAGGTAATCTCCCCATAGAACTAAAGCTACTACAACAGTGATGAATACGAGGAATCTCACCTCAAAGTCGTTGTTAGCTAAGGTAATCTCCCCATAGAACTAAAGCTACTACAACAGTGATGAATACGAGGAATGTTACCTCCCAGTTGTTGTTAGCTAAGGTAATCTCCCCATAGAACTAAAGCTACTACAACAGTGATGAATACGAGGAATGTTACCTCCCAGTTGTTGTTAGCTAAGGTAATCTCCCCATAGAACTAAAGCAACTACAACAGTGATGAATACGAGGAATGTTACCTCCCAGTTGTTGTTAGCTAAGGTAATCTCCCCATAGAACTAAAGCTACTACAACAGTGATGAATATGAGGAATGTTACCTCCCAGTTGTTGTTAGCTAAGGTAATCTCCCCATAGAACTAAAGCTACTACAACAGTGATGAATAAGAGGAATGTTACCTCCCAGTTGTTGTTAGCTAAGGTAATCTCCCCATAGAACTAAACTACTACAACAGTGATGAATACGAGGAATGTTACCTCCCAGTTGTTGTTAGCTAAGGTAATCTCCCCATAGAACTAAAGCTACTACAACAGTGATGAATACGAGGAATGTTACCTCCCAGTTGTTGTTTGCTAAGGTAATCTCCCCATAGAACTAAACTACTACAACAGTGATGAATACGAGGAATGTTACCTCCCAGTTGTTGTTAGCTAAGGTAATCTCCCCATAGAACTAAAGCTACTACAACAGTGATGAATACGAGGAATGTTACCTCCCAGTTGTTGTTAGCTAAGGTAATCTCCCCATAGAACTAAACTCCTGCAACAGTGATGAATACGAGGAATGTTACCTCCCAGTTGTTGTTAGCTAAGGTAATCTCCCCATAGAACTAAAGCTACTACAACAGTGATGAATACGAGGAATGTTACCTCCCAGTTGTTGTTAGCTAAGGTAATCTCCCCATAGAACTAAAGCTACTACAACAGTGATGAATACGAGGAATGTTACCTCCCAGTTGTTGTTAGCTAAGGTAATCTCCCCATAGAACTAAAGCTACTACAACAGTGATGAATACGAGGAATGTTACCTCCCAGTTGTTGTTAGCTAAGGTAATCTCCCATAGAACTAAAGCTACTACAACAGTGATGAATACGAGGAATGTTACCTCCCAGTTGTTGTTAGCTAAGGTAATCTCCCCATAGAACTAAACTACTACAACAGTGATGAATAAGAGGAATGTTACCTCCCAGTTGTTGTTAGCTAAGGTAATCTCCCCATAGAACTAAAGCTACTACAACAGTGATGAATACAAGGAATGTTACCTCCCAGTTGTTGTTAGCTAAGGTAATCTCCCCATAGAACAAAACTACTACAACAGTGATGAATACGAGGAATGTTACCTCCCAGTTGTTGTTAGCTAAGGTAATCTCCCCATAGAACTAAACTACTACAACAGTGATGAATACGAGGAATGTTACCTCCGAGTTTTTGTTAGCTAAGGTAATCTCCCCATAGAACTAAAGCTACTACAACAGTGATGAATACGAGGAATGTTACCTCCCAGTTGTTGTTAGCTAAGGTAATCTCCCCATAGAACTAAAGCTACTACAACAGTGATGAATACGAGGAATGTTACCTCCCAGTTGTTGTTTGCTAAGGTAATCTCCCCATAGAACTAAAGCTACTACAACAGTGATGAATACGAGGAATGTTACCTCCCAGTTGTTGTTAGCTAAGGTAATCTCCCCATAGAACTAAAGCTACTACAACAGTGATGAATATGAGGAATGTTACCTCCCAGTTCTTGTAAGATAAGGTAATCTCCCCATAGAAGTAAAGCTACTACAACAGTGATGAATATGAGGAACATTACCTCCCAGTTGTTGTAAGCTAAGGTAATCTCAGCATATAACTAAAGAAACTACAACAGTGACGAATATGAGGAATGTTACCTCCCAGTTGTTGTAAGCTAAAGTAATCTCCCCATAGAACTAAAGCTACAACAACGATGAGGAATATGAGGAGCGTTACTTCCCAGTGGTTGTTAGCTAAGGTAATCTCCCCATAGAACTAAAGCTACTACAACAGTGATGAATACGAGGAATGTTACCTCCCAGTTGTTGTTAGCTAAGATAATCTCCCCATAGAACTAAACTACTACAACAGTGATGAATACGACGAATGTTACCTCCCAGTTGTTGTTAGCTAAGTTAATCTCCCCATAGAACTAAACTACTACAACAGTGATGAATACGAGGAATGTTACCTCCCAGTTGTTGTTAGCTAAGGTAATCTCCCCATAGAACTAAAGCTACTACAACAGTGATGAATACGAGGAATGTTACCTCCCAGTTGTTGTTAGCTAAGGTAATCTCCCCATAGAACTAAAGCTACTACCACAGTGATGAATACGAGGAATGTTACCTCCCAGTTGTTGTTAGCTAAGGTAATCTCCCCATAGAACTAAAGCTACTACCACAGTGATGAATACGAAGAATGTTACCTCCCAGTTGTTTTTAGCTAAGGTAATCTCCCCATAGAACTAAAGCTACTACAACAGTGATGAATATGAGGAATGTTACCTCCCAGTTGTTGTTAGCTAAGGTAATCTCCCCATAGAACTAAACTACTACAACAGTGATGAATACGAGGAATGTTACCTCCCAGTTGTTGTTAGCTAAGGTAATCTCCCCATAGAACTAAAGCTACTACAACAGTGATGAATACGAGGAATGTTACCTCCCAGTTGTTGTTAGCTAAGGTAATCTCCCCATAGAACTAAACTACTACAACAGTGATGAATATGAGGAATGTTACCTCCCAGTTGTTGTTAGCTAAGGTAATCTCCCCATAGAACTAAACTACTACAACAGTGATGAATACGAGAAATGTTACCTCCCAGTTGTTGTTAGCTAAGGTAATCTCCCCATAGAACTAAAGCTACTACAACAGTGATGAATACGAGGAATGTTACCTCCCAGTTGTTGTTAGCTAAGGTAATCTCCCCATAGAACTAAAGCTACTACAACAGTGATGAATACGAGGAATGTTACCTCCCAGTTGTTGTTAGCTAAGGTAATCTCCCCATAGAACTAAAGCTACTACAACAGTGATGAATACGAGGAATGTTACCTCCCAGTTGTTACAAGATAAGGTAATCTCCCCATAGAAGTAAAGCTACTACAAGAGTGATGAATATGAGGAACATTACCTCCCAGTTGTTGTAAACTAAGGTAATCTCAGCATATAACTAAAGAAACTACAACAGTGACGAATATGAGGAATGTTACCTCCCAGTGGTTGTAAGCTAAAGTAATCTCCCCATAGAACTAAAGCTACAACAACGATGAGGAATATGAGGAGCGTTACTTCCCAGTGGTTGTAAGTTAAGGAAAGCTCCACATAGAATTAAAGCTACTACAGCAGTGATGAATATGAGGAATGTTACTTCCCAGTTGTTCTAAGCTGAGATAATCTCCCCATAGAACTAAAGCTACTACAACAGTGATGAATATGAGGAAAGCTACCTCCCAGTTGTTGTAAGCTAAGGTAATCTCCCCATAGAAGTAAAGCTACAACAACAGTGATGATTATGAGGAATGTTGCCTCCCAGCTGTTGTAAGCTAAGGTAATCTCCCCATAGAACTAAAGAAACTACAATAGGGATGAATATGAGGAACATTACATCCCAGTTGTTCTAAACTAAGGTAATCTCCCCATAGAACTAAAGTTACTATAATAGTGAGGAATATGAGCAATGTTACGTTACCTCACAGTTGTTGTAAGCTAAGGTAACCTTCCCATTGAACGAAAGCTACTCCAACAGTGATGAATATGAGGAATGTTACCTGCCAGTTGTTCTAAGCTAAGGTAATCTCCCCAAAGAGCTAAAGCTACTACAACAGTGACGAATATGAGGAACTTTACCTCCCAGTTGTTCTAAGCAAAGGTAATCTCCCCATATAACAAAAGCTACTACAACACTGATGAATATGAGGAACGCTACATCCCAGTTCTTGTAAGCTAAGGTAATCTCCCCATAGAACTAAAGCTACAACAACAGTGATGAATATGGGGAGCATTACCTCCCAGTTGTTCTAAGCTAAGGTAATCTCCCCATAGAACTAAAGCTACTACAGCAGTAATGAATATGAGGAATGTTACCTCCAAGTTGCTGTAAGCTAAGGTAATCTCCCCATAGAACTAAAGCTACTACAACAGTAATGAATATGAGGAACGTTACCTCCCAGTTGTTCTTGCTAAGGTGATCTCCCCATAGAACTAAAGCTACTACAACAGTGATGAATATGAAGAACGTTACCTCCCAGTTGTTGTAAGTAAAGGTAATCTCCCCATAGAACTAAAGCAACTACAACAGTGATAAATATGAGGAACGTTACCTCCCAGTTGTTGTAAACTAAGGTAGTCTCCTCATATAACTAAACATACTACAAAAGTGAAGAATATGAGGAACCTTACCTCCCAGTTGTTGGAAGCTAAAGTAATCTCACCATAGAACTAAAGCTACTACAACAGTGATGCATATGAGGAAGGTTAGCTCCCAGTTGTTGTAAGCTAAGGTAATCTCCCCATACAACTAAAGCTGATACAACAGTGATGAATATGAGGAACATTACCTCACAGTTGTTGTAAGCTAAGGTAATCTCCTCATAGATCTAAAGCTACTACAGCAGTGATGAATATGAGGAACATTACCTCCCAGTTGTTCTAAGCTAAGGTATTCTCTCAATAGAACTAAAGCTACTACAACAGTGATGAATATGACGAGCATTACCTCCAGGTTGTTGTAAGCTAAGGTAATCGCCCCATAGAACTAAAGCTACTACAACAGTGATGAATATGAGAAACGTTACTTCCCAGCTGTTGTAAACTAAGGTAATCTCCCCATAGAACTAAAGCTACTACAACAGAGATGAATATGAGAAACGCTACCTCACAGTTCTTAAAGCTAAGGTAATCTCGCCAAACAACTAAAGCTACTACAGCAGTGAGGAAGATGAGGAACGTTACCTCCCAGTTGTTCTAAGCTAAGGTAATCTCCCCATAGAACTAAAGCTACAACAACAATGACAAATATGAGGAATGTTACCTTCAAATTTTTGTAACCTAAGGTAATCTCCACAGGGAACTAAAGCTACTACAACAGTGACGAATATGAGGAACGTTACCTCCAGGTTGTTGTAAGCTAAGTAATCTTCCCATAGAACTAAAGCTACTACAGCAGTGATGAATATGAGGAATGTTACCTCCCAGCTGTTGTAAGCTAAAGTAATCTCTCCATAGAACTAAAGCTACAACAACAGTGATGAATGTGAGGAACGTTACCTCCCAGTTGTTTTAAGCTGAAGTAATCTCCCCATATAACTAAAGCTACTTCAATAGTGATGAATATGAGGAACATTACCTCCCAGTTGTTGTAAGCTAAGGTAATCGCCCCGTAGAACTAAAGCTACTACAACAGTGATGAATATGAGGAACCTTACCTCCCAGTTGTTGTAAACTAAGGTAATCTCCCCATAGAACTAAAGCTACTGCAACAGTGATGAATATGAGGAATGTTACCTCCCAGTTGTTCTAAGCTAAGGTAATCTTTACATATAACTAAAACTACTACAACAGTAATGAATATGCGGAATGTTACCTACCTGTTGTTGTAAGCTAAGGTAATCTCCCCATAGAACTAAAGCTACTGCAACAGTGATGAATATGAGGAATGTCACATTCCAGTTGTTCTAAGCTAAGGTAATCTTCCCGTAGAAGTAAAGCTACTACAACAGTGATGAATATGAGAAATGGTATATCCCAGTTGTTGTAAACTAAGGTAATCTCCCCATAGAACTAAAGCTACTTCAACAGTGAAGAATATGAGGAACGTATCCTCCCAGTTGTTCTAAGCTAAGGGAATCTCCCCATAGATCTAAAGCTACTACGACAGTGATGAATATGAGGAACGTTACCTCCCAGTTGTTGCAAGCTAAGGTAACCTCCCCATAGTACTAAAGCTACTACAACAGTGATGAATATGAGGAACGTTACCTGTCAGTTGATCTAAGCTAAGGTATTCTCCCAATAGAACTAAAGTTACGACAACAGTGTTGAATATGATGAACATTGCCTCCAGGCTGTTGTAAGCTAAGATAATCTCCCCATAGAACTAAAGCTTCTACAACCATGATGAATGTGAGGAATGTTACCTCCATGTTGTTCTAAGATAAGGTAATCTCCCAATAGAACTAAAGCTACTACAGCAGTGATAAATATGGTGAAGGTTACATCCCAGATGTTCTAAGCAAAGGTAATCTCTCCATAGAACTAAAGGTACTACAACAGTAATGAATATGAGGAATGTTACCACCCAGTTGTTGTAAGCTAAGGTTATCTCCCCATAGAACTAAAGCTACTACAACAGTGATGAATATGAGGAATGTTACCTCCCAGTTGTTATAAGCTAAAGTAATCTCTCCATAGAACTAAAGCTACAACAATAGTGCTGAATGTGAGGAACGTTGCCTCCCTGTTGTTCTAAGCTAAGGTAATCTCCCTATAGAACTAAAGCTACTACAACAGTGAAGAATATGCGGAACGTTACCTCTCAGTTGTTTTAAGCTGAAGTAATCTCCCCATATAACTAAAGCTACTAGAACAGTGATGAATATGAGGAACGTTTCCTCCCAGTTGTTTTAAGCTAAGGTAATCTCTACATTCAACTAAAGCTACAACAACAGTGATGAATATAAGGAGCGTTACCTCCCAGTTGTTGTAAGCTAAGGTAATCTTCCCATGGAACTATAGCTACTACAACAGTGATGAATATGAGGAACGTTACCTGTCAGTTGTTCTAAGCTAAGGTATTCTCCCAATAGAACTAAAGTTACTACAACAGTGTTGAATATGATGAACATTACCTCCAGGTTGTTGTAAGCTAATGTAATCTCCCCATAGAACTAAAGCTTCTACAACCGTGATGAATGTGAGGAATGTTACCTCCACGTTGTTCTAAGATAAGGTAATCTCCCAATAGAACTAAAGCTACTACACCAGTGATGAATATGAGGAACGTTACCTCACAGTTGTTCTAAGCCAAGGTAATCTTTACATAGAACTAAAACTACTACAACAGTGATGAATATGAGGAATGTTACCTACCAGTTGTTGTAAGCTAAGGTAATCTCCCCATAGAACTAAAACTACTACAACAGGGACGAATATGAGGAATGTTACATCCCAGTTGTTCTAAGCTAAGGTAATCTTCCCATAGAAATAAAGCTACTACAACAGTGATGAATATGACAGACATTACCTCCCAGTTCTTGTAAGCTAAGGTAATCTCCCCATAGAATTAAAGCTACTACAATTGTGATGAATATGAGGAATGTTACCTCCCAGTTGTTCTAAGATAAGGTAATCTCTCCATAGAATTAAAGCCAATACAACAGTGAGGAATATAAGGAACTGTACCTCCCAGTTGTTGTAAGCTAAGTTAATCTCCCCATAGAAGTAAAGCTACTACAACAGTGATGAATATGAGGAATGTTACCACACAGTTGTTGTAACCTAATGTAATCTCCCCATAGAACTAAAGAAACTAAAACAGTGATAAATATGAGAAATGATACCTCCCAGTTGTTGTAAGCTAAGATAATCTCCACACAGAACTAAAGCTACTACAACAGTGATGAATATGAGGAACGTTACTTCCCAGTTGTTGTAAGCTAAGGTAATCTCCCCATAGAACTAAAGCTACTACAACAGTGATGAATATGAGGAACGTCACCTCCCGGTTGTTGTAAGCTAAGGTAATCTCGCCATGGAACTAAAGCGACTACAACAGTGATAAAGATGAGGAATGTTACATCCCAGATGTTATCAGATAAGGTAATCTCCCCATAGAACTAAAGCTACTACAACAGTGATAAATATGAGGAATGTTACATCCCAGACGTTCTAAGCAAAGGTAGTCTCTCCATAGAACTATAGCTACTACAATAGTGATGAATATGAAGAACGTTACCTCACAGTTGTTGTAAGCCAAGGTAATATACCCATTGAATGAAAGCTACTACAACAGTGATGAATATGAGGAACGTTACCTCCAAGTTGTTCTAAGCTAAGGTAATCTCCCCATACAACTAAAGGTACAACAACAGTGATGAATATGGGGAACGTTACCTCCCAGTTGTTCTAAGCTGAGGTAATCTTCCCATATAACTAAAACTACTACAACAGGTAATCTCCTCATAGAACTAAAGCTACAACAGCAGTGATGAATATGAGGAACATTACCTCCCAGTTGTTGCAAGCTAAGGTAATCTCCGCATAGATCAAAAGCTACTACAAAAGTGATGAATATGAGGAATTTTGCTTCCCCGATGTAGTAAACTAAGGTAATCTCCCAATAGAACTAAAGCTACTACAACAGTGAAGAATATGAGGAACGTTACTTTCCAGTTGTTCTAAGCTAAGGTAATCTCCCCATAGAACTAAAGCTACTACAGCAGTGATGAATATGAGCAACGTTACCTCCCAGTTGTTGTACGCTAAGGTAATCTTCGCATAGAACTAAAGCTACTACAATGGTGATGCATATGAGGAACGTTACATCCCAGTTGTTGTAAGCTAAGATAATCTCCCCATATGACTAAAGCTACTACAGCAGTGATGAATATGAGGAATGTTATCTCCCAACTACTGTAAGTTAAGGTAATCTGCCCATAGAACTAAAGGTACTACAGCAGTAATGAATATGAGGAATGTTACCTCCAAGTTGTTGTAAGCTAAGGTAATCTCCCCATAAAACTAAAGCTACTACAATAGTGATGAATATGAGTAACGTTACCTCCCAGATTTTTTAAGATAAGGTAATCTTCCTATATAACTAAAGCTACTACAACAGTGATGAATATGAGGAACGTTACCTCCCAGTTGTTCTAAGCAAAGGTAATCTCCCCATAGAACTAAAGCTACTTCAATAGTGATAAATATGACAAATGTTACCTCCCAGTTGTTGTAAGCTAAGGTAATCTCCCCATAGAACTAAAGCTATTACAACAGTGATGAAAAGGAGGAACATTACCTCCCAGTTATTCTAAGCTAAGGTAATCTCCCCATAGAACTAAAGCTACTACAATTGTGATGAATGTGAGGAATGTTACCTCCCAGTTGTTCTAAGATAAGGTGATCTCCCCATAGAATTCAAGCCAATACAACAGTGAGGAATATAAGGAACTGTACCTCCCAGTTGTTGTAAGCTAAGGTAATCTCCCCATAGAAGTAAAGCTACTACAACAGTGATGAATATGAGGAATGTTACACCCAGTTGTTGTAACCTAAGGTAATCTCCCCATAGAACTAAAGAAACTACAACAGTGATGAATATGAGAAATGATACCTCCCTGTTGTTGCAAGATACGGTAATCTCCACACAGAACTAAAGCTACTACAACAGTGATGAATATGAGGAACAGTACTTCCCAGTTGTTGTAAGATAAGGTAATCTCCCCATAGAACTAAAGCTACAACAACAGTGATGAATATGAGGAACGTCACCTCCCAGTTGTTGTAAGCTAAGGTAATCTCCCCATAGAACTAAAGCGACTACAACAGTGATAAAGATGAGGAATGTTACATCCCAGATGTTAAAATATAAGGTAATCTCCCCATAGAACTAAAGCTACTACAACAGTGATAAATATGAGGAATGTTACATTCCAGATGTTCTAAGCATAGGTAATCTCTCCATAGAACTATAGCTACTACAATAGTGATGAACAGTGGCGGCTGGTGACTTCAACTTAAAGGGGGGCTGCAGAAGAGAGCTGAATGGGTTGGGCCAATGGGAACGGGTGTGGCCAACTAGAAAGGGGTGGAGCTATGCTGAAAACCACAACTGAAAACTTTAAATGCACTGACCTATGTGCCAAACCGTCATTACGAGAGTCCAATCAAGACAAAATGAAGTGTAGAAGAAAAAAAATATTTAAATGCATTGGCTATATGACAGCTTATTTAATATCTAGATGGAAACACAAAGGTTGTGAGGCATAAAAAAATAAATTACTTTTTAAATACATTACTGGAATGCCAGTCAAAATCAAGTATAAAAAAACAAGCAGCACTCAACTCAAACCACTTCTCCTTGCAGTGAAGTTCCAATTATAATTTATATTCAGCTTTATAAAATTACCAAACAACATGCTGAAAGTAGCAATCTCTGTGATACCCCCACTTGTAAAACATTTTCTTATCCAAAAATGACCTGCTGCCTGACAACAACTATCTACTTGTTTCATAGGGAAGACATGATCAAAGTAAAAAATGAACAGCAAACAAGAAACAAGCTCAAGATAAATTGCTTAAAGGATTACTGCACAGGTTATGGACTACACATGATAGATTGGCATTCTGTTTAGTTTACGGGTAAAGCCTGCAAAGCTGACTGCAAGTCTCCAACAAATGTAATGAGCTTCTGAAAATACTCTAATCTTGTCCTTTATTACAAATACTGTCATATGCATTTCAATACCCAAGGCTTATACTTTATCTAGTTATGTAAATATTCTCTGCATGACGACAACAAAAAAAGCTTTCAGTGTTGGTAATTCTTTAACAGTATGCTTATTGAAACTTACTTGCATCTTACAATCTCCAACAAGCTTACCTGATGGTCATTAAAGCATTGTTACTTAAACACAGAGCAACAGGGCACTGCAACAGCATGCAACCTCAGAGCAAGAAATCTGGACAAAGCCATACGCAGAAGTGGGACACAGGCCCAAAAATAAGGACTATTTTTAAATATTGCTCTTATAAACTTTGAAAGATAATAGAACAGTAGGTCTTGCATTAGTATGAATTTTCTGAAGGGTATAAAATCTGCAACATGCCTCCTATTATTTTCTAACTTCAGTCTTTAATGATTTGCCACTAATTTGCCAGAAAACCACAATTTAATGAAAAAACGGACCAAAAATGTGATGCAAAAATATAAAATTGCCACACATGACAGCTGGGAACCTGTCAAAGAAGTGACACCTTTTTAATATTAATACTGTTAACTTGAGTGGCTGACAAAATTAGAGAATCTACATGCATTTCTGAAATAAAAGTAGTGTATAACTCTGATCATTACAGTTATTTATAATTGTAAACCCTCCACTTCACTTGCTATTTTGCAGAGGGATTATTAGGAAGAGAGCAACCCTTTTCTGCCAAAATTGGGGAAAGTTGAGAGGTTTGGATATTCCTAATTCTATAAAGCAATTTATTTGCACATACCTCTCAACCTCTTAATGCAGGAAATCTGGACAAGCCCAAATATATTGGGGAAACATACAAACAGTACTAAAAATTGCTCTTGTATAAACTTAAGACAGTTGATAGAATAACAGGTCTTGCTTTAGCATGCATTTTTTCTGAAAGTTACAATGTCTGAAACTTAATGTCTGTCATTATTTAGTGACTTAATTCCTAAATGATTTGCCAGGAAACCACAAATTTTATGAGGAACAAACCAAAAATAAGAAGCAAAAATCTATTCATGCTGCAAAAATCTGGACAGTTGAGAGGTATAGTTCAGCCGGGGCTGTCTTAGAGTTTGCTGCCCTTCCACCCTCACAAAGTCATGGTCAGATGGAGCCTCCCCCCTGCAGTCATTCCAATGTCCCATTCCTTGGTTATTTCACCCCATTTACCATAAACACTGTAATGTGCATACTGCTTTACTTCTGCGATGATTTGGATTTCATTTGAAAGTTCTATTTTGCATTTTACAACACAAACACTTAATAGATATCTGCTAAATCAAACAATGCAGTCTCACAATGAATATAGACTTAGCATTAAAACTTCTCTGCCCTTGAAACTCACATTCATTGAAACAGCATTGAAACCAACATTCAAAGAAAATATATTTTGCCAGTGGCCGATAAAGATTAACTTTGGGCTGTTTTCAAATCATAGGTCCCTTGCACACGAAACATACACATGCTCTTTGATACACCTTCCTGATTGTATTAAATTAAACTATATTCCTTGTACAATACAGTATAGTTGTATTCTTTGTACAATACAGTACAGTTGTTAGAGGGTGTTTTAAATGTATTGTTTTGAACATTTTTCCAGTAAACAATGAAATAAAATGGATGCACCAATAATGACAAAACTGCCCAATTCAGAACATTTCCAGCATAAAAGTCTACTCAAACTTCTACAGTCCACCAGTATCAGTAAATATGCACAATCTCTTAAGTAGTAAAAGTCATCTAAATAATTCCACATTAAAAAAAAATCTGTAACTAATGAAGAGGTTGTTGCTAGCAAACAAATTTATATTTCATTGTTTCATCTACAAATAAAGTGCCTGTTGCCCTTGAGGAATAAATTGCCTATGTTGCATTAAAAAATGATAAGCAAGTGATATTGCAATAGGGAATGGATGGCAAACTGATAACAGGTTCATTGTTACTAAGTATCTTCACCAAAAAGGACTGTAACATCCACCCCCCCCCCTTTACAACACAGTACAGTATCAACAATGCCTCTACCTACAGTGGGAGTAGAACCCAGAGCCATCTGCATCAAAAGCAAAGACACTACCTGTTGTGCTATTAACAGTACAAGTCAACTTAGCATAAGCTGCACTAAACTTTAGTTACCCTGCAGCTCTCAACTCCTTGTAAAATCTACTCAACACTCAGTTGTATCTCTGAACTTTGCAGCACAAGAAATCTGGAAAAAGCCAACATTTATTGGGTGGGGGGGACAAAAGCCCAAAAAACAGGGACACATTTTAAACATTGCTTGTATAATGTTGGAAAGTTGCTAGAATAAAATGCCATGTTACCACTAAACATTTCACTGCCAAGTCTTAAACCCAGGACCCTGTGCAAAACAGTCAGAGCAACATACTACTATGCCAAATCAGCTGTTTTGTGAAAGAAAGGAAGACTGAAACTTAAATGGCTACTATTTAGTGAATTCAGTTCTCACCATAGCTCTCAACCTCTTAGGAAAAAACACCTGGACTAAGCCAGTAATGGGGGAATACAGCCCCCAAACATATTCAGTGAATTCAGTTTTCAACATAGCTCTCAACCTTAGCACAAAAAACCTGGATGAAGCCAATAATGGGGGAATACAGTCCAAAAAATAGGAACAAAAAATACCCATCTTATAAACTTAGAAATTGCAAGAATGAAAGGTTTTGTTTTACCATGTACTTTCTGAAGAATATGAAGTCTGAAATTCAAATGCCTGTCATTTTTATTTATTTAACATTTGTTAACCATGAAACTCCGACTTGGAAGAAAAGCCAATTTTCAGCACAGGGAGAAACACTCCAGACACATGTCTTTGTAAGATGGGAGGAGATGCAGAGTCCACACAGAAGGCACCCCAGCCAAGAATCAAACCAGAGAAGCTATAGCTGTCAAGCAACAATACTACCACTGCACCACTGTCTGTGTAAGGAAGCAAAAACACAGAAATCACAGATTTTATGAGGAACAGAACAGGACGAATATGAGGTAAAACTCTGCAAATTTTGGCACCCCAGCCAAGAATCAAAGCTGTAGCTGTTAGGCAACAATGCTACCATTGCACCACAGACTGCATAAGGAGACAATAACACAAAAACCACAGATTTTATGAAGAACAGAACAGAACAAATATGGGGCAAAAATCTGTACTAAGATGGGAGGACATGCAGACTCCACACAGAAAGCACCCTGGCCAAGAATCAAACCAGAGAGGCTGTAGCTGTCAGGCAACAATGCTACCCCCTGCACCACTGAGGGTGTAACAAACATACAAAACCACAGATTTTATGAGGAACAGAACAGAACAAATATTTTTTTTTACAAATGGTGGTGGGTAGGGAATTCAGGACCTTGCCATCTGAATCCAAGGTACACAGGGTTCAAGCCTGAGGTATTCTCTACCCACCACCAAGAGTTCTGTCTAGCCACCAGTATATATCAACTGGAGCATTTCACACACACACACACACACACACACACACACACACACACACACACACACACACACACACACACACACACACACACACACTCACACACACACACACACACACACACTTCTCTGAATCAAATACATTAAATAGCCACTACAGACAAAAAAACTGAAAAAAGTATGTGTGTACACAACAGCACAATAACCGCTTATTACTAATTTTACCCCTGAATACCCCCACTGGAAAGGGCATGCTGATATCTTGATTCCTTGGACAGTTACTTTTTGCCCAAAATGCAGTGTGACAACCAAACCTCTCAGCCTTGTAGCACCAGAATTCTTAACACAGCCAAAAATATAGATGGAGGTGACGGGAGTAAGCAAAGGCTCAAAATCAGAGACAGATTTTAAATACTGCTCTTATAAACTTGATAGAATAACATATTTTACATTTATATGTATTTTACAACACATATGAATTCTTTAACTCAAAAATCTTCTGTGTCTTTTTTCAATGGCTTCAATCCTCACTTTTATGAGGAACACACCAAATATATGAATAAAAAGTTTGGGCATTACATTGTTAAGTATGAGAATCCTCACAAAGTGTTAGTGCATGGTTTGGAGTGACACTTGTATGCATTTCCTACAAAACGTTTGCAGAAATGTAAACAATTTTTTTTTTTAGAAAAGTGAATTTTTTTTTTTTAGTGTCAGGTCCTGTCTTCCTGCCACCTTCCTTCCCTGAGTCAGACGCAGTATTACATTTTTTGGCTTGCCAAGCTTAGCTAATTTGTAAAGGTAATTTCACTGGTCAGCACGCTTTAAGTTCAGTAAGGACCCATGAGGGGAAAAATGCAGCTATAAATTACATTAAAAATTTAAGAGGTGTAATGTTTCAGGCTGAGCAGTTTTATGACTGCAGTGGGTGAGAAACACACACACACACACACACACACACACACACACACACACACACACACACACACACACACACACACACTTTGTCCCAGTCGACACACTTAGGTATATACATAACACAAAGCTCCGTGAACCCACACTCCAAGCTCCAATGTAATAATCCAAATCTCCGTGAACACAGTCACCCAACTTGAATAAAAGTACCCATGCACTCCAACGCAGTAATCCAAAGCTCCAGTATCCGCGCACTCCAACGTCGTAATCCAAAGCTCCAGTACCCGCGCACTCCAATGTAGTAATCCAGCTCCGATAGTCTCCATTTGAATAAAAGTGCCCACACACACTCCAATGTACCGTGCGCACACAGTAGAGTCCTGCCTGCGAGAGCCTGATTGGTCCAGCCGAAAACTCACCTCCTGACTGGTTTAGCCTGCAGATGATGCAGTCCGACGTTCCTCTTTTCTGTGCGGTCATCACCGCACAGACTTCTGGGCATCTGCGGGGCATCTCTGCTTTTCTCCATATCCGGACTGCTAACAAAGCAGTCTGGAGTTGTGTCTGTGAGTCCAGTGCATGCGCGCATGCGTGCGGAGTTCCAGGACTTCTACATTTTAAAGAAGTGAAGTTTTACATTCTAAAAAAAGTGAGTTTTCTGCTTTTTTTCATTTTTTTAATGTTTATTTTGGTGGGAGGGCTGCAGTCCTACAGTCCTATAGCATGAGCCGCCCCTGGTGATGAATATGAGGAACGTCACCTCCCATTTGTTATAAGCTAAAGTAATGTCCCCATAGAACTAAACGACTACAACAGTGATGAAGATGAGGAATGTTACATTCCAGATGTTGTAAGCTAAGGTAATCTCCCAATAGAACTAAAGCTACTACAACAGTGATAAATATGAGGAATGTTAGATCCCAGATGTTCTAAGCAAAGGTAATCTCTCCATAGAACTAAAGGTACTACAACAGTGATGACTATGAAGAACGTTACTTCCCAGTTGTTGTAAGCTAAGGTAATCTCCCCATAGAACTAAAGAAACTACAACAGTGATGAATATGAGAAACGTTACCTCCCAGTTGTTGTAAGCTAAGGTAATCTCCACATAGAACTAAAACTACTACAACAGTGATGAATATGAGGAACATTACTTCACAGTTGTTGTAAGCTAAGGTAATCTCCCCATAGAAATAAAGCAAATACAACAGTGATGAATATGAGGAATGTTACATCCCAGATGTTGTAAACTAAGGTAATCTCCCAATAGAACTAAAGCTGCTACAACAGTGATAAAAATGAGGAATGTTACATCCCAGATGTTCTAAGCAAAGGTAATCTCTCCATAGAACTAAAGGTAATACAACAGTGATGAATATGAGGAACATTACCTCCCAGTTGTTCTAACCTGAGGTAATCTCCCCACAGAACTAAAGCTACTACAACAGAGATGAATATGAGGAACGCTACCTCACAGTTGTTGAAGCTAAGGTAATCTCCCCAAACAACTAAAGCTACTACAGCAGTGAGGAATATGAGGAACGTTACCTGCCAGTTGTTCTAAGCTAAGGAAATCTCCCCTTAAAAGTAAAGGTGCAAAAAACACTGATGAATATGTGGAACGTTACCTCCAAGTTGTTCTAAGATGAGGTAATCTCCCCATATAACTAAAGCTACTACAACAGTGATGAATATGAGGAATGTTACCTCCCAGTTTTTATAAACTAAGGTAATCTCCCCAGAGAACGTAAGCTACAACAACAGTGACAAATATGAGGAATGTTACCTCCTAGTTGGTGTAAGCTAAGGTAATCTCCCCATAGAACTAAAGCTATTACAACAGTGATGAATATGAGGAATGTTACCTCCCAGTTGTTGTAAGCTAAGTAAACTCCCCCATAGAACTAAAGAAACTACAACAGTGATGAATATGAGAAATGTTACCTCCCAGTTGTTCTAAGCTAAGGTAATCTCCCTATAGAACTGAAGCTACTGCAACAGTGAAGAATATGAGGAATGTTACCTTTCAGTTGTTTTAAGCTGAAGTAATCTCCCCATATAACTAAAGCTACTAGAACAGTGATGAATATGAGGAACATTTCCTCCCAGTTGTTTTAAGCTAAGGTAATCTCTCCGTTGAACTAAAGCTACAACAACAGTGATGAATATGAGGAACATTACCTCCCAGTTGTTGTAAGCTAAGGTAATCTTCCCATAGAACTAAAGCTATTACAACAGTGAGGAATATAAGGAACTGTACCTCCCAGTTGTTGTAAGCTAAGGTAATCTCCCCATAGAAGTAAAGCTACTACAACAGTGATGAATATGAGGAATCAGTTGTTGTAACCTAAGGTAATCTCCCCATAGAACTAAAGAAACTACAACAGTGATGAATATGAGAAATGATACCTCCCAGTTGATGTAAGCTAAGGTAATCTCCACACAGAACTAAAGCTACTACAACAGTGATGAATATGAGGAATGTTACTTCCCAGTTGTTGTAAGCTAAGGTAATCTCCATAGAAACTACCTCCCAGTTGTTGTCCATAGAACTAAACTACTACAACAGTGATAAATATGAGGAATGTCTCCATAGAACTATAGCTACTACAATAGTGATGAATATGAGGAACTTTACCTCACAGTTGTTGTAAGCCAAGGTAATATACCCATTGAATGAAAGCTACTACAAAAGTGATGAATATGAGGCATACAACTAAAGGTACTACAACAGTGATGAATAGTTGTTGCATGCTAAGGTAATCTCAGAACTAAAGCTACTACAACAGTGATGCATATGAGGACATCCCAGTTGTTGTAAGCTAAGGTAATCTCCCCATAGAACTAAAGCTACTACAGCAGTGATGAATATGAGGAATATTATCTCCCAATTGCTGTAAGTTAAGGTAATCTGCCCATAGAACTAAAGGTACTACAGCAGTAATGAATATGAGGAATGTTACCTCCAAGTTGTTGTAAGCTAAGGTAATCTCCCCATAAAATTAAAGCTACTACAATAGTGATGAATATGAGTAAAGTTACCTCCCAGATTTTTTAAGCTAAGGTAATCTTCCCGTATAACTAAAGCTAATACAACAGAATATGAGGAACTTTACCTCTAAGTTATTCTAAGCTAAGGTAATCTCCCTATAGAACTAAAGCTACTACAATTGTGATGAATGTGAGGAATGTTACCTCCCAGTTGTTCTAAGATAAGGTAATCTCCCCATAGAATTCAAGCCAATACAACAGTGAGGAATAGAAGGAACTGTACCTCCCAGTTGTTGTAAGCTAAGGTAATCTCCCCATAGAAGTAAAGCTACTACAACAGTGATGAATATGAGGAATGTTACACCCAGTTGTTGTAAGATAAGGTAATCTCCCCATAGAACTAAAGAAACTACAACAGTGATAAATATGAGAAATGATTCCTCCCAGTTGTTATAAGATAAGGTAATCTCCAAACAGAACTAAAGCTACTACAACAGTGATGAATATGAATAGAACTAAACCTACTACAACAGTGATGAATATGTGGAACGTCACCTCCCAGTTGTTGTAAACTAAGGTAATCTCCCCATAGAACTAAAGCTACTACAACAGTGATAAATATGAGGAATGTTAAATCCCAGATGTTCTAAGCAAAGGTAATCTCTCCATAGAACTATAGCTACTACAATATTGATGAATATGAGGAACGTTACCTCCCAGTTGTTGCAAGCTAAGGTAATTTCCGCATAGATCTAAAGCTACTACAAAAGTGATGAATATGAGGAATTTTGCTTCCCAGTTGTAGTAAACTAATGTAATCTCCCAAAAGAACTAAGGCTACTACAACAGTGAAGAATATGAGGAAAGTTACTTTCCAGTTGTTCTAAGCTGAGGTAATCTCCCCATAGAACTAAAGCTACTACAACAGTGACGAATATGAGGAATTACACCTCACAGTTTGTTTGCGCTAAGGTAATCTGAACTAAAGCTACTACAACAGTGATGCATATGAGGAATGTTACATCCCAGTTGTTGTAAGCTAAGGTAATCTCCCCATAGAACTAAAGCGACTACAACAGTGATGAATATGAGGAATGTTACCATCCAGTTGTTGTAACCTAAGGTAATCTCCCCATAGAACTAAAGAAACTACAACAGTGATGAATATGAGAAATGATACCTCCCAGTTGATGTAAGCTAAGGTAATCTCCCCATAGAACCAAAGCTACTACAACAGTGATAAATATGAGGAATGTTAAATCCCAGATGTTCTAAGCAAAGGTAATCTCTCCATAGAACTATAGCTACTACAATATTGATGAATATGAGGAACGTTACCTCCCAGTTGTTGCAAGCTAAGGTAATTTCCGCATAGATCTAAAGCTACTACAAAAGTGATGAATATGAGGAATTTTGCTTCCCAGTTGTAGTAAACTAATGTAATCTCCCAAAGAACTAAGGCTACTACAACAGTGAAGAATATGAGGAAAGTTACTTCCAGTTGTTCTAAGCTCCCATAGAACTAAAGCTACTACAACAGTCTAAGGTAATCTGAACTAAAGCTACTACAACAGTGATGCATATGAGGAATGTTACATCCCAGTTGTTGTAAGCTAAGGTATTCTCTACAACAGTGATAAAGATGAGGAATGTTACATCCCAGATGTTATAAGATAAGGTAATCTCCACATATAACTAAAGCTACTACAACAGTGATGAATATGAGGAATGTTACCTCCCAGTTTTTATAAACTAAGGTAATCTCCCCAGAGAACGTAAGCTACAACAACAGTGACAAATATGAGGAATGTTACCTCCTAGTTGGTGTAAGCTAAGGTAATCTCCCCATAGAACTAAAGCTATTACAACAGTGATGAATATGAGGAATGTTACCTCCCAGTTGTTGTAAGCTAAGTAAACTCCCCATAGAACTAAAGAAACTACAACAGTGATGAATATGAGAAATGTTACCTCCCAGTTGTTCTAAGCTAAGGTAATCTCCCTATAGAACTGAAGCTACTGCAACAGTGAAGAGTATGAGGAATGTTACCTCTCAGTTGTTTTAAGCTGAAGTAATCTCCCCATATAGCTAAAGCTACTAGAACAGTGATGAATATGAGGAACGTTTCCTCCCAGTTGTTTTAAGCTAAAGTAATCTCTCCGTTGAACTAAGGCTACAACAACAGTGATGAATAGGAGGAACATTACCTCCCAGTTGTTGTAAGCTAAGGTAATCTTCCCATAGAACTAAAGCTATTACAACAGTGAGGAATATAAGGAACTGTACCTCCCAGTTGTTGTAAGCTAAGGTAATCTCCCCATAGAAGTAAAGCTACTACAACAGTGATGAATATGAGGAATGTTACCATCCAGTTGTTGTAACCTAAGGTAATCTCCCCATAGAACTAAAGAAACTACAACAGTGATGAATATGAGAAATGATACCTCCCAGTTGATGTAAGCTAAGGTAATCTCCATACAGAACTAAAGCTACTACAACAGTGATGAATATGAGGAATGTTACTTCCCAGTTGTTGTAAGCTAAGGTAATCTCCCCATAGAACTAAAGCTACTACAACAGTGATGAATATGAGGAACGTCACCTCCCAGTTGTTGTAAGCTAAGGTAATCTCCCCATAGAACTAAACTACTACAACAGTGATAAATATGAGGAATGTTACATCCCAGATGTTCTAAGCAAAGGTAATCTCTCCATAGAACTATAGCTACTACAATAGTGATGAATATGAGGAACTTTACCTCACAGTTGTTGTAAGCCAAGGTAATATACCCATTGAATGAAAGCTACTACAACAGTGATGAATATGAGGCACGTTACCTCCCATTTGTTCTAAGCTAAGGTAATCTCCCCATACAACTAAAGGTACTACAACAGTGATGAATATGAGGAACGTTACCTCCCAGTTGTTGTATGCTAAGGTAATCTCCGTATAGAACTAAAGCTACTACAACAGTGATGCATATGAGGAACGATACATCCCAGTTGTTGTAAGCTAAGGTAATCTCCCCATAGAACTAAAGCTACTACAGCAGTGATGAATATGAGGAATATTATCTCCCAATTGCTGTAAATTAAGGTAATCTGCCCATAGAACTAAAGGTACTACAGCAGTAATGAATATGAGGAATGTTACCTCCAAGTTGTTGTAAGCTAAGGTAATCTCCCCATAAAACTAAAGCTACTACAATAGTGATGAATATGAGTAAAGTTACCTCCCAGATTTTTTAAGCTAAGGTAATCTTCCCGTATAACTAAAGCTAATACAACAGAATATGAGGAACTTTACCTCCAAGTTATTCTAAGATAAGGTAATCTCCCCATAGAACTAAAGCTACTACAATTGTGATGAATGTGACAAATGTTACCTCCCAGTTGTTCTAAGATAAGGTAATCTCCCCATAGAATTCAAGCCAATACAACAGTAAGGAATAGAAGGAACTGTACCTCCCAGTTGTTGTAAGCTAAGGTAATCTCCCCATAGAAGTAAAGCTACTACAACAGTGATGAATATGAGGAATGTTACACCCAGTTGTTGTAAACTAAGGTAATCTCCCCATAGAACTAAAGAAACTACAACAGTGATAAATATGAGAAATGATTCCTCCCAGTTGTTATAAGATAAGGTAATCTCCAAACAGAACTAAAGCTACTACAACAGTGATGAATATGAGGAACGTTACTTCCAAGTTGTTGTAAGGTAAGGTAATCTCCCCATAGAACTAAACCTACTACAACAGTGATGAATATGTGGAACGTCACCTCCCAGTTGTTGTAAACTAAGGTAATCTCCCCATAGAACTAAAGCGACTACAACAGTGATAAAGATGATGAATGTTACATCCCAGCTGTTATAAGATAAGGTAATCTCCCCATAGAACTAAAGCTACTACAACAGTGATAAATATGAGGAATGTTAAATCCCAGATGTTCTAAGCAAAGGTAATCTCTCCATAGAACTATAGCTACTACAATATTGATGAATATGAGGAACGTTACCTCCCAGTTGATGTAAGCCACGTTAATATACCCATTGAACGAAAGCTACTACAACAGTGATGAATATGAGGAACATAACCTCCCAGTTGTTGCAAGCTAAGGTAATTTCCGTATAGATCTAAAGCTACTACAAAAGTGATGAATATGAGGAATTTTGCTTCCCAGTTGTAGTAAACTAATGTAATCTCCCAAAAGAACTAAGGCTACTACAACAGTGAAGAATATGAGGAAAGTTACTTTCCAGTTGTTCTAAGCTGAGGTAATCTCCCCATAGAACTAAAGCTACTACAACAGTGACGAATATGAGGAACGTTACCTCCCAGTTGTTGTACGCTAAGGTAATCTCCGCATAGAACTAAAGCTACTACAACAGTGATGCATATGAGGAATGTTACATCCCAGTTGTTGTAAGCTAAGGTATTCTCCCCATAGAACTAAAGCGACTACAACAGTGATAAAGATGAGGAATGTTACATCCCAGATGTTATAAGATAAGGTAATCTCCCCATAGAACTAAAGCTACTACAACAGTGATAAATATGAGGAATGTTACATCCCAGATGTTCTAAGCAAAGGTAGTCTCTCCATAGAAATATAGCTACTACAATAGTGATGAATATAAGGAAAGTCACCTCCCAGTTTTTATAAGCTAAGGTAATCTCCCCATAGAACTAAAGCGACTACAACAGTGATAAAGATGAGGAATGTTACATCCCAGATGTTGTAAACTAAGGTAATCTCCCAATAGACCTAAAGCTACTACAACAGTGATAAATATGAGGAATGTTACATCCCAGATGTTCTAAGCAAAGGTAATCTCTCCATAGAACTAAAGGTACTACAACAGTGATGAATATGAGGAACGTTACTTCCCAGTTGTCGTAAGCTAAGGTAATCTCCCCATAGAACTAAAGAAACTACAACAGTGATGAATATGAGAAACGTTACCGCCCAGTTTTTGTAAGCTAAGGTAATCTCCCCATAAAACTAAAGCAACTACAACAGTGATGAATATGAGGAATGTTACATCCCAGATGTTGTAAGCTAAGGTAATCTCCCAATAGAACTAAAGCTACTACAACAGTGATAAATATGAGGAATGTTACATCCCAGATGTTCTAAGCAAAGGAATCTCTCCATAGAACTAAAGGTAATACAACGGTGATGAGTATGAGGAACGTTACCTCCCAGTTGTTCTAAACTGAGGTAATCTCCCCATAGAACTTAAGCTACTGCAACAGAGATGAATATGAGGAACGTTACCTCACAGTTGTTGAAGCTAGGGTAATCTCCCCAAACAACTAAAGCTACTACAGCAGTGAGGAATATGAGGAACGTTACCTGCCAGTTGTTCTAAGCTAAGGAAATCTCCCCTTAGAAGTAAAGGTACAACAAACACTGATGAATATGAGGAACGTTACCTCCAAGTTGTTCTAAACTGAGGTAATTTCCCCATATAACTAAAGCTACTAGTACTACAACAGTGATGAATATGAGGAATGTTACCTCCCAGTTTTTATAAGCTAAGGTAATCTCCCCAGAGAACTTAAGCTACAACAACAGTGACAAATATGAGGAATGTTACCTCCTAGTTGTTGTAAGCTAAGGTAATCTCCACATAGAACTAAAGCTATTACAACAGTGATGAATATGAGGAATGTTACCTCCCAGTTGTTGTAAGCTAAAGTAATCTCTCCATAGAACTAAAGCTACAACAACAGTGCTGAATGTGAGGAACGTTGCCTCCCTGTTGTTCTAAGCTAAGGTAATCTCCCCACAGAACTAAAGCTACTAAACCAGTGATGAATATGAGGAACGTTACCTCCCAGTTGTTCTAAGCCAAGGTAATCTTTACATAGAGTTAAAACTACTACAACAGTGATGAATATGAGGAATGTTACCTACCAGTTGTTGTAAGCTAAGGTAATTTCCCCATAGAACTAAAACTACTACAACAGGGATGAATATGAGGAATGTTACATCCCAGTTGTTCTAAGCTAAGGTAATCTTCCCATAGAAATAAAGCTACTACAACAGTGATGAATATGACAAGCATTACCTCCCAGTTGTTGTAAGCTAAGGTAATCTCCCCATAGAAGTAAAGCTACTACAACAGTGATGAATATGAGGAATGTTACCACCCAGTTGTTGTAACCTAAGGTAATCTCCCCACAGAACTAAAGAAACTACAACAGTGATGAATATGAGAAATGATACCTCCCAGTTGTTGTAAGCTAAGGTAATCTCCACACAGAACTAAAGCTACTACAACAATGATGAATATGAGGAACGTTACTTCCCAGTTGTTGTAAGTTAAGGTAATCTCCCCATAGAACTAAAGCTACTACAACAGTGATGAATATGAGGAACGTCACCTCCCAGTTGTTGTAAGCTAAGGTAATCTCCCCATAGAACTAAAGCATCTACAACAGTGATAAATATGAGGAATGTTACATCCCAAATGTTATAAGATAAGGTAATCTCCCCATAGAACTAAAGCTACTACAACAGCAATAAATATGAGGAATGTTACATCCCAGACGTTCTAAGCAAAGGTAATCTCTCCATAGAACTATAGCTACTACAATAGTGATGAATATGAGGAACGTTACCTCACAGTTGTTGTAAGCCAAGGTAATATACCCATTGAATGAAAGTTACTACAACAGTGATGAATATGAGGAACGTTAGCTCCCAGTTGTTCTAAGCTAAGGTAATCTCCTCATACAACTAAAGATACTACAACAGTGATGAATATGAGGAACGTTACCTCCCAGTTGTTCAAAGCTGAGGTAATCTCCCCATATAACTAAAGCTACTACAACAGGTAATCTCCTCATAGAACTAAAGCTACAACAACAGTGATGAATATGAGGAACATTACCTCACAGTTGTTGCAAGCTAAAGTAATCTCCGCATAGATCTAAAGCTACTACAAAAGTGATGAATATGAGGAATTTTGCTTCCCCGTTGTAGTAAACGAAGGTAATCTCCCAATATAACTAAAGCTACTACAACAGTGAAGAATATGAGGAACGTTACTTTCCAGTTGTTCTAAGCTAAGGTAATCTCCCCATAGAACTAAAGCTACTACAACAGTGATGAATATGAGGAACGTTACCTCCCAGTTGTTGTACGCTAAGGTAATCTCCGCATAGAACTAAAGCTACTACAACAGTGATGCATATGAGGAACGTTACATCCCAGTTGTTGTAAGCTAAGGTAATCTCCCCATAAAACTAAAGCTACTACAGCAGTGATGAATATGAGGAAAGTTATCTCCCAATTGCTGTAAATTAAGGTAATCTGCCCATAGAACTAAAGGTACTACAGCAGTAATGAATATGAGGAATGTTACCTCCAAGTTGTAAGATAAGGTAATCTCCCCATAGAACTAAAGCTACTTCAATAGTGATGAATATGAGAAATGTTACCTCCCAGTTGTTGTAAGCTAAGGTAATCTCCCCATAGAACTAAAGCTATTACGGAGGAACATTACCTCCCAGTTATTCTAAGCTAAGGTAATCTCCCCATAGAACTAAAGCTACTACAATTGTGATGAATGTGAGGAATGTTACCTCCCAGTTGTTCTAAGATAAGGCGATCTCCCAATAGAATTCAAGCCAATACAACAGTGAGGAATATAAGGAACTGTACCTCCCAGTTGTTGTAAGCCAAGGTAATCTCCCCATAGAAGTAAAGCTACTACAACAGTGATGAATATGAGGAATGTTATGCCCAGTTGTTGTAACCTAAGATAATCTCCCCATAGAACTAAAGCTACTACAACAGTGATAAATATGAGGAATGTTACATCACAGATGTTCTAAGCAAAGGTAATCTCCCCATAGAACTAAAGCTACTACAATAGTGATGAATATGAGGAATGTTACCTCCCCGTTGTTGTAAGCTAAGGTAATCTCCCCACAGAACTAAAGCTACTACAACAGTGATGAATACGAGGAACGTTACCTCCCCGTTGTAAGCTAAGGTAATCTCCCCACAGAACTAAAGCTACTACAACAGTGATGAATATGAGGAACGTTACCTCCCAGTTGTTGTAAGCTAAGGTAATCTCCCCATAGAACTAAAGCTACTACAACAGTGATGAATATGAGGAACGTTACCTCACAGTTGTTCTAAGCTAAGGTAATCTCCCCATAGAACTAAAGCAACTACAACAGTGATGAATATAAGGATTGTTACCCCCCCCCCCCAGTTGTTGTAAGCTATTACAACAGTGATGAATGTGAGGAATGTTACCTCCTAGTTGTTCTAAGCTAAGGCAATCTTCCCATAGAACTAAAGGTACTACAACAGTGATGAATGCGAAGAACGTCACATCCCAGTTGTTGTAAGCTAAGGTAATCTCTCCATAGAACTAAAGCTACTACAACAGTGATGAATATGAGGAACATTACCTCCCAGTTCTTCAAAGCTAACATAATCTCCCCATATAACTAAAGCTACTACAACAGTGACGAATATAAGAAACGTTACCGCCCAGTTGTTGTAAACTACAGTAATCTCCCCATAGAACTAAAGCTACTACAAAAACTATGAATATGACGAACGTTACCTCCCAGTTGTTGTAAGCTATAGTAATCTCACCATATAACTAAAGCTACTACAACAGTGATGAATATACGGAATGTTACCTCGCAGTTGTTGTAAGTTAAGGTATTCTCCCCATAGAACTGAAGCTACTACAACAGTGATGAATATGAGTGAGGAAAGCTACCTCCCAGTTGTTCTAAGCTAAGGTAATCTCCCCATGGAACTTAAGCCACTACAACAGTGATGAATATGAGGAACATTACCTACCTGTTGTTCTAAGCTTAGGAAATCTCCACATAGAACTAAAGCTACTACAACTGCTGTGAATATGAGGAACTTTTTCACCCAGTTTTTCTCTAAGCTAAGGTAGTCTCCCCATAGAACTAAAGCTACTACAACAGTGATGAATATGAGGAACACTACCTCCCAGTTGTTTTAGGCTAAGGTAATCTCCCCATAAATCTAAAGCTACTACAACAGTGATGAATATGAGGAACATTACATCTCAGTTGTTGTAAGCTAAGGTAATCTCCCTATAGAACTAAAGCTACTACAACAGTGATGAATATGAGGAACCTTACCTCCCAGTTGTTCTAAGCTAACTTAATCTCCGGATAGAACTAAAGCTACTACAACACTGATGAATATGAGGAAAGTTACCTCCCAGTTGTTCTAAGCTAGAGTAATCTCCAATAGAGATAAAGCTACTACAACAGTGATGATTATGAGGAACGTTCCCTCCCAGTTGTTCTAAGCTTAGGTAATCTCCCCTTTTAACTAAAGCTACTACAACAGTGATGAATATGAGGAATGTTACATCCCAGTTGTTGTAAGCTAAGGTAATCTCCCCATAGAACTAAAGCTACTACAACAGTGATGAATATGAGGAACATTACCTCCCAGTTGTTGTAAGCTAAGGTAATCTCCCCAAAAAACTAAAGCTACTACACCAGTGATGACTTTGAGAAACGTTACATCTCAGTTGTTAAGGTAATCTCCCTATAGAATGAAAGCTACTACAACAGTGATGAGTATGTGGAACCTTACCTCCCAGTTGTTCTAAGCTAAGGTAATCTCCCATAGAACTAAAGCTACTACAACAGTGATGAATATTAGGAACGTTACCTCCCAGTTGCTCTAAGCTAAGGTAATCTCCCCATAGAAATAAAGCTGCTACAACAGTGATGAATATGAGGAACGTTACCTCCCAGTTGTAAGCTAAGGTAATCTCCCCATAGAACTAAACCTACTACAACAGTGATGAATATTAGGAACGTTACCTCCCAGTTGTTGTAACCTAACGTAATCTCCCCATAGAACTGACGCTACTACAGCAGTGAGGAATATGAGGAACGTTACCTCCCAGTTATTCTAAGCTAAGGTAATCTCCTCATAGAACTAAAGCCACTACAACAGTGATGAATATGAAGATCATTACCTCCCAGTTGTTGTAAGCTAAGGTAATCTCCCCATGGAACTAAAGCTACTACAACAGTGATGAATATGAGGAATGTTACGTAATACAGTTGTGTAAGTAAATTTACCATAACAGTAGATATTTGAATGATCACTGCTGCTGCAGCCACACCTACCCTCCACCCCCCCCCTTTTTTGGTACTTTTATGGCAGGGTGTGGACATTTATTTACTTATTTTGTTCCTAGCATTGTCCTTTCAGGGCTCAGCCTCCCTCTTTATGTTGGCATGATTGTTCCAAAGGGCTTGGTTCCAAAATCGGTCTTTTTAGTCAGGTCATCTTGAGATGACTGTCACTTTGGTTGCATGGATGGCACCCTGAAGCTTTTTAAGCTGGCCAGGTACTATATCCTATGCAAACAATAATACCTGACAGGGTATGTTTTAATGTATAATTAACGACTGCCCGGGCTGTTATGAGGCACAACGCTAGAGGCGGAGGGCCTCTACACCCCTTGAAGTGCATTGATTACACATTAACAAATTCCCTGTCAGGCATTATTGCTCTTAGAGAATGGTCTCTCTGTGAAATTGTTGTGTTTTGCTTGCTTATTTTTTTTATTAATATAATTTTTTAATGTATTTTTGATGTAAAATTGTTCCTCTGCCTAATGTTTCAAACTTGCTGTAATATATTTTAATAGTGTTGGAGGAAGCATTTTAGATCCAAAATCATCATCATCATCTTCTTTCGGCTCTTCCCATTAAGAGTTGCCACAGCAGTTCACCTGTTTCCATTTCTTCCTGTCCTCTGCATCTTGCTCTGCCACACTAACCACCTGCATGGCCTCTCTCACCACATCCATAAACCTTATCTTAGGCCTTCCTCTTTTCCTGTTACCTGGTAGCTTCATCCTTAGCATCTTTTTCCCAGTATACTCAGCATCCCTCCTCAGAACATGTCCAAACCAACATAATCTTGCCTCTCTGACTTTGTCTCCAAACCTTCCAACCTGGGCTGACCCTCTAATATACTTATTCCTAATCCTGTCCACCCTTGTCACATTCAGTGCAAATCTTAACATCTTCAATTCTGCCACATCCAGCTCAAAATCCTGCCTTTTGTCAATGCCACTGTCTCCAACCCATATAACATGCCTGGTCTCACTACCCTCTTGTAGACCTTCCCTTTCACTTTTACTGGTATTCGTCTGTCACAAATCACACCTAACACTCTTCTCCACCCAGTCCATCCTGCCTGTACTCTCTTCTTCACCTCTCTTCCACACTCACCATTACTCTGAACTATTGATCCCAAGTATTTAAACTCATCCACCTCCTTCACCTCTACTCCTTACATCCTCACCATTCCTCTATCCTCCCTCTCATTCTCACACACATATATTCTGTCTTAGCCCTGCTGACCTTCATTCCTCTTCTCTCTAGAGCATATTTCCATCTCTCTAGGTTCTCCTCCACCTGTTCCCTACTCTCACTACAGATAACAATGTCATCTGTAAATATCATAGTCCACGGGGACCCCTGTCTGATCTTGTCTGTCAACCTGTCCTTCACCATTGTAAATAAGAAAGGGTTCAGAGCTGATCCTTGATGTAATCCCACCTCCACCTTAAATGCATCCATCACTCCCACCGCAGACCTCACCACTGTCACACTACCCTCATACATATCCTGTACCACTCTTACATACTTCTCTGAAACTACCAACTGCCTCATACAATACAACAACTCCTCTCTAGGCACGCTGTCATATGCTTTCTCTAAGTCTACAAAAACACAATGTAACTCCTTCTGACCTTCTCTGTACTTCTCCATCAACACTCTCAGAGCAAACATCACATCTGTAGTGCTCTTTCCTGGCATGAAACCATACTGCTGATCACTAATCATCATGTCACTTCTTAACCTAGCTTCCACTACTCTTTCCCATTACTTCATGCTGTGACTGATCAATTTAATCCCTCTGTCGTTACTACAGCTCTGCACATCACCCATATTCTTAAAATCGGTACCAAAACACTATTTCTCCATTCCTCAGGCATCCTTTCACTTTCCAAGATTTAATTAAACAATCTGGTTAAAAACTCCACTGCCATTTCACCTAAACACCTCCATGCTTCCACAGGTATGTCATCTGGACCAACAGCCTTTGCATTCTTCATCCTCTTCATAGCTATCCTTACTTCCTCCTTGCTAATCCATTGTACTTCATGATTCACTATCTCCACATCATCCAACCTTCTCTCCCTCTCATTCTCTTCATTCATCAACTCCTCAAAGTACTCTTTCCATCTCCTCAACACACTCTCCTTACTTGTGAGTATATTTCCCTCATTATCCTTTATCACCTTTACCTGCTACACATCCTTCCTAGTTCGGTCCCTCTGTCTAGCCAATCAGTACAGGTCCTTTTCTTCCTCCTTAGTGTCCAACCTTTCATACAACTATTCATATGCCTTATCCTTAGCCTTTGCCACCTCTCTCTTTGCCATGCACCTCCTCTCCTTATACTCCAGTCTACTTTCTTCATCTCTCTGACAATCCCACTTCTTCTTTGCCAACTTCTTCCTCTGTATACTCTCCTGTACTTTCTCATTCCACCACCATGTCTCCTTGTCATCCTTCCACTGTCCAGATGTCATACCAAGCACCTTTCTAGCCATCTCCCTTACTAGCTCTGTAGTTACGCAGCTATTTGGTAACTCTTCACTGCCACCCAGTGCCTGTCTTAATTCACCCCTGAACTCCATCTCATAATTACCCTTTTTCAATTTCCACCATTTGATCCTTGGTGCTGCCCTCACACTCCTCCTCCTCTTCTTGATCACCAATGTCATCCTACAAACCCCCATCCTATGCTACCTAACTACACTTTTCCCAACCACCACTTTACAGTCTCCAATCTCCTTCAAACTGGCCCTCCTATAAATATAACACTTAAAAAAAATAACCAAGTATCTACTTTATTTTGTGGTCCGTTACTCCTAAATTGTTTTGTCCATCAGCAGCATTGGAAATTGAAATTACTAAATAATAACATATATTTGAGTTTCAGACTTGTATTTCCTTCAGAAAATTCATGCTAACATAAATTCTTTATTTAAGCAACTTTGTAGTTTTATAATAGCAATAATTAAAATCTATTTCTATTTTAGAGCCTTTGCTCCCCTTTTATTTTAGGCTTTATCCAGATTTCTTCAACTGAAAGGTCTAGAGGTATGCAGACCTCTTTACTGCTGCTGCTGCCAGTAATCATCACACACACACACACACACACACACACACACACACACACACACACACACACACACACACACACACACACACACACACACACACACAGACATACACACAGACATAGACACACACACACACACACGCATACACACACACACACACACACACACACACACACACACACACACACACACACACACACACACACACACACACACAGACATAGACACACACACACACACACACACACACACACACAGACATAGACACACACACACACACACACACACACACACACACACACACACACACACACACACACACACACTCACACACACACACACACACACACACACTCACACACACACACACACACACACACACACACACACACACACACACACACACACAAACACACACACGCACACACACACCTCTGCTTCAGAAAATACATGCTAATGAAAACCCTGTTATTCTAGCAACTTTTAAGTTTATAAGAGCAATATTTAAAATCTGTCTCTGTTTTTGGTTCTTTGTTCCCCCTTTATTTGTGACTCCATCTAGAGTTATTGTGCTAAGAGGTCGAGAGATATGGAAACCTTTTAACTGATGCTGCTACCAGGGAAAATCTCGATCACTCTCACTCTCTCTCTCTCACACACACATACACACACACACATGCACACAGTCTCTTCTGCTTTTGTGCACACATTCACTCACACATGCAGAGAGTAATATAAACGCAAACACACACACACACACACACACACACACACACACACACACACACACACACACACACACACACACACACACACATATACACACACACACACACTTTTTTCCTGTTTCATTTATTTTTTAACACTCGCTAAACAGAAAAAGCTCTGATTGGTAAGTGTAAAATAATAGCTTGATATGCTGCCATGAAGTGGTGGACTCCTTTTTCAGTAGGCATTACTTGTACATTAATACCCTACTGAAGAATGTCTGTTCTCCAATCAGGGGGCTGATGTACGGTTCACCCATTCTCTAACAGGATATACCATACAGCTTAGCCACTGCAGCACCAATCATTCAAGCATCTGCTTTTAAAGTAAGTTTAATTTCATAATTGTTCTTTAATGTTTCAGTCTTCCATTTAGTCTCACTATCTAGGGCAATATATTTCTGGACTTGATTTTAGCTTAGTGAAAGAGATGCCTACTGAGTAAAAGAATGAAATTAATATATTTGCAGTGTTTCTGAAACATTGTTCTCTAACCTACCAGTATATAGAAAAGGTAGCAGTAAGTGAGAACAATTAATAGTAATACCTTAAACACCTTTATGAATGACAATAGTAAAACTGTTACTGTGAACATAACCATTAACTGTTACTATGGAGATAACCACTAAGTGCATAATTCTTTAGTGGCCCAAGTTTCTCTACTACTGATAGTATCAATAGTTAACAACCATAAAACATTCCTGAAAGAGGAGGCGATGAAATTTTAATAAGCTTTTTAGTGGTTAAGCCATTTATTAGTTTCAATGTTAACATCCGATAAAAGGAGAGGTGGGCTGTTCAGGTTGACTCTTTTCAGCCTTGACACAGGTTACATAGTGACATGGTTTCAATGAGTAACTTACATTCATCACTAAAGAATATACAATTTCATTTGCAATACACAGATATTTACATAAAGGAGTTTTAATGTAATAAATTATCAATACGGGTTTGGTGAATCTGTGTGTCTGGTTTAGAGCAGCTTTTAAAGCTATAAAATAAGTTTCATTGAAGTAAAAATAGTGAAGAGAAAAATTCCTGCAGTCCACATTCATTGCTTAATTGCAGTTAATTACAAGGCAAGTCCAAATGAGCCATGCAAGACACCTTCCCAGTGGAGCCTTCAGAAGGAAATCTCCGCTCCTGGCAGCGGCATGAATCAACCCCTAGAGATGCTCCTCTTTCTGCAGAGTGAACTCATTTAAATTGTTATAAAAAGAGGGCCCATTTTCCTGTTTAGAGAGCTTTCACATGAAGGTGCTTTCACTGTCCATGCTTATCTCCTTTAAGTCTAAAAACTAGGGAAGGACTAGGTCTAAAACTCAAACGACTGATGCAGCACAGTCATATGACTCTGATTTTACATCAGAACAGACCAGTTGTTTAAATATGCCAGTCAAACAGATGGGTAGAAAGGATAAGAAATTTCAAAAACTAATGCCTGTGCTGCAGAACATTTCTGCAATTCTCACTGAATACACTGGAAAGGCAGAAACAAGGAGCTCTGATCTGGAGACAGCAGTTATGGCCATAGCTCTCAACCTTCCATCTCCAAAATGAGGAATACTAGCCCTCATAATGTGGAACAAATAGGCAAGATGTAGAACACATACTAACAGCTTATTAACAACTTTAAGAAGAAAGGTCATAGGATGGTCAAATATGCTGGATTTACTTATAAAACAGATATTTTAATTAATACGATTCATTTCTGTTTACTATGGATATCAGTTAAAACATTCCTAAAAGTGAAAATGTGACAGACCTTTTCAGTGTGGAACTTTGAGGAACATGAACTTTTTAAGACACCAAATGATGTATGTTCCTCGTAATGAGGTCGACTTGAGAGGTATGTTTATGGCTCAGCTTACTGATCAAGAAGCACAGTTTGTTAATATGCAACAGAGACTAGTGGTATCAGAAAAGAAGATTAAACTTAAGAAGCTGAGAATCACTGATATGAAGGACTGAGTCTGCTGTAAAAACATTCACTTCACTGGTATCTTCAAACATGTGGATGGATTTAGCTGTCTGTCTTTTCTGGAGGAGAAAATAACTGAAAAATACGCAAACACCTCCAAAGAAATTTAAGTTGGAGATGACACACTGGCTTTATTTACTACGGCAATGCTTGTCTTGGACACTTCTAGTCTAAATCGAGTCTTATACTCTAATTGATAGGGGACACTGGGCAAGCCGAAAACAGTAGGGGATACTTGAATTCACATGGATCACAACTTTATACTTGAAATAAGAGTGAAGATAGCCACCTTTCATGTTGCAATAAAAATATATAGACTGTATAAATGGATGTTCCTTTTTAAGTAGCCAGCCAAACTGGAAGTACTTTTACCAGGAGGAGCAACAACTTTCCTGATTCCAGAAGGCATTGAGGACAGGTTGTCACAAACTGCCAACAAAGATATGTCCATAATTAATACAGAAAAATAAACATTGGAGAAGGACAATAATTCATATGTAGTTACTATGAAGTCATAACACCCTAGCACCTTTTCCTCTATTTAAACACAGACTGATGAAGCAAGAAAAGGCAGCCCACACTGCAGATTCTGCTTAAAAGGATTACCACTACCTTCCTATAAATATGTGAATGAAAGTATGTTTATCATGCAGTTTCATTTATATCAGAAACACCAAATTATCACCCTTTGTGAGGATGTTGGTGATAAGAAGGTGATAAGTAGTCATTATTGCCGACTCTTTATTAAGTGTCAGTCTTTTTTTAATTCACCTGGATGTAATCTGTGAATACCCTTTTGGTCATAGTTAAGGCACAGTGCTACTATATTTAGAGGGTTGCCCTGTCTATGATGGAGAGTTGTATGTTTTTTTACAGCACATGCGTATGGTGATGGATTGACAATCTTGCTAAATTTAAGCTACTATAAAAATATATTTCAGGACACTATGGAATTTATTATCATTATGGCCTACTGGGAAATAAAGTATCTCTCTTTCAATAAATCAATTAACACTGGAAACAAATACTGAAAACAGCACTGACATCTAAGAACAAAGCCCAAGCTATAAACCAATTTGCTCTTCCTGTCCTAACTTAAGAGTTTTGGATTGACTGACTGGCCCCAAAAGGTGTTGGATTGGTTGGACAAGAAAACAAAAAGGATGATTCATGCTCATCAAATGATTTATAAAAATCAGTGTATACCCCCATTCTGAATGAGGTATGGCCTCCTTAAAATTGATTACATGTATAGATCTACAGTCGTAGGATTGCATACATATCTGCTGACCTCACAAGACCCAAATGTAGTGAAAGTTTTAAACCATGAGGAGAACACGTCTAAGATGACTTCTCTGCCTAGTTTAGCAGAAGCATATCGGTGTCAAGTGGGAATGAAAATCAAACCAGAAGTAGATAAAAATCAGGCAGCGAATGAATGTGACAATAAACAAAAAAAAAAGAATATAACATGAAGGATCAGATGAGAAGGCAAGAAATATGGAAAATGCATAAATATTGTTGCAAGTATAGAAAACTCTTGGAACAACTTCATGTTCATCAGGATCGAAAGCAAGAATGGTTAAGGAGAGGTGACAATTTAAACCAAAAGATGAAAGGTTCATTTTGGGAACCCAAGATAATGGACTACATGCACATTGGTTTACAAAGTACATTGAACATGTGGGAGAAAAAGACAAATGTAGATTTTATTTATTTTGTTTATTTTTATTTTACATTTGTTTACAGGGGAGGTCTGACTGGACAGATATTTCAGTGGACCCCCGGGGAAAAAAGCTCCAGAACAATTGCTAACATAATATACATAATATACATAAGCATTATGGTTTATGCATACAGTTATAAAATATAGCAGATAATAACATATGATTGCATAAGATGTTTACATAAGAATAGTGGTTTAGACATACAATTAAAAGTATAGTAGGTAGAAACATATGATTGTTCTTCATACAGTATAAGTAAAGATACGTAGATATGTTAAGTAGAGATTTTGTAAAACATAATTGTAAACAGTTGTACATCTTGTTGCTGGTTGTGATATATTAATAGCAGAAGGACTGTATACTGAAAGGCATAATAATGTGGCAAGAATGTTGCACTGGCGATTGTGCAAACATTATAATACTGAATTAGCTGAAAAACATTGGAAACATGAGGCGCAAGGCATTATGGAAAATGATGATGGTTATTTCACATGGGATTATCCATGACCAACAGTTCAAAAAACGATGCAAGAAAACCAGATATACTAGTCCATAAAAAGAAGACAAAAGTAGCATTGATCATTGAAATTGCACTCATTGACTACAGTGTCTTACGTACAGAGGCACACAAAGTCATAAAATACCAGGATTTGCAGGCAGAAATTAGGGAAATGTGGAAGGAGGATACCCAGGCAGTTCCAGTAGTAGTAGGAGCAATGGGTCTTATAAAAAATGAATTTACAGTTGTACTTAGATGTGTTACCAATACATGTAACTCCATATGAAATGCAGGAAGAGTCATTATCACTTCTGGAATGTTAACATCAAAGACGAAAACAATACTTATTTCATGAACTTTAATCATACTTTGACTTAGGAATGGGGTCCATTCCCGTCATGGTATTAGAAACCCAAAAGACTTGGAGAAATTAAAAAAGAGAGAAACTAAGTTAACTGAATAATACATGAAGGGTTATATAATTACTTATACTGGGGATATATATCAAGAACAATGAGAGAAATAGACTGCAGAAGGTTAATGAAACCCCAAAAGTCAGAAGCTTGATAAAACAAATGAACACAGGAGTTAGGACTGTCCGTAGAGATCCATGCAATATAACAGAAATAAACAGAATATATTACTGTGCTGCTAAATTAATAACTGATAAAATTCTACCGCAGGAACACAGGGTAGCGAGGGAAAAGGGGGGAGGTGTGAAAGTGAATACCATCATGGAAATATCGAATATTGAAAACTATAAAGCAGCTAAGACAAGAATTGTCATTGTTAGAAGATTATAGAAGAGGGAACAGATCAACAAAAATATTAAGAAAGATAGATGTGATAAAGCAGTGTACAGTATTAGAACAGACGAGGATCTATTATGCACTACTGGGGATAACAAACAAAAAATTTCAAAACAGGCAGAAAGACTCAGAAGATATAAAGATAAATATGATGACCGAAAAAAGTTTTATAGAGAATTGGGAAATAAGGTAAAAGGAACTGATGGACCGCCGAAAAAAGAGGAAGTAGATACATTTTGGAGAAGTATCTATGAAGATCCTGTGGAACATAACAACGATGCTAAATGGATAGAAAGAGAGAATAAGAAGTTTAAGGGTACAGAATATGAAATGGGATGAAATAACAGCTAGAGAGATTGGAACAAAGTTGAGAAAAGCCTCTAATTGGAAAACATCAGGCCCAGATGCAGTGCCTAACTTTTGGCTTAAAGTATTAACTTCTTTACACGAGGATCTAGCCATGAGTAAGAACTATTTATATGCACATCCCAAACAGACACCGCACTGGTTAATGACAGGAAAAACAATGCTCTTACTTAAGTGTGAACCTGCAAACTACCCTAAAAATTATAGACCAATAACTTGTCTTCCGACGATGTGTAAACTATACACGGGGATTAACGCCGACAAAGTTTATAGTCATTCAGAAGAAAACTCAATTATAGCAGTAGAACAAAAGGGCAATAAAAGAAAGTCATATGTAACAAAGGATCATTTGTTGTTAAATAAAGTTATAGTAGAGAACTGTAAGAAAGGGAAGAATCTAAGTATGCCATGGATTGACTATAAAAAAGCATTTGATAGTATTCCACATTCATGGATAAAAGAGTGCTTAAAAATGTATAAGGCACATCCTACACTGAATGATTACATTATAGTAACTATGAAACAATGGCAAATCACTTTGCAATTAAGCCATGATAAAGGACAGATTATTATCCCAGGGATAAAAATCCAGAGGGGGGGGGGGGGTATTCCAGGGTGACTCCCTGTCACCGTTGCTATTTTGCCTTGACATTAATCCATTAAGCTGTTTACTTAACAGCTTAGGTCATGGCTATAATTTGGCTTCTAGAAAACAACAAAGTCTAATGACTTCTCATCTTCTCTTTGTTGATGATTTAAAATTGTATAGCTCATCAGATGAGGAACTGAAATCACATCTGCAAGTTGTCAAAACTTTTTCAGATGATATTGGAATGTCATTTGGTCTTGATAAATGTGCAAAAGCAACCTTTAAAAAAGGAAAATTGCAGCAGCAGGAAAACATCAGTTTGGGACAAGAATATGATATAAAAGAACTTGAGCAAGAGGGGTGTATAAATACTTGGGAATTGATGAAGGATCAGCAATAAAACATGAACAAATGTGAATAAAGCTTAGTAAGGAGTTAATCCTGAAAACAGCATTGACACCTAGGAACAAAATCCAAGCTATAAATCAATTTGCTCTTCCTGTCCTAACTTATAGTTTTGTTGTGATTGACTGGCCCCAAAAAGTGTTGGATAGATTGGATATTAAAACAAGAAGGATGCTTCATGCTCACCAACTGATTTCTAAAAATCAGTGTATACCAAGATTATATATTCCCCATTCTGAAGGAGGGATGGGCCTCCTTGAAATTGATTACATGTATAGATCTGCAATCATGGGACTCCACACCTATCTACTGACCTCACAAGATCTAAATGTGGTGAAAGTTTTGAAACATAAGGAGAATAAATCTAAGATGGCATCTCTGCTTAATTTAGCAGAAGCATATCGACATCAAGCAGGAATGGAAATCAAACCAGAAGTGGATAAAAACCAGGCAGCAACTGAATGTGCTAAAAAAAACAAAAGAAAGAATATAAGATGAAGGACCAGATGAGAAGGCAAGAAATTTGGAAAAAACATAAATATAGTTGCAAGTACAGAAAACTTCTGGAAGAGCCTCATGTTGATCAAGAATGAATGCAGGAATAGTTAAGGAGAGGTGAATTTACATCAAGAAATGAAAGGTTAATAATGGCAGCCCAAGATAGTGGACTATGTACCCGCTGGTTTGCTAAGTCCATTGAACATGTGGGAGAAACAGACATATGTAGGTTTTGTGGAACCGAATCGGAAACAGTCACACACCTTATTGCTGGTTGTGACTCTCTAATGGCAGAGGGACTGTATATTGAAAGACATAATAATGTGGTGAGATTGTTACACTGGAGATTGTGCAAACATTATAGTATCAAAGTGACTGAAAAACACTGGAAACATGAGCCACAGAGAATCATAGAAAATTATTAAGTTTACATCACATGGGATCACCCAATACCAACAGTTCAAAAGATAGATGCTAGAAAACCAGATATAGTGGTCCAAGAAAAGAAGACAAAAGTAGCATTGATTATTGAAATCACCACACCTAGTGACTATAGTGTCTTGTGTACAGAGAGATACAAAGTCATAAAATACCTTGATCTGCAGGCAGAGACAAGAGCCATGTGGAAGAAAGATACCCATACAGTTCCAATAGTAGTAGGAGCAACTGGTCAGAATTTACAATCGTATTTAGATATGTTACCAATTCATGCAACACCGTACAAATTGCAGAAGGAGTCATTACTGGGCACATTGCGGGTGCTGTGAAGAGCACTTTTGGCTAACATCAAAGAGTGAAACAATACTAATTTCATGAACTTTAATCGTACTTAGACTTAGGAATGGGGTCTATTCACATCATGGTATTAGAAACCTAAAAGACTTGGAGAAATTAAAAAAAAGGGATATATGCCATCCATCTGACTTCATAATGGATGGCAATAAGGAGTGGCAGAGGGGCCTGACTAGTACTTGTTCAGGATGGCTGGTGCATATGAATCAATTGGCGAAGCTGGGGAGCGGTGTGTGTGTGTCATCTTTCTCCTCCCCACTGTAGCGTAAGAGCCTGCCTGTTTTAATAATTCCAGGGTGCTCTGCCTGTACTGGTAAAATAATAATTTTATATTCTGTAAATAGCTTACATGTGCATACTTTTGTGTATATCACCATTGATTAAATAGATGTTATACTGCTCATACGCTTAACATGTATAGAGGGAGCTTATAACAGTTTACCAAAAAATATTAGAACTTATTCAGGTGTAAACCTACTTTTCATGGCCTAACCCAGTATATTTTTGTCAAAGA
>NC_056739.1:177822288-177932288 GCF_019279795.1 Protopterus annectens
CATAGCTGTACTTGCTGTGGAGTGACCTGTGTGCCTGTGTTATGTGGCACATTCTATCACCCAACAGGTAGCTGACTGTGACCCTCACCTTGCTCTGTCTGGAGGGCGGCACGTCTGTCAACAGCTCATGTCAAGCAAGTGCACACCCCTCATAAATGATGTGGAAACCTTCAAAGGCCCAAGGCCTGTTGAAAATATGGACCAGACTGCAGATACCTGTATAGAGGCATTCTGTGGACACATTCAGGAATGCATGGATCATGAAGCCACATATGAAAGCATGACCCAATTCTCCAAAGGCAGATGTCCTGGGCGCCGGACACCAGCCATAAACACACTATACAATAGAAGGATGACGCCACTACATGATACAACAACCTCCCAAAATGTGAAGGCACCACTGATGAGTATTGGAAGACAACTACAGGCACCCATATGATTGTCTAAGGCCATCTTTGAGAGAGGATTCCACAAGCCACTGAGGATAATCACAAGGCTGCCTGTAGTTATGTTAGTAACCTGGGTGGTACTACCCAGATATGCTCAGAGGTAATCCAATATGTCACACAAAATATAAAACACACAGACATTGCCATCATCCTAGTGGACAGGTTCAATGCTGCCTTCTCTCCCCACCACACCAAAAGGGCAAATATGTCTCGCAGCACAGTGCTTCCCCTGACATCACAGATGCTCAGGTAAGAGATGCCCTTCCCAAAGCAATAAACACTGCATCAATGGGACCAGACAGTGTCCCAGGCTGTGTCCTACATGAACCACAAGAAGAGCTACACCCAGACATAACACCACTGTTCAATCCCAGCCTTAATACACGATATGTGGCCAGAGAGTGGCATACAGCAACAGTGGTCCCTCAACATTCAGGTGGTGCCGTCACGGATCCTGGACACTACTGCCCCATATGTCTGACTAGCTTTGTCTGCAAAGCTATGGCAAGGATCATCATGAACCTCACATATCTAGATATTGTGGACCTACAGACATGTCACCATACACAGTTTGGCTTTGTCAATGGCAAATCCTGCCTATCAAACCTGTTTGATTTCTTTGAAACAGTCACCAAGGCCACTGTCAAGGGGTAGGAGGTCCACACAGCCTACCTGGACCTTGCATAAGCCTTGGATACAATACCCCACTTGTGCATTCTAGGAAGCTCACCAGTGTACATATTAACCCCTATGTCACTATGGGTATTGCACAGTGGCTCAAGGGCAGAACACACATGGTAGAATTGCTGGAGCCATGTCAGCCTCCAACCTGGTACAAGTGGTGTCCCACAAGGCACAGCCCTAGGAGCTGTCATGTTCATTATATATTTGTCATAGGTACAGGCCAACATGGAAGTACTGTGGCTCAGCAAGTCGCAGGTGACTGCAGACCGAACACCATAATCAACTCACCAGCTAACACACGCATCCTCCAAAGGGACTCTTGCAAACACACGACTTGTGCCACAGCCATGGCCTCAACGTGAATGACAGAAAGAGTATAGTCATCCCCTTTGTCAAACACTAAGTGACCACAACGTACCACATATGTGTTAATCCAGTAAGTGCAGACCAAGGAATTATGGACCTTGGGGTACGAGGTTGATAGCATTCTACCATTTGACAACAACATGGACAAAGTGGTTAGGTAAGCATGTTATATGGGCCACATCATCATGGGATCCACATGTAGGCCAGGGGAGGACATTGTGCCCCTTTACTCATCCCTCATCATGCCCATAATTGACTATGATGAACCTGTCGGCATGCACCTTACCAGACACCTGCAGCAACTGGAGCTACCACATATGTACCTCGACAAGGGGATCAAAGTGCTCAAACAGATGCCACATACTGACTGGTTAAAGTAGCAGCAGCTCTACTCAGTGACATACTGCCTCTTCATAGGCAATCTGTGCCTGACATAGAAGGCCAGGTCATACCCTCACTTAATGGCCATGCTGCATCTCAGAATATCCAGATCCCACCAGGATACACGCTGGAAATACTTGAACCTCAGGAGTGATATACATAGGACATGGTGGAGGGGCACATTCACAACTCAGAGGCTCCCTTCATTCCTGATTATTATCCCAATAGAGGTTAGGCAGACTGACTCAGTGACTATCTTCAAGAGCGATATTAATGACTGGATGTGACATTGTAGGGTTACCCTGGGTATCACTTATGTGTCACTGTGAGAAAGAGGCACAGTATACTAACCTTGGAAAAGGGCATAGCAAGACAGATTCACAATGCATGTTGAAAGGCACACACATTCTGGCTAGGTGGATACATGCCCTGGGCAGATATCCCTGTACGAACCTATGGACCTATGTCTCTTTTTCACCATTGGCCCTATGTGCTGTCAATCACCAATGTAATCTCAATACTCCGGTAGCATGTGCAAAGGTCAGTTGTCAGTCACCTCTATGGTACAGTTGTGGAATATGTGTGTCATGTAGTAATGTCACAGCTGCCACATGTACACAGTCAACCCTATCCCCTACCCATTGATGTACATCACATGTATGAGATGGAAACACATGGCCAAACTGTAACAACAACATACAAGTCAGTCAGATGCATGGACACATATGACTCAGTCATTGTCCATGCCACCACAGCTGATGTGGGATGTCGCTCACTGGGATACATGATAGGGAACATGGAAGGGATCACTGAGCAAGTGACACAGGCTGGTAGACCCTGACCTTGGTTGGCATCAGACCCTCACCAGGGATTCCGACAAATTACTGAATGCTAATGAATAAGTGTAGCTACAACACCCTAGCTGAATGGTTCTTAGCATGCAGTCACTGCATTGCTATGGAATACTGTCTTACCACTCCCACAACAGGTGAGAACATGCAGCTCCTGTACATCAACAACATGTAGACTTTATGCCCCAGACCAGGTGTGCATCCCTCACTACTAGGCTGATAGCATCTACATCTCACACTGTATATACACATCCCACATGCAGCATCTGCACAGAAGACCACGGTCATAATGTTACCCTGTGCAAATACCATGTATTCACATGTGGCAGGCATCACACATGGTAACTATTGAAAGTCACAGGTACATATGTGTATTTGGCACACACATACATCATGTGTTCATTGCCATAACCGTGTAATCAATGTCATGCATTATTGTGAGGGACAACCCACACACATGGGCATTCTGTGTGTGCACAACACACATGGCATGTCTGTAATCAAAAGCCATACATAATTGTGATATCGTTTAGAAAAGGGTATGTGCATCCTGTAGTGTGTTTTCCCAGTTGCCAAAGGGATATATCAATCATACACACTTACCCCCCTCACACACACTTGCCACCTGCTGGATTCAAACCCCTACCTAACTATGTTAAGACACTAGAGACGGACGCATTAGCACAGCGCTATTCGCATTACTGGGGATTTCCTTTCCCTGATATACTTATAGGGTGCTGACATCATCAGAGTTTAGAAAGTGGAATGATCATCCTGTGGTGTGTTTTCCCAGTTGCCAAAAGGGATGTTTCTTTCATACACACTTACCCCCTTCACACACACTTGCCACCTGCTGGATTCAAACCCCTACCTAACTATGTTATGACACTAGAGACGGACGCATTAGCACAGCGCTATTCGCATTACTGGGGATTTCCTTTCCCTGATATACTTATAGGGTGCTGACATCATCAGAGTTTAGAAAGTGGAATGATCATCCTGTGGTGTGTTTTCCCAGTTGCCAAAAGGGATGTTTCTTTCATACACACTTACCCCCTTCACACACACTTGCCACCTGCTGGATTCAAACCCCTACCTAACTATGTTATGACACTAGAGACGGACGCATTAGCACAGCGCTATTCGCATTACTGGGGATTTCCTTTCCCTGATATACTTATAGGGTGCTGACATCATCAGAGTTTAGAAAGTGGAATGATCATCCTGTGGTGTGTTTTCCCAGTTGCCAAAAGGGATGTTTCTTTCATACACACTTACCCCCCTTCACACACACTTGCCACCTGCTGGATTCAAACCCCTACCTAACTATGTTATGACACTAGAGACGGACGCATTAGCACAGCATGCTATTCACATTACTGGGGAATTTCCTTTCCCCTGATATACTTATAGGGTGCTGACATCATCAGAGTTTAGAAAGTGGAATGATCATCCTGTGGTGTGTTTTCCCAGTTGCCAAAAGGGATGTTTCTTTCATACACACACACACTTACCCCCTTCACACACACTTGCCACCTGCTGGATTCAAACCCCTACCTAACTATGTTATGACACTACAGACGGACGCATTAGCACGGCGCTCTATTCAGATTACTGAGAGAATCCTTTTCTCCAATATACTTATAGGGTGCTTACATGATCAGTGTCTAGAAAGGGGGATGAGCATCCTCTGGTGTGTTTTCACATTTGCTAGGGGTAACATTTGGACCAAGTGTGTGAGCATGCCCAGTTCAGCCTTCCCATGGCATGTTGTGTGAAAGATGTCTCATTTATCTAAGTGTGTGAGCATGCCCAGTGTGGGCTTTACATATGTTGAACTCTGCAGCCCATCACATTTGTGGATGAGTGTGACCTTCAACAAATACCTCCAGTTTATGGTTGTGTGTTCTGTGCCATGTTGTGTAGTTACTGTCCGAATGCTTTTTGTGTGAACAAAACAGGGAGTATACTGTGCCTGCAGGTTTTGCATGGGATACTTTGCACACAATTGTCAACATCCGTTCATACTGACCTAACACTGTAGCACTGTCTAGTGTAGTGTTTCAGTACTTTCACTGTGGTGGTCAGTATCCTGGGCTTTAGTCCTATCACTGCTTTACATTTCCATAGTGTGCACAACAGCCTGGTTAGGGTCCAGTTGTGCACATCTGCACAAAGGCAGTGCCTCTACAGACCCTGTTAATTGCTGCCCCATAAGCTTAACAAGTGTAGTCTGCAAATCTATGGAGAGGATCATAATTGAGCTCATAAACAAAGATATAGGGGACATGCAGACATTGTACCCATCCCATTTTGGCTTGGTCAGGGGCAGATCATGCCTTTTGTACTGGGTTGACATCTTCAAATTGGTCACTTAGGCCATTGTTGGGGAAAGGCAGTCCATACAGCCTACCTTGGCCTTGCAAACACTTTCAACACAATACCCCACTCAGGTATTGTGGAAAACCCTAACAACTGAAATGTAAACCCATATGTCACAAGATGGGTTGCAAACTGGCTTAAGGACGGGACCCACAGGGTTAGAGTTGCTGGCACTATGTTAGACTCCAGGCTGGTCACAGGTGGTGTCACACAGGGCTCAGTCCTTGGCCCCATTGTTTGTCATGTACTTCCCAGAAGTACAGGCCAACATGGGAGGACTTTGGATGACAATGTTAGCAGATGACTGCACACTGGGCACCATAGTGGACAGTGCATCACACACAGATATCCTTCAGAAGGGACTCACAGTAACTGATAGCTGGTGCCAGGGCCATGGCCTGAAGTCAAAGTGCACAACATGTGTAGACATACCCTTCAGGAAAAGCAAGGTGACCCCAAGCTACCATATAGGTGGCAATCCTCTAAGCACAGAGGAGGTTATCATGGACCTGGGGACCCAGGTTGACAGTCGCCGTTCTTCTGAGACTCACATTGCTAAAGTGGCTAGGAAGACCTTCTACATTGCCCACCTGATCAGGATGGGATTCACATCCAGATCTAGTGGGTCATTGTTCCCCTGTACTCTTCACTTATCAGACCGGTGATCGAGTCGAATGCCCTATTCTGGCTGTATCTCACCCAACATCTGCAGCAATTGGAGACACCCTGACTGTCCCCACCTAAAGGATCAAGGAACCCCAACAGCTGTCATATGCTGCCAGATTGAAGACACTCACACTCTATTCACTCACATACCGTCTGCTTAGAGGTGACATGTGCCTGACATGCGAGGCCATGTCCAAACAGAGATTAATGGACATGCTCCACCTCAGACTCAGAAGATCCACCTGAACCACTAGTGCAGGTGACTTACACCTTAGCAGGGATGTATGTTGGACATGTTGGAGGGATGGAGTTATCACTCGGAGACTCCTATGCTGTGGAATACAATCCTGGTCCATTTGAGGCAGAGCACCTTGCTGGCTGTGTTCAAGAGGTATCTTGACCTAATGCTAGTCGGAGAATGTGTTTGTCCATCAACACATTGTAGCGTAGTTTGCCATGTCATATGTCTTGTTTAGTATACTGTGCCTCTGTCTACCTGTGACATAACATTGATACCCAGGGTAAACCTCCCATCTCCCATCCACTCATTAGGATTCCTGTTGAGGGACTCAACCAGTGTCTCTATGGACAACCTGTACTGGTAGTTTACTCATGTGTGGGGTGGCTTCTGTGTTTTGGATAATGCAGTACAGCCTGTCCTATATATGTCAGTGCTGGGGTTCAGGTCCCTCATGTGCATAGCTCCCTGCCATTCAGATTGTACAAGGTGCAGCATGTGCATTGATTCCAGCTTGGACATGGCTTTCTACATCAGGCACAGCTTGCATCTGGGTGGACAGCATGGCAGTGTGTGGAGCTGCACTCTGTTTAATCAGACTACACATTACATGTGTTCCAGCTCTGTCATACTCCTGGTGAGGTACTGTTGTGGACTTTACAGGTGCTGGATGTGTGTGCATGAGGTACACCCACAGGGGCTGTTGTGGTCATTTCTAATGCTGATGAAAGATAACTGCAGAACCAGAATGACCTCCCCTTAGCTAGATGTCAGACAGCATGGACCATACAATCACAACTGAAAACAGGACCCTCTCCACAAAGGGAAAGTGTCCTGTCTGGTGGACCCCAGCCATAAACAAACTGTATGACAGATGAGGGTTACTAATGCAAGACAGAGCTACATCTCCAAAAGGGAAGACAGCTGTGATCAGCACTAGTAGAAAGCTACATTATCTCATAAAGACATGCAAGGTCAACTTGGGGACATAAATCACCAAAGACAATGAAGGTAACCACACTGCTTTCTTCAGTTATGTCAGACACCTGGTTGTGAACCCTCGGATATGCTCAGAGTTGGTACACAACAACATATATTCCAGTGACCTGACAGATATTGGCAACATTCCGGCGGACAGCTTCAGTGCGATTTACCCCTCCCTCACCCCCAAAACAAGATAGTTATCACTGCTGTATGTAACCTCACTGTCATCTTGGATGTCCATGTGAGAGCCACACTCAGCAAAGACAAGTACACAGCATCCATGGGACCTGCTGGTATCTCCAGTTGCATGCTATGTGAACTCCAGAAGGGGCTGGACCCATATATACAACTGCTATTTAACCTTAGTCTTGCTACAGGATATGTACCTGAACACTGGCATACGGCAACAGTGGTCCCACTCCACAAAGGAGATGCCTCCACAGACCATGGCAACTACCACCACACAGGCTTAACCAGCCTTGTCTGCAAAGATATGGGAGGAGTCATGGAGCTCTTACACAGACACATTACTGACCTACGGACCCTTGTTCCCACCTAGTTCAGCTTTGTACAGGGCAGATCCTGCCTTTTGCACCTTTGCACCCGAAAAGTACCTACCATGAAGATCAGGGTTCTTCAACACATGTCATATGCTTCCAGAATAGAGGAAGTCCAGCTTTGTTCAGTGTCATACCGCATACTTACAGGTGACCTATGCCTGACATACAAGACCATGTCCAATCAGGATTTGGTGGACATGCTCCACTGCAAGCAATCCAAATCCACCAGAGCCATGAGAGCTGAGTATTTGAACCTCAGCACATACATGTATAGGACATGCTGGAGGGACAGAGTCATAACTCAGAGGCATCTCACACTCTAGCAGAGTATCCCAGTTCATGTTTGACAGAGTCCCTCACTGACTCTCTTCAGGAGACATCTGGACAACTGCATATGAGACGGAGGCACAGACTAGACAGAGACACAGTCATGTTATTCAATTACGTAAGGGGTCATAATGTGTCACTACTAAGTCAGAGGCACAATATTCAGAATCTATTCTGTACACTTATTACCACTATAAGGGGTGGCAATAGCCACATCACTATGGCTAGGCTTATACATGCACTAGGGCAGATAGCCTAGTAGTACACTATGACACTATGAAACACCGGTGTATGTGTAGCTATTGTCAATCAAACAGTATGATGTGGCTTGGGGGCTTGATATCTCCCTGTATTCCAACATTGTTTTGTCTATTCCTTCTAGCATGTCTAGGGATCAGTTGCTAGTGTCCTCTCCTGCTCAGCTGGTGAACCTGGGAATATTGAGGCACTGTTACACTTGCCTCATGTACACTGACAACCCTCTCCTTCTGCCATAAAACACACATACATGTGAGAGATGCAACTATATAGCCAAAGTGGAGGCTGAGCTCTCTCAACATAGGACTAGCAAGACCAGAGAGAGGGTGAAGGTAACCACACACACATCTTTAATCCAGTCTCACATGGCACTGTCACAACTTAAGATCATACACATAGACACACAGAGACACTCGGAGGCTCTGATCAGAAGTCTACCAGAATGGCAGTGGCCACCACAGCAGACACTCACACAACTGCCTCCACAGGGCACAGCACATGCAACACATTGACCACAGAGTCGGTGTGCCAAACAGTCACAGCCCTTAAGGCCAAACACAATGCCAGACACACTTGTCATAGGTGACTCCATAGTCAGACACACTGATGTCCCACTCACCAGATCAGGTACAGAGGAGGTCACAGTAAGCTGCCTATCGGGCACTGGAATCCACCACATAATGCAAGCACTCAGGTCACTAAACTGCAAGTACAGGTCTGACCCAGTCATAATCCATGCTGGTGTGAACGACCTGAGATGTACCTCCCTGGACTACATGGAAAGAGACATAGAGGATCCCTCTGATTATGTAGGCCAGGCAGGTATGACCCTGACCTTCGGCAGTATCCTACCTTCACCAAGTATGATGCCACATAAACAGAGACAAGATGATCAGCTGTAGTATTTTGCTTAGACTATGGTGTCATTCTAAGGGTTCCAATGTCTGTCTGCCTGGGATGACATGCTGGACAGGCCACGGTGATTTGCAAGGGACGGCTTGCACCTGTCACCCTGGGCTTCGGATTTCAGATGATGCTCTTGCCACCCCATTGTGCCTTTTTATGCAAGATTCAGATTCTACACCTACCACCCTAGAACACAGTAAAGGAAAGACACTAAGGGTAATGCTGCTCAATGCCCAAGGTCTCAACCTCAAGCTGCACACACTCTATGCCCTTCTCAGTATGTAGCACATTGATGTCTGTGCTGTGCCTGAAACCTGGTTCACAGCTTCTGACAGCAACCCGGCACTATCGGGTGTTACCTCATATCATGCATTCCGGCACCAGCATCCCGACAACACCAAGAAGGATGGTGGGTGTCCATATTCATCAAGGACACCCTCACCTCATGGTTGGTGGCAACACACGATGCATCGGAGACCATCCAGGTGCCAGTGACCGTAGGCAAGACTGCTCTGCAGTTTGTAGCATGTTACATGCCACCCGCTCAAACTCAGGTACCTCACACAGCTATCCTGCAAACACTGAAGGGGATAAATGTATCTCCAAACACCATCCTACTGGGTGATTCCAACTATCCACATATAGACTGGGATCACTAATCATGCCACAACACTCTAACACAAAGGTTCCAAGAGTTCATACACTGAAATGCCATGGAACAACTGGTCCCAATCCCCTCAAGTGGAGGCAACATACTAGAACACATCATCACGAACATGGGGTCACACTGTTCAACACCAGACGATACCCATCATTGGTGAGATCAGATCATGGACTACTCTCAGTGGGAGTCCACATCCCACCCACACCCCAGATGGGAAAAGAAACAGTGAAGACCTTCTCAAATGCCGACTTCACATTTCTGAGGACTGGTGTGGTCTCTTTCAAGGCCCCCAGGCCAGCGGACACCATTACCCAAGCCACTGTATCACTTAGAAATGCCTTCTACCAGCACCTCCAGGACTGCATGGTTCAGGCAATCCCAAAAAAAGACTCTTTGTACCACAGGCAAGCATCCAGTCTGGTGGACCCTAGCCATAAACAAGCTGTACAACACAAGGAAGGAGCTACTACGAGATAGAGCGTAATCCGTAGGGGAAGACACCCCTGCTCATTGTGAGTAAAACACTGGGTTCCCCATACAATCATCCGAGGCATGTTTTGAGAGTAAACCCACTCAGGACTCCAGGGACAATCATGAGGCCTTTTTACCTATGTTTGAAACCTGGGAGGAACTCCCAGATATGCTCAGACTTAGTTCAGAATGATGTTGATATCACTGCACCTACAGACATTGGCAACATACTGGCTGACAGGTTCAGTGCAGATTTCTCCCCTCCCCAACTGGAGGGTATGTACACCAGAGGATTGTAGCCCCCAAACATCTCCACTGCTGGGGTGGGAACTGCTCAATCCAAGGCAGAAAACACTTTATCCATGGGACCAGATGGTGTCCCCAGTTGTGTGCTCCATGAACTCAATGAGTAATTACACCCGCAGTTAGGGCAGCTGTTTAATCTTAGCCTCATCTCAGGATATGTTCCCAAGGAGTGGCATACAGCAATGGTGGACCCACTTCACAAAGGAGGTGCCTCCACCAACCCCAGAAACTACCATCCCATCAGCTTGACAAGCCTGTTCTGCTAAGCTATGGAGAGGATCATAATGGGAATTCTAAATGAAGACATAGGGGACTTGCAGACATTGGATCCAATCCAGTTTGGCTTTGTCAAGGGCAGATCATGCCTTTTAAACTTGGTTGACTTTTTCAAAACACTCACCCAGGCCATTGACGTGGGCAAGGCAGTCCACACAGCCTACCTTGACCTGGCAAAGGCTTTCGACACAATACCCCACTCAGGTATCATTGAAAACATCACCAGCTTAATTGTGAACCCATACATCACAGCATGGGTTGCAAACTGGCTAAGTGACGGAACACACAGGGTCAAAGTTGCTGGTGCCAGTTCACACTCCAGAGCTGTCACAAGTGGTGTCCCACAGGGCTCAGTCCTGGGCCCACATTTGTTCAGTATCTACTTTTCAGAAGTACGAGCAAACACAGGAGGATTATGGCTGACAAAGTTTGAAGATGACTGCAAACTGGGAAGCATAGTTGGAAACCCATCTGACACAGACATCCTTCAGAAGGGTCTCATAGACACGGATAACTGGTGCCACAGCCATGGCCTTACATTAAACACTAAACAATGCATAGCCATACCCTTCAGGAAGAACAAGGTTACCACTACTTCCCATCTAGGTGGCAATCCTCTAAGCACAACGTAGGTTATCAGGGACCTGGGCACCCAGGTTGACAGTGACCTTTTGTTTGACACTCACATTGCCAGGGTAGTTTGGAAGGCCTTCTACATTGGCCACCTCATCATGCAGTGATTCACATCTAGATCAAGGGAGGTCATTGTTCCCCTGTACTCATCACTCATCAGACCAATGATTGCATACAATGCCCCATTCAGATTGGATGGGCCCACAAATTCCTCGACAGGAGGTGAAAGGGTCTCAAACATATTTCTTATGCTGCCCGACTGAAGGAATTCCAGCTGTATTCAGTCGCTTACTGTCTGCTCAGAGGTGACCTGTGCCTGACATACAAGGCTATGTCCAACCCAGAATTAATGAACATGCTTCACCTCAAGACCTCTACATCCATCAGAACTACAAGGGCAGGAGACCTAAACCTCAACACAGATATTAATAGGATGTGCTGGAGGGACAGATTCATCACCCAGAGAGTCCATATGCTGTGGAACAACATCCTGGTACATGTGAGGCTGAGCACCTCACTGGCTTTGTTCAAGTGAGATCTTGACCAATGGATGGGAGATTGCAGGTATACCCCAGGGATAACCTCAGTATCACTGCTTGACAGAGGCACAGCAAAATAATGGGCATATTATCCATCAACTTGCAGGGGTGGCAGAAGCCACAAAACTCTGGGCTAGGCTTATTAATGCCCTAGGGCAGATAGCCTAGTATGAACCTATGAACCTATGGACATAGGCCTGGGGCAGTTCCTGCTATTAGGACAGTGGTCTGCAGCAAGCTATATAGTAGTAGTCGGTTTTAGCCATTGGTTTTGACCATGGCTATTCCATGTTGCTTCTTGTTGTGGTACAAACATGGGTGTGTGGTTATCCATGCTATTTATTGCTAGTCACCCTCATTTTGTATCTTGTTCCATGTTTTTGCACATGTACATCACTGTATGACGTGCAGCTGTTTCCATGAGGGTCATATGCGTGGATATGGATGTTAGTTGGGGTCCTCAGGTGTGCATATTGTACATGATATTACATTACTTAACACATGGCATTCATGCCTCAGGTGGTGCTGCAGGGCCACCTCTGTCGGATACACATACTACACTCCCTGTACGTTTGGAAGCAGGTTGTGTCATGTTAGGCATCCCTGTTACTGTATGAGTGAGTCAGAGCGGGTATCAGTCCCAGTGTTCCTACTGACCAAGCGTATGTGCTACCGTTGCCTCGTTGCGAAGGCCAGGGCATACTGGGCACGCCTCCTTCTGCCTACTGGCACAAGGTCAGGTTGTTCCTCCTCCGAGTCACACCCTCCCTGTGGTGGCCTTGGCAATGGTGGGGGATGTTTGGCCCAGCCCTGTGCTGGTCCTGCTGCAGCTGTTTCCGCAGGATCATATTATGTAGCATAGCACATATCATGATCATTTGGGTACATGTAGTTGGTGTGTACTGCAAAGCTCCACCAGACGTGTCCAGACACCGGAACCGTGACTTGAGCAGCCCAAACACACGCTCTATGATATTACGTGTTTGTGCGTGTGCCTCATTATGGCGTTCCTGTTCAGGTGTGTGTGCATTTCTGATGGGTGTCATCAGCCACGGCTCAAGTGCATAACCTGCATACACCACTAGGTGTCCGTGTGGGAAGTCCCCATTGGCAAATGATTGGTACAGCTGCGTCAGATGCCAGATGTGGGAATCGTGGTAGCTCCCAGGGCAGCCAGCACACACATTCATTATTATGCCCTGGGCATCACACACGACCTGGCAGTTGATGGAGGGGTATCCCTTGCGGTTAATGTAGGCTCTACCCCGCTCACCGGCTGGTGCTTTGATGCGTATGCGTGCAGTCTATTGCACCCAGCACCTCAGGGTATCCCGCTATTTGCTGGAAGAGACGCATATTGCTGGCCACAACCTCACGGTCATTAGGGACATATATATGATCACTGACATGTGGTGACATGGCATCCAGGAACTGGTGCAGTACCCTGGAGGCTGATGCCTGTGATATCCCCATCATATCGCCAGTTGGTCTCTGGAAGGTACCTGTTGCTAGTATTCTTAGGCCAACACATACCTTGGTTTCCACTGGGATGGGCTCCCCTCTGTTGGTTCTGTGTGTGAGGCGTGGCCTGCACAGCTCAACAATCTGCTGCAGGAGCTCTCTGTCCACTCTATAGCTCTACTATCTCCAGCTCATGTAACCCATGGTAGGTGACCCTGGGCCTGTATACTCTTCTCCTTCTCCTCACTCTGGGTTGTCTGTCAGCATCTGCATTGTCACCACCCTCAGCAATTCGCCTATGCCTGACTATAATAGCTATGGCAGCCCCTAGCATTTCTGCTCTGAGTTCAGCTTTTTTCAGTTTTCAATTCTGATAGCTTAGTTTCTGGCAGTATCTGTTGTGAGAAACAGCCTGCACTGCTCCTTGCAGTGTTTTAAGTGCTGGGTTGGGCTTCTAGTCTGCCTGTGTAATTGCCTGCTTCTAATTGTTTCCACCAATTAACTCCAGTAGTATCCTCTGGCAGTTTACCTGGATTTTAGTTGTTTCCTGTTTCCTCTCTGTTTCCTGAGGGGGAGCAATGTGCACACCAGCTTACACAAGCTTACAGTCACTTAAACACGCACACATCCTTACACGGTGTTACACGCGCGCACACATCCTTACACGGTGTTAGCTAGGCTGATTCATGCTAAAACGCGCGCACACTGCCTTACACACGTGCACGCCCGCGCAAACCGTTGTAAACAGTTTGCAACACGCTCCCACATGTTGAACCTGCCTTACACGCGCGCACACGCGCGCATGCACATATATCAAGAAACTTTGAGTGTAGGGATAGCGTATACCCTCAATTTCTTGACTTTCCTAGTGTTCTGTTGGGACACACCTCCCTCCCTGATGTCTGTCTGTCATCTGTTACCTTACATTGCCCTCCAATCTGGTACATTTATTACTATCCTTCCCCCCGTGATGTCACCTACCTCTTACTCTGTTCCTCCCCCTTCTCTAACTCTTACACTACTCAGAAAGTGCTCATTACCTATGTGGCAGTGTGATTCAGTATTGTAACCCTCATTTACATAGGATTGCCTAGTAATGCTTAGTTACATGTCTTACACGGAGCTTTCCCCCCTTGACAACCACTAAACGGAGGCCATATTGTTTTGGTCTGCAAGTCCCTCCATTGACATTTCATGTAATACATAAATCCCACAATTGTGGGTTTATAAGCTTCGGTTTTCAGTTTTAGGTAGCGCACCCCGTTTGCGCGGGTGTGTGCTGCAGTTAAACACAAAAATCCCGTGGAAAAAAAAAAGTTATATAACTTATTTTTGCAACACTTTTTCATGCCAATGGCCACATATTTGGCCATTGGCATGCTTAATGAAACATATGCACCCTTTATTTGGAGCTGACATAGCTCCGTTTTTAATTTTGCAGAAATGTACTCAGTTGTCAGCTGAGTACAACTGAGTACATTTCTGCAGCTACACGGACTGGTTTCTGCTTCGTGGATCGCTCAAATACCTCATTTGCATATCTTTGAGCTGCAAATGAGGTATTGAGCATTTCCACGCCCAGTCCGTGTAAGAGACGTGTTAGCTGTCTCTTACACGGAGATTTGGGCTGTTCCTGAATCAGGAGGCTTACACGGAGGCTTACACTACTCTTGAACTCCGTGTAAGCCTTCCTGAATCTGGCCCATTATTTTTTGTTTATAGCAGTTTGCATGATAACTAATGGTTTGATGAAAGGTAGAAAGGAAGACAGCTTCTGAACAATTATAGTGCATTTTCTCAAAGCCCTCAAAAGATGAATCCTTGGACCTAATCAGAAAAATATTAATCTATTTGCCTTTTCAGTGGACTAATTACTCAGGCTATAAAGCAGATGTAATTTTTGGTTACACATCAGAATTACAATCATAATAAAATAAATTATGTTAAGATTAAATTTAAACAGCAAGTTTACATATATGTGGGTGAGAATGAATTCTACTGGATATCAATAAATATAATGAAAATTGCATATGCTGAGAGGAAATAAAAATATTATTGTTAATAATAATAATAATAATAATAATAATAATAATAATAATAATAATAATAACAGTGACCTAACATTCGACCAACATATGTTGAAACGTGTAGGAAAGTCCTTCTGTATTGCAGAGCATATAAACAAGGGGAATTGTATCTAGATCCACAGATGTTATTGCCCTCCCCACTCAGCCATCATTAGGTGAATCATAGAATATAATGTCACTTTTGGCATGTATATGTCCAGACACATGCAACTGGAACACCCACAGAAACACCTTACTAAAAGAATCATCTTCTTCTTTTGGCTGTTCCTGTTAGGGGTCGCCACAACGGATCATCTGTTTCCATTTCTTCCTGTCCTCTGCATCTTGCTCTGTCACACCAACCACCTGCATGTCCTCTCTCACCACATCCATAAACCTTATCTTAGGTCTTCCTCTTTTCCTGTTACCTGGTAGCTTCATCCTTAGCATCATTTTCCCAATATACTCAGCATCCTTCCTCAGCACATGTCCAAACCAATGTAATCTTGCCTCTCTGGTTTTGTCTCCAAACCTTCCAACTTGGGCTGACCCTCTAATATACTTATTCATAATACTGTCCACCCTCGTCACACCCAGTGCAAATCTTAACATCTTTAACTCTGCCACATCCAGCTCTAACTCCTGCCTTTTTGTCAATGCCACTGTCTCCAACACATATAACATAGCTGGTCTCACTGCCCTCTTGTAGACCTTCCCTTTCACTCTTACTGGTGCTCATCTGTCACAAATCACTCCTGACACTCTTCTCCACCCACTCCATCCTGCCTGTACTTTCTTCTTCACCTCTCTTCCACACTCACCATTACTCTGAACTATTGATCCCAAGTATTTAAACTCATCCACCTTCGCCACCTTGACTCCTTGCATCCTCACTATTCCTCTATCCTCCCTCTCATTCACACACATATATTCTGTCTTAGTCCTGCTGACCTTCATTCCTCTTCTCTCTAGAGCATATCTCCATCTCTCCAGGGTCTCCTCCACCTGTTCCCTATTCTCACTACAGATCACAATGTCATCTGCAAACATCATAGTCCACGGGGACTCCTTTCTGATCTCGTTTGTCAACCTGTCCATCACCATTGCAAATAAGAAAGGTCTCAGAGCTGATACTTGATGTAATCCCACCTCCACCTTAAACGCATCCGTCACTCCCACCACAGACCTCACCGCTGTCACACTGCCCTCATACATATCCTGTACCACTCTTACATACTTCTCTGACACTCCCGACTTCCTCATACAATACCACAACTCCTCTCTATGCATCCTGTTATATACTTTCTCTAAGTCTACAAAAACACAATGCAACTCCTTCTGACCTTCTCTGTACTTCTCCATCTACACTCTCAGAGCAAACATTGCATCTGTAGTGCTCTTTCTCAGCATGAAACCATACTGCTGATCACTAATCATCACGTCCCTTCTTAAGCTAGTTTCCACTACTCTTTCCCATAACTTCATGCTGTGACTGATCAGTTTAATTCCTCTGTAGTTACTACAGCTCTGCACATCACCCTTATTCTTAAAAATCAGTACCAAAACACTTTTTCTTCATTCCTCAGACATCCTCTCACTTTCCAAGATTTCATTAAACAATCAGGTTAAAAACTCCACTGCCATTTCACCTAAACACCTCCATGCTTCCACAGGTATGTCATCTGGACCAACAGCCTTTCCATTCTTCATCCTCTTCATAGCTATCCTTACTTCCTCCTTGCTAATCCACTGCACTTCATGATTCACTATCCCCACATCATCCAACTTTCTCTCCCTCTCAGTCTCTTCATTCATCAACCCCTCAAAGTACTCTTTCCATCTCCTCAACACACTCTCCTCACTTGTAAGTATGTTTCCCTCATTATCCTTTATCACATTTACCTGCTGCACATCTTTACAAGCTTGTTCCCTCTGTCTAGCCAGTCGTTACAGGTCCTTTTCTCCCTCTTTAGTGTCCAACCTTTCATACAACTCTTCATATGCCTTATCCTTAGCCTTCACCACCTCTCTCTTTGCCATGTACCTCATCTCCTTATACTCCTGTCTACATTCTTCATCTCTCTGACAATCCCACTTATTCTTTGCCAACCTTTTTCTCTGTATATTCTCCTGTACTTCCTCATTCCACCACCATGTCTCCTTGTCGTCCTTCCTCTGTCCAGATGTCATACCAAGCACCTTTCTAGCCATCTCCCTTACTATCTCTGCTGTAGTTACCCAGCTATTTGGTAACTCTTCACTGCCACCCAGTGCCTGTCTTAACTCTTCCCTTTTTCAATTTCTACCATTTGATCCTTGGTGCTGCCCTTACACTACTCTTCCTCTTTTTGATCACCAACATCATCCTACAAACCACAATCCTATACTGCCTAACTACACTTTCCCCATTCACCACTTTACAGTCTCCAATCTCCTTCAAACTGGCCCTCCTACATAAAATATAATCCACCTGTGTGCATCTTCCTCCACTCTTGTATGTCAACATATGCCCCACCCTCTTGTTAAAATACGTATTCACTATAGCCATGTCCATCCTTTTCGCAAAAGCCATTACCACCTGACCTTCTGCATTCCTTTGCTTAACACCATACCTACCCATCACTTCCTCATCCCCTCTGTTCCCTTCACCAACATGCCCATTGAAATCTGCTCCAGTCACCACTATCTCACCCTTGGGTACAGTCATCACCACTTCATCCAACTCACTCCAAAATGTTTCTTTCTCATCCATCGCACATCCAACTTGTGAAGCATATGCACTAACAACATTCATCATTACACCATCAATTTCCAGCTTCATAAACATCACTCTATCAGACACTCTTTTCATCTCCAAAACACTCTTACCATACTGTTCCTTCAGGATAACTCCTACGTCATGTCTACTCCCATCCACAACATGATAAAACAATTTGAACCCACCTCCAATACACCTAGCCTTACTCCCCTTCCAACACCTTACTAAAAGAATATAAGGCCTAAATAAAATGCCTTGCATTTTAAAGCAAAGCCCTGTCATTATACTCAATATCTTACAGACTGCTACAAGGTGATTTGTGTCTGACATACAAAGCATCCCCTGACCCAGTATTAATGGATTTACTTCACATCAACAAGTTCAATGGCATCAGAAATATTCAGTCTAGGAATATAAACCTCTTTTGTGACAATAGAATGATTTGATGGGAGAGGTATATCTAGCAGAGGATATCACTGCCAGGAAACAGATTCCCCATCCAAATTAAACAAAGTTCATCCTTGTACATATTCAGGAAAAACTAGATTCTAAGGATGGGAAACAGAAAATCTACCACAGGGCTGCCACCTGTACTACTAATGAACAGAGGCAGCTCGTAAATGTTTTATCCCATGCGTAGATCTCCTCAAATTATCTGTGGTATAATCCCAGTTATTCTTATTGGGGTAATAGGTAATTATCTACCATGGGATGTGTAAGGCCAGTCTCTAACAAAATGGGTTAGGTTTACTAGAGTACAAAAAGGTAAATTGGCTAGGCTTAAAATTCACAAGGGCAGCTAGCCTAGTACTTACCTATGAATCTATGAACTTATAAAGCAGTAATACATTTCTAAATGTTACAGCTTATAGTACACTACTAATATGAATACATTACTATGTTTCAAGAGAGCTAGTGTTGATTTTAACATTTTATTTTGAGCAGGTAGCACTAAAATTCTGAAGATTTGGTAGTTATATTCATCAAAGTGTTAAATATAAATATCATTAGAAAACTAATATTTTGTTCAACATCCTTTCAATCAGTGTACAGTGTGTGGCATTTTAGGCTGCTGTGAGAAATCAGATCATGGTTTGCCATTCTGCATTACTATGATAAAGCAACAGTTTATGACTTTTAGTAGACATATACTGGTTAATTGTTTACTATTTGATTTGTCTTAAAATTGCATTTATAAGAATTCAAAGATCTATGATCAACATTATATTGTCTGTCTAAAACATGCTCATATTTCTAACTGATGCCTATGTTTTGCCTTCTGCAGTGTCTCCATTTACCTCCTGCTAAAACTCACCCTATCCGGGCACTGGGCTTAGCCACTGAATCAGTGCGATCACCAGAAGAAATCCACAAGTGATATAGTCTCAAAACTACATAATTGTTATGTAAAATAAACACTGATTCATTCAACTGCAGCATGTTTTTGTGTGTGTATGTGTGCACATGTGTGTGGGAGTGTGCATACAAGTGTATACCCTTTGAAAACCTCCGTCCCCAAGATATGTGAGTTGGCATTAGATACCCACACCTGGCTGGCTTCCCCCACATCCCCAGATGCTGCAGTCAGGATTTACCCATCTATGCCATGGAGCCAGCCCTCGGTAACACCATTTATTTACTGCAGATCTACATAACTGATTATATGATCCACAAGATTTTCATTTAGGTCCATGCTTATACCACCAGACTAGAGAAATTACATTTTTTTAAAATTTTTACAGCAACTGCAAGAAGGGTGCCAGAGTTAATGTTGTGCATATTCTTGGCCTTATGGAATGTTAACTGAACTTATACAATGGGCTAATGAACATTCTCCAACAGGGTGTTAATGTACAGCTAAAGCCTGTTCATAGGTTCATAGGTGTATACTAGGCTAATGACCCTGGGTCCTTTACAAGCCTAGCTATAGTATTACCCTGGCATCGTGCCAACCGACCTTAGTTCACAGTGCCTCTGTCGAGTAGAGCCACTGGAGTTATCCCTGGGGTGAATTTTCTATTTCCCATCCACTCATCAAGATTTCTTCTGAAGAAGGTCAGCAAGGTGCTCTGCTTGACATGTATGGGAAGTCTATTCCACAGCCTGGGCAGTCTCTGGGTTCTGAACCTGTCCCTCCAGTATGTTCTGTTGATTGTGGTAATGAGGTTGACGTCTCTGGAGTGTGTGGTGTGGAAGGATTGGGATTTCTTTAGATGTAGCATTTTTAACAGAGCTGGGTCAGACATGGCTTTGTAAGTCAAGCAGGGATCGCCTCTAAGTAGGCGATGTGAGACAGAGAATAGTTGGAGTTTTTTGAGTCTGCCAAATAGGACAAGTGTTTAAGGCCTAGGATCCTTTTTGTGGGGTACGTTTACGGCCTCTCCAGTAGTTGCAGGTGTCTAGTGAGGTACATGCCAAATGGGGCATTGTACTTGAAGACTGGCCTAATGAGGGAAGTGTAGAGGAAGACAATGTCCTCTTTCTTCCTGGATACAAAACCCTTTGTAATGAGATGTGCCACACAGAAGTACATTCTGACCACAGTGACACTGTGGTGATCAAAAGAGAGGTTGCTGTCAGCCTGTGTTCCCAGATCTCTTATAACGCCTTCTGTGTTCAGTGGACTACCATCGATGTGGTAATTTATGGCAACCTGGTTTTTCCCAAAGGAGATGATGACACCTTTTTTGGCATTGAGCTTAAGGCCATGGTTCTGACACCAGTCTTTGGTCTCAGTGAGGCCATTCTGTAGGATGTCAACATCACATGGTGAGTTAATAATAGCTCCCAACTGCAATAGTCTGCGGACTTTGTCAGCCAGAGTCCCTTCGTGTTGACCTGGACTTCAGAGAAGTAGATACCAAACAGGAGAGAGCCCAGAACCGAACCCTGTGGGATGCCACTTATGACTAGTCGGCAGTCTGACTTGGAGTCAGCGACTTTCACACTGTGGATTCCATCTGTGAGCCAGTTTGCAACCCACCTAGTGATATAGGGGTTGATGCCTAGATTACTGAGTTTTTCTATGATTCCTGAGTGGGGAATGGTATCAAAGGCCTTGGCCAGATCAAGGTAGGCTGTATGAACCATCTTGCCTTCATCCACAGCTCTGGTGACTGACTCAAAGAAGTCAACCAAGTTGAGCAGGCATGATCTACCCTTCACAAAACCAAACTATGTGGGATCCACAGTTTGGAGATTCCCTATATCCTTGTTTATTAGGTCCATGATGATGTGTTCCATAGCTTTGCATATCAGACTCATCAGGCTAATGGGGCAATAGTTCCCAAGGTCTGTAGTCACTCCACCTTTGTTGAGAGGGATGACTGCAGCAGTGCGCCATTCTGTTTAAAACTTCCATTTAGTGGCTAGAGCTAGTAGCTGTAATAGTGTTCATTACTGTAATTGCATTTTTAGGGTGGCCATGGTGGTGCAGCAGTTAGCATTGCCACCTCACAGCAAGAGGTTCTCTGGTTCAATCCTTGGTTGGGGTGCCTTCTGTGTGGAGTCTGCATGTCCTCCCTGTGGTTGTGTGGGTTTCCTCCGGGTGCTCCGGTTTCCTCCCACATCCCAAAGACATGCAGTCGGTGGATTGGACACTCTAAATTGGCCCTAGGTGTGTGTGTGTGTGTGTGTGTGTGCCTTCTGTGGAAGGTTGGGCACCGGGGCTGGCAACTCGACACTGTAGAACTCCACTGCCAATCATGAGCAGACAGATGATCTGCTGTGGCGACCCCTGGCCGGGAAAAGCTGAAAGAAGAAGAAGACTGTAATTGCATTTTTACTGAATTACTGAACTGTAAACTGATTTTTCATACTGAGACTTGTATTTTCTGTTTGTGGGTGCTCTATCTGTGCATTTCTGTGCATTTATTGTGAGGTTTCTGTGTTCTACTCAGGTAGCATAATCTGGATAGAGGCCTGTTGTTATCCAGGCCTGGTACTTTTGTTTATTGAGTTTCCTGTGTTTCTGGCAGCCATCTTCTGCTGATAGTGTCTTGTTTTCTTTGTTATTGAGAGGAACAGGATTTACTGACCTTCTCTAGCATGAGTGATTGGTGTAAGAGCAGGGGCTAGCAGAACTGGGTAGTAATTTGAGCTTCTAGATTCTTCCATCCTTTCTGGTATATAAACCCTGTGTCTCCAGGGGGCTGTGCTTGTATTTACCAGACTGTGATACAGCAACATATATATTATGCTGCAATGAAAAGGGGAATTAAAAATCAAATGTCTGCCATTTTTCTAAGTTTGTTAAACATGGCTTTGCTCTTTAGTGGGGGTAGTAGTAGTAATACTAATAGTACTAATTCTAACAACAAAATCTTCTTCTTCTTTTGGCTTTTCCCAGTTAGTGGTTGCCACAGCAGAACTCTAGTCCACTAATGATTGGCAGTAGATTTTTACAGTGCCAAGGTGCCAGCACAACACCCAACCTTCAACAAAGGGATACCCAATCACACATGTCTTTCGAACACCATTCAACCACAGGGAGGACATGCAGACTCCACACAGAAGACGCTCCAGCCAAGAATCAAACTGGAGAACCTCTTGCTGTGAGGTGACAATGCTACCACTGCACCACCACAGCTTCTAATAACAGCAACACAATAATAAGGTTAAAAGGACTTGTGATTTTACTTACCTCTAAGTGCAGTTTAAAAAGTCACATGCAATTTTGTGTGTGTGTGTGTGTGTGTGTGTGTGTGTGTGTGTGTGTGTGTGTGTGTGTGTGTGTGTGTGTGCATGTGTGTGTGTGTCTGTGTGTGAATGATTGAAAGAGAGAGAGAGAGAGAGAGAGAGAGTGCATATGACTCAACTTCTTTGCTCAAGGATTCATGTACTAAAAAGCTTTTCATCAACATGCATTACCTGAACTATAAGAAGTATGAAACTATAATGTCTAGCTTTAGTGAATGACTAATCCTCAGCAATTTACCAGAAAATAAATCAGCAAAATCAGGGACAACCTTTTCTTTTCTTTTTTTTTTTTTGGGTAGGGGGTGCAGTGCTTTGCACTGTATGATTTTTTTTTTATTTAACACAAAGACAGGTGAGGTGTATTCATCACAAAGTCTCTGTAATTGCTGTTCACATATGTGTATGCATGTGTGAGTGTGTCTTTCCCTGCCTCTGCATGTCTGACTGTGTGCATGTTGACATTAAATAACTTACATTATGAATGTAAAATACTTCGTCCAAAAGCAGTTTCATGTGCTACAGCAACTTTAAAACATTAGGTGGAAGGACTATTTTACAGCAAAAATATAAAAACAGTATATATTATTAAAAAAGCAAATATGAAACAATATACCAGATAGTAACAAGAGGCAAGCAACTCTCGGAATATTAATAAACCCCAAAAACAGAGATACATTCCGTGTAGTGAAGCCAATAGTTCAATGGGTAGCAACAAAGAGAATCCAGTTGTGTTCAATCAAAATTTTAATGGCTTAGTAAGTATGGGGTATGAGAACATTTTCCAAGCAACCATTGAATTCTTCAGCTATTAATGAAATTATTAATTCTCAGTCTTCACAAAACAATGTGAATAGCAATACAAACATGAATTCTCGTTAATTATAATACCGAAGCAATCCCTTTAGATATATCCCCTTACAGAGATTCAAGAGAATCATGACCTGGAATCAGACAAACAACCAATGGGGGATGGAGAATTGAGTCACACCTCCACAAAGAAACTAATCTAATCAACAAACATGGGGCTAACCTCAGTATTTCAACCAATCACGCCACAAACAGAGCTGTAGGAGGAGTGATTCGGGACGATGTTTGTATTATGGAAATGGAAGGTCAAAATATGAATGAAGTTAAAATCATAGTTAGACATGAAGGTGATTTTAAGGTCTTCAATTATTCTAGCGTTTTACTGGACCTGGAACATGTGAATCTTTTTTCCCGGGGTTTTTCATCTGTCCCTAGTAAAAGGGCTTCTTTAACAGAATGTATCATTGATCTGAAATTATTCTTAAGAAAAATGACTGAATCCCTTATTTTCAATGATGTACCTAATGTTTTAAATACATTTAAGGTAGCAAGTACATTTAATCCACCCCTCTACCTGCTTTTGGCTCTATATGAAAAAGTTTGTGAGGTGGATCTGAGGAGCTATTTTCACCATCAACAAAAATACAGCCAAGCAATTTAACAGAGGAAGAAATCAATTTGATGAGATTTTTGAAAAGCCAAAATGTACATATAATGACACCAGACAAAGAAGGTAGTTTGATTATTATGGACTTGGCAGATTATAATAGAAAAACAGTGGAGATCCTACTGGGGCAGGCTTAATCTACCTCTAGTCTAAATTAGCTTAATGGGGGCTTATAGACAAATACAAGTCCAAATCAAGGACATGTTTACTGATAAGCATATTTCTCTGGAAGAATATATTTATATCAATACCCCAGCACTCAGAACCCCTACCATCTTCAGGGTCCCTAAAATTCATAAAAATGTGTAGGTTCCATTACTTTTTTCTGGATTGTAAATTAAAGCTCCTCTTGAAGGATGAGGAGAATTTATGTAAGGATTCCTGACACTTCCTGAAATAAATCAATGGGCCTGAGTTGAGTGATACAGACATGCTGATTACTGTTGATGTGAAGGACTTGTATACAGTAATCCTGCATGAGTTAGGGCTTACATGGTTTGTGGAGTATTTGAATAGGGAAGGGTTGGACCAGGACTTGGTAACTCTGTGTGAGGAAATGTCAGAGAGAATTCTCAAAAATAACTTCATCTGGTTCAATGGTGCAAACTACCTGTAGAAGGAAGGAGTGGCCATGGGTTCTCCGGCTGGCTCCCTGTTTGCTAACGTTGTCATGTTGGAATGGGAGCACAGGTACATTACAGGAAGCCCTTTTCAAGCTCATTTTAGGCTCTACCAGTGTTACCTGGATGACATTGTTATTGTGTGGAAGGGTAGAGAATCTAAAATTGTTGCTTTTATTGATTATATCAAGAATATAACTTCTTTTTTAAAGTTTACCAGCAAACATAACAATATCACCCTTCCATATTTGGATGTCCTTCTCATAAAGGATAATGTAAACCTACATTATGTATCAAGGATATATCGAAAAGCTACATATTCCAACACCCTACTTCATTTTACTAGCTCCCAACCATTTTTTCAAAAGAAAGCAGTGGTGAAGGGTCAGCTGGTTCATGTGGTCTGCATGACATCAAGGGATCATCATTTTTTTGGAAGAACGTGTCTTGATGAAACATATGTTCCTCAAATAGGTGGTATCCTGCTCCTTTCACTGATGAAATGATACAAGACGTAACTATAAAATGTAGTAGAGGTATTTTTCCCCATTACTTACTCCAACATTGGAGGCATGAACATTTAGCACTAGAAAGGGCTATGTCTCCCTCTTTCCCTGTTTCTCTTAACCTCATGTTCAGTCTCAACAGCTCCAATATTTGAGACATTGTTAATAAAAATTGGACCTTTGAAATAAGGTGGGAATGGCAGCTACACTGGTCTTCAGAAAAAGGCTGCACATTGAAGAATATATTTGAATGAGTTTGGTGGACCAGAAGAACTAATATAGGCAGGTTTCAATGTGGCAGATGCTTGTATTGTAAATATATAAGTACAGGTGATAAAATCTTTATCAGGGATAGATATGGGATGCATGGCAAGGTAGTTTATATTGCACTTTGTCAGCAAAGCAATGGTTTTTACATCAGAAAGACGGAAAGGAGTTTCTGAGAACAGATTTATGAACAGTTGTATGAGATAAAAAAGGGCAAAGGGACCAATGCTCTTTACAAGCATATTATGGATTACCCAGGTCAGACTTTCAAATTTTCAGTCATTGAACAAATAAACATGGATCCTAGTGGGGGTCCATGGAAACTTAAATTGGAAGTAAGAGAAATCTTCTGGCAGATTTATTTTAATGCTTACTGTTGGCCAGGTATCAATGAGCATGCTAGCATAGTACCTATGCTAAAGTTAAATGCATCAAGAAGATAATTTGGTTTCTTTCATGTTTTTAGCTTTCTATGACCTCTTGTAATTTTGAACCAAGGTCCAGAAGGAAGTTATGAATAAATTAGAGGTTTTAATTAAGGAATATACTTTTTTCCAGTTTGAGCAGGGGTGTGGTGCTTTTGTAATATAATGATTGGCTTAATCACATGATTTAAAAGGTTTTTAAAGTGTTTGTCCATTTTCTGATGAAGTTTTAACAGTGGTTAGAATGAAAGCACTTTTCTTATGAATCACATACATTTTATCGCAAGTGTTTTTGATTTAATTTTCATTAAAAGTATTTATTCCACATTCCGGTGCCCAGATTCCCAAGTGTTTTGGATTACTGTCTGTTTCTGTGTTATCATGGTTTATTATCCCATGCAAAGGAGAGCACATTTAGGAATGCAGCACCCTCCAAATGCTGTACTTGAGTCTCAGCAATTTCAAAATGGATCCTATCACCTGGAGTGGGTGTAGAACAGACAGCCTTCTGGTCTTCCAGCACCAGATATAAGCATGTTACCTGTTAAGCCACTGATATCAACATAAACAAATACCACATCTCAACAGAACTGAACCCAGCAGACCTTGTAATGTGTACAAGCACTCCATTAACCAAGTGAGCTGTGGATTTGAACCGTGCACCCTTGATACAAGACATACCCGTATTAACCCACTGCACTTACTGATGCATCCATTCTACCAGCCAATCTACCCTAGGCATAGGCTAGCTGTTGAACTTGGAAATGCTGTTTAGTTTATGAAACCATTATAAATTCAGACAGGGCCATCTGGAGTGGGTACTAGCATAACGGGGCTACTCCATACACTAGTCAACTGTTTTATCACGCCCAATTCTAACATCTGCTCAATTTCATTTTGTATTGCTTATTTTGGGCTTCTAATAATCAATAAAGCTTTAGATGCTCCCTCCCCTGAATGGTTTGTATATGCAAATAATAAAGAGATTCAAACTGGCAGTCCGAAGGGATTATCTCATTTTTTTTTTTCAGAAGGAAATCCTAGACTGCCTATGAGTGATATGGAGATGATATTATTCAACAGCATCTCGGCACGTAAAAATCAACTGCCAATCATTAGCAGACCGGAGTTCCACTGTGGCAACCCCTAACTGGGAAAAGCCGAAAGACACAACAAAATTATTCAACAGCATCTGTGATCTTCAACCTTGTACTCACCAAAGTTTTCTGTGGGTGGGTGGCCAGGGGGTTTGGGGCTTCAGCACACTGACATGATATATTTGTTCAGGGTGGATTTTCCTTATCTGCCATACATTTCAGTTTACCTCATTCACTCGTATGTGACTTTCTAAGGTGCTTGACATTTGGCATGGAACTTGCTCACCTGTGGATTTTAAAGGAGACCTGATCTCTCACTTAGAATTCCCTGATCTAGGCATTTCAGTTATATGCTCCCAGATGTATTTATTTATTTATTTATCTGTCTCCCTATCTATTTAACATTTGTTTACCTGGAAAGTCCAGCCGGGCCACAAAGAACCCATTTTCAGTGGAGGCCCAGGGAGAAATACTCCAAATACAAAAACATTTCAAGTAGAACAAAGTAAAATAATTAGTAGTTATATTTATGGGTTTTCACTTAACAGGAACTAAATAAAATACAATAAAATAGTAGCACAGATACATATAAGATTACCTACTTAGGATAATTAGAGAAAAATGTATATAACATGTCGTATCTATGCCAGTTATGGCATAAAGAATTGATGATAGTCATAAGTAGGAAAAGAAGTAAGTAGCTTATAGCTTAGAAAAGAAAGGAGGGGAAAGTGGTAGAATGAACATATATATGAAGGGAGGTGGAATAAGAGAAAGATAAAACCAAAGTGGACAAGGTAAACAGAGCTAAGAGCAGAGGAGGGGAGGAGAGAGGAAAGACTAAGAGGGAAAAATAAGGTGATAAAGGAAGACAGAGTTTATAGTTGAAGAGAAGAAGGTGGAGGGGTGTTGAAATGGATAGAAATTAGCCTAGAGTTGAGTAGGAGCAGATCCAATATTTAGACCGATGTTCCTTAAGTGCACGTTTGAAGGACGTGTGAAAATGGTTAGATCTTAAGGATAATGGGATGGTGTTTTAGATTTTAGCTATAGAAGAGTACAGTTTTTCCATATGATTTCATTGGACAATGTTGTTGTAGAAGCTGTTTGGTTTCTGACTTAAGCAATTTGCTTGGAATGTAGGAGTAGAAGATAGTATGTAAAGCTGGACAGGCCATGGGTCTTTGAATGATTTTATATGCTGTGGTTAGCTGGATGAAGGTAAGGTAAAGTGGAAGTTCAAGCCAATTGAGTTTGTGGAGGGGATATGCAATGATGTGAGGAGTATTTTGCACTGGTGGCAAACTTTCCCAAACAAAACAAAGATGACTTAACTTGTACCCTTTCTATGATAGGCATTTTCAGTTTTATCCTTTCTTGTAAGCATACTGCTCAACTGTATCCTTAAAAGGAGTTTCTCCTTCTACCCAACTTTTCTTCTCTACATCCAAAAACCTTCCAGGACACTAGCATGCACATAAGTCATGTCTCATTCCTATAGTAACCCCATGAACAGCCAGCACTATCCAGAGAGTTTACTAGACAAATAGGGAAAGATAGTAAATTGCCAGGAGTTTATTCCTTATCACAAACATACCACATGAACACCAAGCAACAACTCTGATTCACCATTCTGCATACTGCATGTCTCTGAGAGCAGGAGGGAAACAGATTACCTTAGAAATTCACATCAACAAAGAGATAATATGCAAACTACACACACAAGAATCCCCCCCAAGAGAACCTACTGCTTTTGTGTAACAATGCTACTAATTGAGCCAATGCGCTGCACCTACTGTACCTTCAGTAATTTAAAGGGACTAAATCCTATAGGAGCTTGGTGTAACTCCCTCACAGAAGGCACTGAATATGGAATTAGATGGTCCTAATGTTTATTGCATTTCTTGACAACTTATTTTAATTTGCACTTTAGGGATCTGTTGAATCTCTACACCAACAAGTTTATTTAAAGGTGGTCAAAATAGGTTCTTAAATATTTCAGTTGAAAGTTCTATCAGAGATGCCACATACAATTTCACATAAAAGGGTTGCCTTATTCCATTAAAATCTCCTTCAGTATCCCCACTTGGGAGGATAATGAAACCAGTTCTTTTGCATGGCTTTAGAATTTGTTTTCTTGAGAGTAATAGCCTCAAGGAGTCTGGTGTCATAATCTGAGATCATTAACATATACTGTTGTTTATTACTGGATCAGGCCAGCAGTCCCATAATGTCCATTGCAAACATTACCAGTGAAACTAAGGTATTTTTAAGTCCCAGATTTGGAAATATGTTCTGATATTTAGGACAGCTTGCAGAATAGTTTTTAATCCAATTCATTACACTTGGCTAATACAGCCTGTATAAGATCTTCACTTTAGCCTTGTCTGTGTTATGAACCATTTACATAAGTGTTGTTTCACAGGGCTTGGAAAAAAGACACCTGCTGTGTAACTTCCTCTACCTCTTTTACTAACATATATCTGTAGGCCACTCTATATCTCAGAAAAATTGGTATGCTTATGGTGGTCCAGTTGGGTCCTGTCCCATTACCCTCTATACATTTTCCCTGGCCTGATTTACAGTCCTACCCTTTCACTGGGCCCTCTTAAAGTTCAGACAGCTTACCTGGAGCCCAGATATGTTGCAGTCTCTTTCACTAGTTACATCGAGAGAGGAAGAAAGTTCTGCTACATTCCCCTCTACTAAAGTAGGCACAGGGGGTCTCATGCACCACTCTTTTCTGAGGAAGAATAACTCATTGTAATGCTCCAAATAACCACCCATATCTTACGTTTGACTTGATGTTTCCTTTACTCTTTGAAGGACTTTCCTATAACTTTACTTCCACTTCAAGTTTCTATGATTTTCAATTTCTTCAACTTTCTTTGTAACATACTCATAATCCTGGGTTCATGAAGTGTAGTTTCTTCCTTGGATGCTCAACTTCCTTACCTTTACTGGGGTTCTCTGCCTTGTAAGGGCAGGGATTCCTTTGTCTCTCTAGATAAGTTAGTCTTCCTAAGGCCCTCAGTGGCAATTCTGAGTTTTCTATAGGCTTTTTCCAATGTCATTATAAGGTTTGTGGGGATGCTAGTGTCCCGTAAGCCTGGAAGGATATTATTCCACCTGTATGGCATGGGCTGTACTTAGTCAGTTTTGAGTTATTCCCCTCTCACTCCAAAGATCCTTAAAGAAGGGGAAAGTCCTTTCCTATAATTATATTGTGAGTAAAAAAGGGCCCCACAGTCACTGGGAGGAGGAATTTCCCAAACCGAGTCTGTATCATCACCTGGATGATTAGGTATCCCCTTCTCTCCCCACGGAGGCACATAACTCCAATGTATTTTGGAGGGTGGGCCTTCTGTTAACAAATGTATTGGGATTTTACTAAGATAATCATGCTACCAGGATTTAAAGAGCCCATGAAGCACTTACCTAGCTAATTTAAATAAACATGTCATCTGTTCTGCAGTAGTTCTATAACAGAACGTGGTCTCAACCAGTCTAGTTGTGGTTCAGTCACATTCTGTGGCCTTATCTACTCCTCATCTTTAGTACAGTATCGAGCAATGAGCATGGTACCCCTCAGCATGCTTACAGTATTATTAGATTACTCTCTAAAAATATTCTGAAGACACAATACTCACCACTAAATTCACAGAGGTTTTTGCATACCCAATGGTTAACAGGAGCTGGTAATGCCCTTTTTAACCTGTCCATTAGTAGTATTTCCAACACAGTTTCTTTGCTATTAAAGTCGTCTGAGTTTAATAAAAATAACTTTATTTTGTGATTTCTTTTCAAACAGCTGTGATCTTACTATTTTAGATCTTGAAAAGGACTACTCATGAAACATGTGGACTTCTGCCTACAGTATGACCCTAGCCCTTGCCAGTAAACTGTTTCTCAATTTTTCAAAAATCACCCTATTCTGCATGTGGAATTCCTGTACAAGCATGGAGTGGTTTCTCCCTGAGATTTCCAGCTAAGATTCATACCCAGATAAACTGATGACCCCCCCCCCCCAGCTATCATTGTTTTTAAATGTCACTAGATAACATCTTGATGTCATCATCATACCAGAGAGGCTGGAGAAGAGAGGTGGTCCTAAGCTGGGTGATGGACTTTGTTACTCTAATCATTAATTCAGCAGTGATAGTTTGAATCAGATGCTCAACAGCAGCCATTTCTTGGTCTATAACCCCTTGAGCAACACACTGACACTTTAAAAAACAATAAGTTACGTACTGCAGGAAATTATCATTCACTCTGGTACTTTTCCATTAACTGGGCAGCAGTCATCGCCCAAACATAAATGTTGCCGTGAAATGTACACGAAGAAGTCATGCAAATTTTATTGTAATGACATGGTGACATTTTGAACAGATGTTCCTATTTTTCAAAGGCTTTTCTCCCCATTTTCACTGTATGTCGATTGACAGATACGCCTCACATCATTACAAATGTTAACAGTCACCCTTAAAAATCAGCACGTGGTCAGCAACAGGATCACTTCCTTATTTTACACCCTATTTATGAAGTCCTTTGTCTCCATTGTCAGTGTGTGCCGATTGACAGATATGCCTCACAGCATTACAAATGTTAACAGTCACACTTAAAAATCAGCACGTGGTCAGCAACAGGATCACTTACTTATTTTACACCCTATTTATGAAGTCCTTTGTCTCCATTGTCACTGTGTGCCAATTGACAGATATGCCTCACAGCATTACAAATCTTAACACAGTCACACTTAAAAATCAGCACATGGTCAGCAACAGGATCACTTCCTTATTTTACACCCTATTTATGAAGTCCTTTGTCTCCATTGTCAGTGTATGCCAATTGACAGATATGCCTCACAGCATTACAAATCTTAACACAGTCACACTTAAAAATCAGCACATGGTCAGCAACAGGATCACTTCCTTATTTTACACCCTATTTATGAAGTCCTTTGTCTCCATTGTCAGTGTATGCCTGTTGACAGAAATGCATCACAGCATTACAAATCTTAACACAGTCACACTTAAAACTCAGCACATGGTCAGCAACAGGATCACTTCCTTATTTTACACCCTATTTATGAAGTCCTTTGTCTCCATTGTCAGTGTATGCCTGTTGACAGAAATGCATCACAGCATTACAAATCTTAACACAGTCACACTTAAAAATCAGCACATGGTCAGCAAAAGGATCACTTCCTTATTTTACACCCTATTTATGAAGTCCTTTGTCTCCATTGTCAGTTTATACCGATTGACAGATATGCCTCACTGCATTACAAATCTTAACAGTCACACTTAAAACTCAGCACGTGGTCAGCAACAGGATTACTTCCTTATTTTACACCCTATTTATGAAGTCCTTTGTCTCCATTGTCACTGTCTGCCGATTGACCGATATGCCTCACAGCATTACAAATCTTAACACAGTCACACTTAAAAATCAGCACATGGTCAGCAACAGGATCACTTCCTTATTTTACACCCTATTTATGAAGTCCTTTGTCTCCATTGTCAGTGTATGCCTGTTGACAGATATGCCTCACAGCATTACAAATCTTAACACAGTCACACTTAAAAATCAGCACATGGTCAGCAACAGGATCACTTCCTTATTTTACACCCTATTTATGAAGTCCTTTGTCTCCATTGTCAGTGTATGCCTGTTGACAGAAATGCGTCACAGCATTACAAATCTTAACAAAGTGACTCTTACAAATCAGCAGATGGTCGGAAAGAGGAGCACTTCCTTCTTGTTCACAATATAATGTCTGTGATTTACACCCTATTTATGAAGTAACAGGGAATCTCTGTAAAACTGTATAACCAGCACTGACTTGGCAGGAAATCAGTAAGACTCTGACAACCAAGCTAAAATTAAAAGCAGAATACAACAACAAAAGAAGCAGCAGTGACTTGCGAGGAACAATTAGTAGTACTCTGAGAACAAAGTCAAAAGAAAAAGCAGAACACAACTGTAACCTAAGCAGTTCTGATGTGAGACAATCAATAGTACTCTGACAAGGAAATTAAAACCACAAAAAAATATGGTGCTGCCCCATTAATGGAAAAGTACCTTTTACTCCTTTACTGGTTATGGGTGAAAATGGAACTTCATTTGTGATGTGAAGTTTGCACTGTCTGTAATAATTCCAGTCAGCAAGCACACCATACTTCTGCAAAAATAAGTGAAATTTATTAAACAAACACAACTTCAGACAAACCTTGCCAGGACAAAAGTGAAAGGGTACAGACATGCAGAAAATAAAACATTTATTGCATTAGAACAACTTTTCACACAAAACAATACTTCCTCTTTTAGTAGAATTCCAGTCATAAAACAATACTTTGGTTCAAAAGCTGTCTACTGTGGTAACTATATGAAAGGCATTATCCCAAACAGAACAGATATTCTCATTGCATTTTTATGAACAAAGCTCTCATGACTGCCCATTATGGAAAATCAAGAGCAATAATTAACTCGGATTCTCTCCTTGATAAAATTCACACAGAGTATTAAACAGTTTGTTTAATAAGGCTGCAGTGGTGCAGTGGTTAGCATTGTCACCTCACAACAAGAGGTTCTCCCATTCGATTCTCGTCTGGAGCGCCTTCTGTGTGGAGTCTGCATGTCCTTCCCCAGGTCGAGTGACGTTTAAAGACATGCAGGTAGGTGCTTGCATGAATGGGTGTGCCTTCTTTGAAGGTTGGGTGTTGGGCTGACAACTTGGCACGGTAAAAATCCACTGCCAATCATTAGTGGACCAGATTTCTGCTGTGGCGACTCCTAACCATGAAAAGCCAAAATACATTACTATTAAACAGTGTGTTAAATCAAGGCATTCTGAATAAGCAATCAAATGTTTGTGCACACAAATCAGTATTTGCAGATGGTGCCATATGGTATGAATGAAACCAAAGTCTCTGACATATAGATATAAATATAAACAAAAGTCACTAGTACACAAAGTAAAGTCTTGCATGTGATACCTTGCTGCTTAGACATGGCAAACGTCTCTGGTTCGAAACTTCATTTCAGTAAGAGCCATTCTGGATCCCAGAAGCTATAACCTCCATCAGCAGCACAAAACTCCAAATCTGGACCACCCACATCAGGGCCAACTGCTCCACACTTGGTGCATCAAGCATTTTCAACCAAAACCATTTAAACTCCTGTGGACTCCCACATAGTGGCTTCTGTCATAACATTAGCTTACTAGCCTTATAAAGACACTGGACTTCAGATACTGCTCATTGCAAAGGTTTCAGGAAAATTTCTTTGAAGGGGAAATCTTTAATTCTGCTTCTAAATGTTTTTCATTGTCTAAACCTGCTCTCTGTCTTTAGATAGACCTTATGGCTATATAGTGCCACTCTTTGAACCAACATTACGTCAATGTGTCTAACATCAGCACAGTAACATTGAAACAGAAGCATTGACATGCTTATGCTCATGGGCCAAGGTTAATCCTTGGAAAATACGAACTTCACAAACATGCCCCTGATAATTATATATACTAACTGAAGACTGCACAGCCCCCATGGAAGAGACATATTACCTGACCCCAGAGATTGTGAGCTGACAAAACAGAGATACCTTTAACATCAAATCAAATAAGGCCATAGAAGCCATAAAAAGATAGATAGATAGATAGATAGATAGATAGATAGATAGACAGACAGATAGATAGATAGATAGATATTAATCTCACACACACACATAGTTTAAGTTGATATTAAAGATGAGATTTAGTGGAGATGGGAATCCTTGGTTAAGTTTGCTGATGCATTATATGATAAGGAATTATACTTTAAAGCAGTGTGGCTGGTGACTTCAAATCAAAGGGGGGCTGCAGGAGACAGCAGAATGGGTGTGACCAATGGGAAGGGGTGTGGTCAACTAGAAAGGGGAGGAGCTATGCTCAAAACCAAAAAAACTGGAACTTTAATTAGATACACTGCTCTGGGTGCCAAACCGTTATTCTGAGAGTCCAATCAAGACAAAATGAAGCATAGAAGAAAAAGAATATTTCAATGCATTGGTTGCATGACAGCTTACTTAATATCTAGATGGAAACAAAAAGGTTGTGAGGCATGAAAAAATAAATTGCTTTTACATACATTACTGGAATGCCAGTCAAAATCAAGTATAAGAAAAACAAGCAGCACTCAACTCAAACCATTTCTCCTCACACTGCAGTTCTAATTATAATTTATATTCAGCTTTATAAAAGTACCAAGTAACATGCTGAAAGTAGCAATCTCTGTGATACCCCCACTTGTAAAAATATTTCTTATCCAAAAAAGACCTGCTGCCTGACAACAACTATCTACTTGTTTCATGGGGAAAACATGATCAAAGTAAAAAATGAACAGCAAACAAGAAACAAGCTCAAGATAAATTGCTTAAAGGATTACTGCACAGGTTATGGACCACACATGATAGATTGACATTTGGTTTAGTTTACGGGTAAAGCCTGCAAAGATGACTGCTTCAAGTCTCCAACAAAGGTAATGAGCTTCTTAAAATACTGTAATCTTGTCCTTTATTACAAATACTGTCATATGCATTTCAATACCCAAGGCTTATACGTTATCTAGTTATGTAAATATTCTCTGCATGGCAACCACAAAAAGGCTTTCAATGTTGGTAATTCATTAACTGTATGCTTATTATAGCTTACTTGCATTTTACAATCTCAGACAAGCTTACCTGTTGGTCATTAAAGCATTGCTACTTAAACACAGACCAACAGACACTTTCTGAATAATAAGAAGCATAAATCAACAGTATAAAAATATGACAAATAACAGAACATTCTGCAAAATCAAGCAAGAACAGATGAAAAGCCACTGTAGTACTCTGCACACTTACACTGCATAACTGCTCCATGCCTTTTCTTGGAGACATGGGGGAGTGGGGTGCAACAAGTATGTCACAATTTGAAATGTCTCTGGCTGACTGTGATGGCCCTGACACATTTGTCATATCTTTCAACCTCAGAGCAAGAAATCTGGACAAAGCCATACATAGAAGTGAGACAAAGGCCTAAAAATAAGGACAATATTTAAATATTGCTCTTATAAACTTTCTAATAGAATAGTATGTCTTGCATTAGTGTAAATTTTCTGAAGGGTATGAAATCTGAAACTCAAATGTCTGTCATTATTTTTTAACTTCAATCTTTAATGATTTTCCACTAATTTGCCAGAAAACCATAATTTTATGAAAAATGGACCAAAAATGTGATGCAAAAATATAAAATAGCCACACAATACAGCTGGGAACCTATCAAAGAAGGGATACTTTTTAATATTAGTACTGTTAACTTAAGCAGCTGACAAAATAAACAAATATGCATGCATTTCTGAAAAAAAGTAATCTATAACTCTGATTATTACAGTTATTTATTAATTGCAAACCCTCCATGTTTTCTTCCAAAATTGCCATTTTGTGGAGGGATTATTAGAGGGAGAGCAAACTTTTGAGCCAAAATTGGGGATAGTTGAGAGGTTTGGCTACGCCAAATTCTATAAAGCAATTTATTTGAATGTACCTCTCAACCTGTTAACGCAGGAAATCTGAACAAGGCAAATATATTGGGGGAACATACAAACAGTACTAAAAATTGCTCTTGTATAAACTTAGTTAATAGAATAACAGGTCTTGCTTTAGCATGTTTTTTTTTCTGAATTTTATGAAGTCTGAAACTCAATATCTGTCATTATTTAGTGGCTTAATTCTTAAATGATTTGCCAGAAAACCATAGATTTTATGAGGAACAAACCAAAAATAAGAAGCAAAAATCTATTCATTTTGTGAATATCTGAATTGTTGAGAGGTATAGTTCAGCTGGGGCTGTCTGAGTTTGCCGCCCTTCCCCCTCACAAAATCATGGTTGAATGGAGCCTCCCCCCTGCAGCCATTCCAGTGTTCCATTACTTGGCTATTTTGCCCCATTTACCATAATCACTGTAATGTGCATACTTGCTTTACTTCTACAATGATTTGGACTTCATTTGAAAGTTTTATTTTGCATTTTACAGCACAAACACTAAGACATCTGCTAAACAAAGCAATGCAGTCTCACAATGAAAACAGTTTTAGCATTAAAACTTCTCTGCCCTTGAAACTCACATTAATTGAAACAGCATTGAAATCCACATTCAAAGAAAATAAATTTGGCTAGTATAAAGATTAACTTTGGGCTGTTTTCAAATGATAGGCCCCTTGCACACAAAACATACATGTGTTGTATGAATCCAGCTAAAAATGCCAGCACACAGATCAATTAAATTACCTACTTTCAGGATGGAACCATTAATATCACACCAGCAACAGCTTAATGAACTGATAGTTTTCATACAAATCTAATACAGGTGCTTTAACAGTATTCAGGTGCCTCATCCCACTAACTTGTCTGGTAGAAGTGCACTGCATACTCTTTGGTTTCCTAACCTGTGAAGAATTTGGCATACAAAATAAACCTCAGTATTCCAAAAGAGCTCATTATGATCCCTACTAGTAAAGCATCATTATAAAATATTATTGATTAACCTATAACACATTCTCAATAAAACATTTACACAAACATCATATTTTAATGTTTTATCTGCTAATACCTCCAAAATCTCTAATACGGTTAACACTGAGCAGAAACGAGTTGTCAATAGAATATGGGCAAGCATTATTTTTGGTACCAAGATGCAACACAAAATATTTGTTGGAATTAAACTTCATATTCAGTTTAGAGGTATTAGATAGATTCTGGTGTTACATTGGTTTTCATTTGTATTTAGTTTAGGATGGCTATAATTATTTCAATGTTATCAAATACTAAAATAAGTTCTTGAAAATGGGAAGCCTGCATGATTATGATTTGGTTTAGCTACACCTCCTGCATGTTTTGATGTCCAGTCTTGCCTATTTATGTTATAATCTAGTGTGATGTTGTCATTATCCTTGATAGCTGGCATTAGTCAAGTTTTTTTTTTCATATTAGGTGCAGTCTTTTCTGTAGCTATGCAGGAGAAGAATACTTTGAAAGGGAAGCAGAACAGTTGTGGTATTTAACTCTAGAAGGCAAAATATATCTGCAGGCTTAGGTACTTCAGTTATACTACAAGTCTAAATATGGTGGCACCTACAATCAGAACAAAAATCCACCAGGATGAGGACTACAAGCAATATCTGTGTGTTAAAGCAGGGCATGGCAGTGTTTCTCTCAAGGTCATACAAAAAACTACAGGCCAATCAAAGACTAATGCATGGTAACCGTATATCCCCTCCCCGACGCCTTCCCTACACATATTCATCTTTGGGAGGTGGAAATAAAAATATACCTTAAAAAGAGTAATTTGCCAACAGCTACATGCTTGCTAAGGTGCTTACAATCCTAGACATCTTTCTTCTGTATGTTAGCCAAGTCTGTATGCATGCCTCTGTACAGATAAGAGATTGATTATAATTTTTATATACATTTACAGTGCAGAGCAGACACCTACCTCAGTTTCATTCTGTTAAAAAGGTGACTGTCACTGTCCGACTCCATCACGAAGAAAGTTAAGTCTCTCTCTGTCACTCGGTGACTGCTAAGCAAACCACCAGCAGCAAGGCAAGGCAACACCAACACTGCAGGCAAACAAGCTGAAAAAATCAAAATTGTTTGTTTCTTTAACTAGTTTTACTAACCGCATGACCGGTCCGAGCTCCGTAACACACGTAATCAAAGTACTGTACCCACAGGCTATTACTACTGATCTAATTTGTTTCTCGCTCTCTTTTTCAAGAAGAGAGCAAGAACCATTCAGTAGCCATCCAGCCGTCCACGTCACGTATGTGACTGTGGACGTGGCAGTCCGACCACCCTTCTACTTTTTTGTGCAGCTAAACTGCCTAGATGTCTGGGCATCACACTGATGCCTTCTCCTTAATCTGGACTGCTTGGCCAGCAGTCTGGCAAATTTAAAGAAGAAACTAAACGCTAAATAAAAAAAAAAAACGGAACTGAACGAGCATGCACAGTTCAAGTTCCGGGACTTTGCGAGTCGGTCGGACTCGAGTTGCTAGAGCGGTGGAGCACAACAATAAACAAAATATTTAAATACACTTTTAGTGAATAGAAAATAAATGTTCAAACTTTTTTTTTTTTGCTGGGAGGGCTGCAGTCCTGCAGTCCGATGGCATGAGCCGTCCCTGCTTTAAAGTGAAAAAGGTATTAGAAGTTTGAGTTGATGGTGCGTGTGTGCATGTTTGTGTTATCAGTGTTTTGAGTGCATATGTGTCGTGGAATAGGATGCATAGTGGTAACATGTATGAGATTTTTATATACACATTTATACACAGAGATATGGTAGTAGGGTTGGGATAAAATATTAGCTTTGTGCTTTTAATGAAAAGGTTGTCAATGTAAGTTTTATACAATATGCATTTATATTAGTATCAGCTGTTCTCCACAATAACTGACCCACATTTAGTTCAATAGAAAGCATCAACTATACAAGATGATCAATTCTGAAACAGCAAACACTACCACATATACAAGCATAACAGTCATGTGTTTGTGATTAAATAAAAAATATGTAGGACTATGTCTGAGCACAACATTCCTACACAAATCACTGCTAAACATCATTTATAGTGATATGTCCAATCCCACATCTCCTGAGGTGGGCCTTTGCTCCCAAATGCCCTTATTTATAAATATTAACTTCACCCTTACATGACCACCACCACAAAAGTGCAGTCACCTGCAAAGAAATAAATGCAACCACACAAGGCTGGCAAAGGCAGAAGTGAACCAAAATTTAAATCATACTTCAAGAGAGATAAAATGCCTTTGTGGCATTACCCATACCAACCATATATATCTGTATGTGTGTGTATCACGGTCACATTTTCTGCATTTGACCTACTGAGTGTCAGGACAAGCTGTGGCTTCCTGTCACCTTGAGCTAGATTAAGCTCGTATTCATAAAATGAATAAATACAGAAAACAAAATATATTCTAGCATCGGTTAGCATTGTCGCCTCACAGCAAGAGGCTTTCTGGTTCGATTCTCGTCTGAAGCACCTTCTGTGTGGAGTCTGCATGTCTTCTCTGTGATTGACTAAACTTTCAAAAGACATGCAGGTAGGTGCATGAGTGTATGTGTGTCTTCTCTGAAGGTTGGGTGCTGGGCTGGCAACTCGACACCATAAAATCTATTACCAATCATAAGCGGACCAGTGATCTGCTATGGAGACCCCTAACTGGGAAAATCCGAAAGACTATACACACCCTCATATTTACATACATACTTAACCACACAATAGCATACCCCCCCACAAGCATTACATATGGAAGCACTTTAGCATGTTGAACATTGTTTTCATTGATAGACTAAACTACTGTCTTTTTATTTTGAACACCATTTTCACTAAGTGTAGGGCTTGCGGAATGTGATAATGTAAAAGGGAAGTGTTTGATATGGGATGTACTTTAGGTTAAAGTACATGGGATGTGTGTTAATGATGAAATTTTCAGATATGCCAAAAGTGTCAGCGCAAGGGATGGGGGAGAGAGAAGATGTGTGTGTGTGTGTGTGTGTGTGTGTGTGTGTGTGTGTGTGTGTGTGTGTGTGTGTGTGTGTGTGTGTGTCTGTGTACATGCAAGTGCGTGCAAGAATGAAAGTGTTTGTGGATTTGGATTACAATAAGGGCTAGGGAGAGTACAATGTTAATGTTGTGCATGTGTGTGCAGTGTGGATATGGTGTCCAAGTGTTTTGTATAGTGTTTATGTTAGAGAAAGATTTTTTTTTTCATAAAGTAATGTGTGGGGTAGAGGTTAGTAATAGGGGAAAGACCAGGGATAGGGTTATGTCTAGCACACATGAGTAAGGTTCAGTGGTGGGAAAACGGGGGGCTGATTTATTGTGATAATTGCATAATTTGTCTATCTACTGAACAGGGGGTTCTTTAGATCCTGTAGGTTTTGTTTTGCTTTAATGAATGGAGTGCCCCTTGTTTGTGTTTTTGTTCTTGAAATTGTTAAGATTTAGTCATTTATAATAGTATCAGTTATTTACTTATTAATTTATTGTTTGATTGATACACGTATACATTTTTTTACTTATTTTAATAAAGTGCTATTGGATACTTTAGGAGTTTAGTTGTACTTTTAATTAGTTTAATGTTAGCATCTCAGTGTAGAGAATCACATTTACACAGTCAGTTGTAAAAATACTGTCATCTGACAGAGTAGTTGCAGCCTTTTCTATTTTATTTTTTTTTTACATTTTTTTACATTTTAACAAACTTCTAAGGGTTTTATTTGACAGGGTAATGCTTTGTGTCTGTGGCGGCTGTGTGTGTATTCTGCATGCATAGTTTTCATTTTTTTTTTTTTTTACAACTGATGGGGATTTAATAGGAACAGATAGAATTGTGATATAAGCTTGATGACAAGGACAGGCAGTCATTACATAAAGATGTGTACCACTCTGGTTCAGACACTTTTTATATCACTTGATAACACTATTGAATGCATACATTTTCATTTCTTTCTTTTTGTGAATGTTGTGTGCGTTCCTCTGTATGCACATGTACACACACATATATATATATATATATATATATATATATATATATATATATATATATATATATATATAAATATATGTGTGTGTGTGTGTGTGTGTGAGTGTGTGTGTGTGTGTGTATACACGTAAATGTGTATATACAATACATATCCCCATTCTCTCTCTAACTATATATATATATATATATATATATATATATATATATAGAGAGAGAGAGAGAGAGAGAGAGAGAGAGATGTAATAATGCAACAGATCTGATTTCTAGTTGTGGTGAAGCATTGGTAAAATCTTAATTTAAGAGTAACAATTAATTATGAGGCATGTCCTTTTCATAATGTATGCACGTCCTTTCCTCATTACACTGCACTCATATATTTGTATATACCCAAGAATAAAATATTTATCCAGTTTAGGGAACTGTTTAAGTTTTTAGGGAACTGTTTAAATGTTTAATTTTCTGTAACCTTTTCTGTTGTTGTGACCTTTACCAGTGGCTATAATATCCATTTTTAGATCAGTCCACTAGACCATTCATCAACAATAAATATTTAAATGTGACATCAGATTTTCCTAACACTTTCCTCCCTGCTTTTGAGTTCAGCTGCTCCTAGCTCTTCGTTGCTAAATCACTTTGCCACAAATAGCTTTATGTGGATGCCTCTGGCTTTAATATTGACCACAGAACGTTTATCTCACATTCCTGAATATAGACAGACTACCAGTAAGGAGTACTGATAAGGTCAGTAACATAATGCCAGGTGGCAGAGCTGCATACTAGTTATGAGAGCTGCAAACCTTGAACCAAATGATGTAAGAAGTTTCTAGATCTGATAGCAGCAGCTGTAGATGTGCTCTGTGCTTGTTTATAACGAAGTATCTCAGGAAGTAAAGCCTTTGATGTACAGAGTCATGCAGTCATCTTACTCCCAACTCACAGCTGCCAAACAATGGCACTTAAATGAATACTATGTAAAAATGCTGTAAATTTAAAATGTGCCAACCGCGGTACAATGCTAATCCAATTGAACTGCTTTCAGGCTAGCATGGGAGTTACACAACATTGTGGGAGTAAACACAAGTAATAAATTCTAAATATCAAGCAAATATTTACATGATATAAGCAACACAGTTCAGTAAATGAATTTGTAGGCATATAATTTGCATCTGAATGTTGCAGTATTAGGTATGAAAGAGAGAAATTATACTGCAAAATGTTCATAATTAAGCAAGCAAAACATGTCATATAGAGGCAGATGAGGGGTATAAAACATTATTTTAGAGAAAAGAAGAAAAGTTGAGGAGGACTGTAGGGAAGAGAAAAGTAAGCAAATAGGACTGAAGAAATGGGTGGGTGGGAATGGCGATGGGTTAAAGTCACATCAGCGTGAGACGCTTTCTGAGAAGGACAGTTACGCATGAAGAGAAGGAGAGGATAGTTGGTTCAGATTGATAGTAGGAGTTACATTTTGCATTCTTGGAGATATACATTTTGGGGGGGATTCAGTAATCCTCCGTGTAGGATGAACAAAGTCCTACTCAGAGACTGCCATTTAACAGTTAGACGTCAGTGCGTCATGCATATGCATGAGGGCGCACTGATTCAACTCCCAGGCTAACATGGAGCGTGTAGGAGTGCAGGGGGTGTGTCAGACTGACGAGCAGTCCATATATCCACGCCTCTGCAAGTGCATAAACAGCAAATGTCAACAGAAATGAGCAAGTCCGCTCAAATGTCCACAAACCCAACACTACACTCCCCCACATTCTAAATCCCTGTACAAGTAAAAAATGTAAAGGTTCCCTTTTTATTTATTATTCCTGACATAGCTGCCCGTATTTGCGCGTGTATGCACGGGTTTGCCCATTGCTTAGCTACATTTAGCAGTGAAGACATCGAAGAGGATAATAAACTACTGATATGCAAATTAAGAGAAATAGCAATAGCGTAGTGGTAGAGGCCTCGCACAAAGAGTATGCATTACAGGTTCGAGTCCTGCCACTCCACTACCTATTTTCGGTAGGAAATGTGTGCATAAAAAGAATTCCTGACATCTACCTTTTAAATCCCAGTAAAATGCATTGAAATGGCCTATGCATTAGTGAACAATATTTTATATATAAATAAGGTGGAATGGTCATGCATACTGACAAATGCATATTTAACGTATCTTAAGCAATGTGAAGCACTGCTAAGCAAAGTCCACTAGTATTAAGCACAGTGAAGTATAATTGCTCATAGCTTAGCAGTGCTTTAACTAGCGCAATAGTTTTGCGTGGAGCTGCACATCGCACCAACTAGGGCAACATCGAGCAATGTCGGGCAGCATAGAGCAACATAGAGCAACGTCGAGCAACGTTGGGCAAAGCTGAGCAAAGTCGGCTAAACACAGCCACACCTCCTATCCGGTCTGGCCAGTAGTAAAATAAAAAGCAATGATCGGCCTCGAACCTGGGATACTGTGCACCATAATCACAGTATTAAACCACTAAGCCATGACAGCTTTAAATATGTATGCATTTCCAACACACTCAAACATGACAATGGAAGTTTACCCATTGCTAAGCAGGTGTGTTCTTAGCTGAGATTTTCCAAAACCGGCCAGTCACAAATAAGTGCGGGAAATGAGGCATATTTAAGCTCCATAGGCAGTAATAATTGCCATAACTGGTTGTAGCTCCCATCTGCAGACAGTATGGCCAGTGCTGGAGAGGGCTCTCATTTTCGAGTGCAATGGTGGGGCATTGAGTAGTCAAAATATATTGTTTGGCTCCTCGTCCATCATCATGATGCAAGGCTCCTGCAGGGCCAGTTCCAGGGCACGGAGTACAAAGTGGAAGCCTGGAACCGGTTAGCACATGATCTCACCAGTGCCACAGGCATCCCTCGGACTGGTGAGCAGGTCAGACACCACCAAGCAGACCTGAAGAGATGCAAGGAGGACCAACAGAACCACTGGATACAGGAGGCCTGTGGAATGCCAAATGCCCCACTACTGAGTATGTAGCCATGGAATGAAGTATGTAAGAATTGCTATTGTAGTCTATATTATGGATAGGTATGTCTCAATATCCCTTCATTTACTTCACAGCTGCAGGTGTCCATGCTGCGAATCAGCAAGCCTATGCAGATAGGCTGCAAAGGCTGCGACACCAGGCAGGTTAGTAAATATTCTGCATGTGTGGTCATATAAAAGAAGTGAGAGAGCCTGAAAGAGTGTTGTAACCCATTATTAAAGGTATAAAAAGTGTGGAATAACTTCTCTGCATGTACTGTCATATAAAATAAGTGAGACAGGGTGAAAAAGTATTGTAACCCATTAATAAAGGTATAAAAAGTATTGAATAAAAGACCTCTGCATACACTGATGTATCAAATAATTTAGAGAGCCACTAGAAAAGTGTGTAATGTTATTAATAAAGGTATAATTCCTGGAGTGTGTCCGTGTCACTTTCTTCGATATGTTGTTGTACCCTTGCATAATAGAAATAGTACTGTTGTATTAAGTGCAGTCAAACCACACATGAGTAGGCCCATATAAAGTGTATGAAGGGAGTGCCAGTAGCTGTTAAGCACGTATACAGTCCTCAACTGTCAGTTAATGGCTGGCATGTACAGGTTAATCTGGCACATGAGCAGCTTGTTATTGTGTTCCCCAGAAATGTCAGTGTGCAGCTAGAAATGTAGGGGGCTGTTAACATATACCTGATAATGTCACCTGAACACATCCAGATATGTAGATACATAAATATAAATGAAAAATATAAATATGCAGCAGTAACATCTGCATCCAGGACAGTTTGTATGTGAGATACAGGTCAGGTATATCAAGAACTAGCAAAACCCATTACACAATTTAACGGACATTGCCTAGTGTAATAATACATGTAGGGGATATTTAACTGCAGTCAATAGGAATGTAGTGTAAACTATAAGTATAGATAAGTTGTTAATGGAGGTATCTTTTTACACCCTACTGTATGTGCACAAACAATGCAATTCCACACCTCAATGGGTATGTTTAATCTCATAACATTTGTTGGGACACATGTCCTATTGTTATATAAATATCTGCATTTACTTCGATGCATGTGACCTGTTCACATACCACAATTTTGGTGGCCTGTTAACACCAATCAATCCTGCATGCTGTTGGAATGTCCACTATTGTTCTATATATGCATGTGTTATGCTTGCTGTTCAACTGTTGGAACTCTGGTGTGTTGGGTTAATGGGAATACTACTGTATGCTGTTACAATTAAACTGGAATGCTGTTGGCTATTACTAACCCATATTGTCATTAAATCCTCCTAAATATAAAACGTATGGGAAGGCCGGTCCCAGTGGACCCACCTGTCCCACCTCAGCTGGCGATGGCAAATGGCACCAGCAGTTCTGGTGCCCAGCCCGGGACCCCCTCCTCCATTGGTCCTGTGCCACCTTCAGGTGGAAGTGCTGCAGGGGATGGGGCTCATCCCCCCCCATGCAAGCATGGGCGGAGGAGGGCCACCTCTCACCCTCCGAACGGTCTGGGCTGTGGTGTGTGTAGTGAGATCCAGAGTTCATTCGCTGATCTTCTATGCCAGCTCGAGGCAAGAGTGGCACGACTCACAGCTGAGCCTGCCCCTCCTACACAGCCCCCAGCACAGCCATCCCCTGGGCTGTGAAGGAGCAGTGGTAACTGCCCATGGGTGGGGATCTCAGTTCCACTGTTGCCATCTGTGGGCTCATGGGCTTGCGATTTCCAAACACCCTTCCCCGTCAATGGTGTTCACCCACCCCATGTGTCATACTCCGCCCCTGTATGCATCTTGTTTGTCTTGTCTGTTTACCTCCTCAACCTACTTCCCAAAATATACCTATTACCCCTACCCCACATTCCACTCTCACCAGAAAAAAAAAAAAGGGCAATCTGCACCCAAAAAAAAAATATGCCCCATACATAGCTGCCCAATTCACACACATGTCCGCTGGACACAAACAGAAATTTAACTGGCAGTACAACATACTTTGTTGTCCTCACCCCTCTCTCAGGGGTGGAAGGTTTCAAAATTCCATTAAAAATACTAGTATATGCACAGCTGTTGCTGTTAAAGAAATGGGCAGCTATGGACCTTCCCTACACCCGTCCTGCACATCCCGAGCTGTTTTTTCTACTGTCTTTCCCTCTTTGTGCCCCTTTTTTCACCACTTTCCTATCTCCCCATTTTCTTTTCTTTCAAAGAAATGAGCATGGAGGTTAGTGGGAGTAAGCACTTTTAAGCAGTAGTTAGCGGGTTTGCGCGAGTGTGCGTTTAGCTGAGCTTGTGTGCGCTTAGCTAAGCATCGTGCAAACCCACGCAAAACCGCTTACAACTGCTTAAAAGTGCCTTAGTCACTCTGTATGTCAGGGTCCTTGTTCTGCTCAGCAGCAAAATAAAATACATCTGTCAGTCTCGAACCCCGGACCTTGTACACACTAGACTGCATGAAGTACCAATGAGCCATGGTAAACATACAGCACATTGGTGCTGAAACCAATATATCATGCATCAGAATAACTGAATGTAAAGGCCAAATAGGAATGCCATAACACAAATCCTGTTTTGTGGATCTTTACCAGCAGTTCTTGTGGAATTGCATTACATGACAGTGAAAAGAGAACCAGCCATTCTAGCAGGAAATAATGTTACAGCAGCACTTTACAACCCCCACACAGTATTATAGCAAACAAACACTACCATACCTGACTAAGGTAGAGGCCATACTCCCCAACTGTGACAAAATGTAAGAGTTAGACACCACTTGCACTTCAGGAAATGTGTATTAATCCATATGCTCTGGTTCTCTCAAAGTCTCAACCTAATGTTACTAATATTGTAAGGGTGTACCTCACTTTGACCCACTTTAACCTGAGTCTGTTCAAATATGTACCTGAGTGTTTGAGAGACCTGGCAGAGGCAGAAGCACACATGCATATCAGCTATTCTGCTGTTACACACTGTGTAAATATCTTTGGAAGGTGTTCCAGAAGCATACCAATATGTAGGAGTACAACACTGAAATACCAAGGGATGTAGCCATGTACTGGTAGCAACTAACTGTGACAATGCCATTGATCCAGTGCTGAAAAGACCAGTGTGGTGCACAAAGAATAACAGTCTAACCTCGGGCTACCATCTGGATAGGTCCACAGTTGGGAGCTACGCAAACAGACTACTTGCCCTGGTAAACTAACAGGTACACAGCAACCCTTTAAGTCCAGCAAGATAAAGTTCACACATTAAGACATAATGCCCTCTATCCTACTGCACCCCTACCCAAATGTACAATAAACCTGTGTGTTCAGGGTCTACCAAGGATGTAGGTAGGCATACACAGTACAGAAATTTATACAGTTTTCTTGAGTAGCCTGTGCTAATGTCAACAGTAAAAAAGCACAAACTGTTCAAAAGTGAGTGAATAAATATTCACAGTATAGCAGTTCACAAACAGTTCATGTGCCAAATGAATACATCTCAGTAACTACTTTTGTATGGCAGTAAATTGTAGAAGTAGAAAAGAAACTACATATTCCCATGTATCTTGTGTTAGCATATGTAGGGGTGAGTACAATTCTACACTGACAACTGTGTAGTGGAAGTGGCAACATTCAGGTCTGAGTACAAAAATGATATCACTGGCTACACCCCTAGCTTCAGATATAAGAACTATACCAACCTTCTGACTTACGCAACGGTCTGCACAGCAAACAAGCAAGGGCCGCACTCTGGAAAGCTGAAAAGGCTACGCCTACCTGACATAGCAATTTATAGCATTGGGTTGCTATGACAGTGAGTACTGCAATCACCATACAGCAGGCTGCATGCAATTACCAAATGGTGGCCACCAATTGGTGCAGAGGCCATCACATGCACATGTGCAGATACCTATAAAAGCATGCTGTACCTCCTGGCCACACATGCAATCATCCCATTGCAGATGGTGAGACAGAAAGAGAGAGAGAGAGACACACACAGAGACAGAGAGAGTGAGAGAGAGACTCACACCCCCACCCACACCAGTGGATATATATATATATATATATATATATATATATATATATATATATATATATATATATACTAATAAAAAAAATAAAAATAAAACATAAAAAAATATAGTACATTCAGCCAAAGAGACAGCTGAGTGAAAAATACGAATGCATACAAAGGAAAGGTATGTAACAGATATGTATTTACTGGCATGTAGTAGATGTATTTGAAGACCACTCTACATACTTTGAAACATCAATATGTGGCAGCAGTACATATCTATGCACAGATGCCCTGCATAACTACTGCCATGGACATATCAGTGTGTAGCTGTGTACAGTGGGACATAACTGTGATATATGTAGCTCAGCATTAAATGTCAAACATCTGAACCATGTTATCTGTGTTCTGTAAAGTAGTGTGGACAATGTCTGTTTGGGGGAGTAGCGCATACAGCTATATAACCATGGATGTGACAGAGTAACAAATGCATAATAGTCATATCAACGTGTAGCTTAGCATTAGCAACAGCTGTACCAGGCTAGTATGGTAATTAAGCAGTTGCAGCTATATATACACCCTCTAATATTACTGTGTGCTCACATGTGACACCTGTTCATGTTGCAGCAAGGCACAACAGGTCAGCCATGAGGTACATGGACTTACAACAGTGTGGTCCTTGTGTGTGTATGGCACACACATACAGAGAGATCTGTCTGTCAGATGTATTAGCATCTGTACATGTGCATAGAGCAAGGGACATGCTGCAACTGTTTGTGAAAGGTGGATACATAGATGTTGTTGAAGGTTGTTATGTGCATATTCCTATATAGGTTGTAGTGTGTGGCAAGCCAGACAGCATACAGTGCTGGTATATGACATGTGGTGGTTGAACGCTGTGGGTATGATTTGTCAGGTTTACAGTGTTGCAGCCAGTGAGGCCTGCTAAAGCTACATGGGCTGAGAACACCTTCAATGCATTCCATACAACACTGTGCAATATTATGACATAACTGTATACCTCACAACCTTCCCATACTCAATATTCCCACCATGAAAGGTGGACTGTATATGTGCCTATATGTATAACAATATGTACACCAATGGATGTTCATATGTATGTGTGTATATATATATATATATATATATATATATATATATATATATATATATATATATATATATATATATATATATATATATATATATATATATATATATATGCAACAGATGCCTGGTGACAAAGTCATGGACTCAAGCTCAATGTTGACACTGCATCGACATCCCTCCTTGCAAAAAGTCATTAACTACCACATAGGTGGTAGTCTACTTAACACTGAAGGTGTGATAAGAGACCATGGGACACAGGTAGACAGTAGTCTCCCCTTTGATTGTCACATTGCCACACCAGTCACATAACCTGTCTACATGGCACATGTAATCACAAATGGTGTGTCATCCAGGGAAGTATAGGTCAGTGTCCCCCCTACTCCACACACAGAAAGCCCATTATAGAGTACAATGCCCCATGTGGTATGTACCTCACAAGTCATATACAGTAACTGGAAAGGACACAGACATACCTTACAAAGGGTAATACCGGCCTCAAACAGATGCCGTATGCAGACTGTCCCACAAAACTACAGCTAGACTGTGTCGCATACCATCTACCCAGAGGTGACCTCTGCCTAACATGCAAAGCTATATGAAACCCAGAGCTGTTGGACATGCTCCACGTAATCAGATCACAATCCCTATGAGCTACACACTCTAGGGACATAAAGCTTGTCACCTCAATAAACAGCACATGCTGGACAGATAGATCCCTATCTCAGAGACATCCCATACCCTGGCACAAACCACCTATCAATAGCAAATGAAGCTCCTAATTAGCAGTCGTCATATATAAACCTGATGATTGTGTGTGAGATGGTAAATACACCCCGGGAATCACCTCTGTGGCTCTGCTTGACAGGGCCACATGAAATGAAATCACCCATGTGTCAAGGTCAGGGTAACGTATGGCTAGATATCTATAGGTCCTAGAACCAATAGCCTATAACCTACCTACGAACCGATACACACCCACATGTACCTGTTGCAATAATTGCTTTGTGAGGTTGACTGAGTGTGATGGTGAATGTGTTGGTGAATGTGCCCGAGTATATGTGTGATAGCTAAGTGGGAAACTGTTTCTGTCATGGTATGTAGTGTCCTAGCTGTGATCCCAGCAAATGATGTGTATGCTATTGCTAGGCAAAAAAAGCAGTATGCCAGACGGTCTGACATAGTGTGTTGTTGTTGACTGGGGTATCCCATTGTAGGCCACAGCAGTACATGTATGCTTATTGAGTGTGACTGCTGGTGAATCCAACCCCTGACTGAACTGTATTACTACCTGAAGCTGTATGTCTAAACAGCACAGTAAGGTGTATGTACACATGTCCTGGAACCACTGTTTTGTTTGTTCCCTGTAGTCCTCCAGATGACATAGCTGAGGCATAAGATCTTGTAACTACTGACACAAAGTACTGTATGGTACACAGGTGAAGGTCATGTGTGTTGCCATACCTTTGTGTCTGTTATGTATGTCTGATATGTGTGTGTGTGTGTGTGTGTGTGTGTGTGTGTGTGTGTGTGTGTGTGTGTGTGTGTGTGTGTATGGCTGTACCATGGCCTCAGTCATATGTGTGTTACAGGATATAGGTGTGTATCTAGCAACATGTATAGTGTAGTACACCAGTATGCCACCCATATTGACGAATGAGCACATATTTTAGGCAGGGGTTTGCCATCAATGACTAGTGTGGTATGCTGGTAATACTGTGACTGGACCCTACAATCATTGCAATGGATTACATGTTATGTTATGCATTAACATGATATATACCCCCCTTTGGCTAGGTGGTGCATTGTGCCGCATACAGTGTGCCATATACTGTTGTATAGTCTTACATACTGGTTTATCTTTGTTGCTGTGCAGAACATGGTTTGATATATGGAGTGTGCCAGGCACTGTCAGGCAGTTGTGGGTTGAGCACTGATATGTGTGTATCCTTTGTCAGCCAATAGGTTGCTATATATGGCAGTTAAATGATATCCGTTCTTTAGAATATTAAGTGTGCCACTTTACTTGCTCACACATATTGTTTCTTTGCCTTCCAGGTTAATGGCCCATCATCATAATCCCTCATACAGCACAGCAGAGGATGAAGTGATGACGGACACCATGGTTCAGCACTACACCATGCTGTTCTCAAGAACCAGCCAGGACCAGCATGAGCGGACTGCACTGTGGCAAGATCTTGTCCATAGGGTAAATGACATAGGCATGCATAACCGGACATATGAGCAGGTACACCATCACTGCAGTGATTTAATTAGACATGTCCAACAGCATGCGTCTGATATCCGTAGACAACAGCTTGCCACAGGTCGTGGGGTAGCCATCCATCCCCCCCTCACCAGAGTTGAGGAGCTGCTCCTGAGCCAGGTGGTTCCTGGCCAACAACAGCAACAACAACAACTGACATGTGTCATCATGGAGATTGGAGCCACCCAGCAAGTTGACATGGAGTGTGCAGGTAACATGGCATAGCTGTACACTACTGTTACCTCTAGTTGTAGATCATGCTTATGTGAGATGTGTAGTGTGTAGTTACAAAATGTGGTGCCTAGTGTTGTGCAATAATAATATTTTGTAATATAATATGCAGGCCTGTGACTGTCAACAGTCGTACTACTGTAAGATTGCAAACACACAGTAGCAATGCCACAGTTGTTGCCACTGACAAACTGTGTCATACCCTTGTAGGTCCCTCTGGTGTGACAGCAAGGCAGCAGACCCATGCTGGTGAATGTGTTCTACATTTATTATTGCTAAATAAATTTGCATGTCATAGGTGAGGTGTAGGCCATGTACACGTCACACACCAGTGCATAATGCATGCTGTGCATGTTTGCTGTGAGACTATGCACATCTCAGTAATGTGAGTAGCTGACTCAAACACATGCAATACAAAGAGCATCCTACACAATTGTGGCAACACTGTAGTGGACATTGGATAGGCACAGTCGATACACATGCACACAACACACACAACTGTATCATACGCAGTACATGTTAACATGCTACAGATGGCGTATTCATACACATGCTGTAAGGTCACACTTCAGTATCCCAATTTTCATCCACACTGCACACATAACATATCTGAGGGGTAGAGTCTTCTCATGTGGCTGTGCAACACTCTTCAACACATAACACATTCATGTTAGGTAATGCCAACTACTGTGTACCTTACAAACCCATGTAACAACTGTCCGTGTAATGGTGAATGTAGCCATGGTACTGCAGTACAGGTACAGCATGCTATGTGCCGGTCTTGCACACATTAGTAGCCTTGAGTGACCACATGATGCTGCATGATGTTGTCACATGGTACTACACTACATCCAGTTACAGTGGCCACAGTACTACACATATCATTAATTGCTATGCACCTCAATGTTGTGTGTGTGCAAACATATGCACCGATACACAATCTGCATAGCAATCACCATTTGTACATAGTGGCACACATGTCTTGTAATACTATTGAGTGTATAGGTCACATGACACACATTGTGTATGTGTGAAGTTTAATGTTGCAGTTGTGTGGTAGCATGCCATGTCATGCTTGGCACTAGCATGTCCACAATATGTCCTACACTCACCATAACCACTGTATAATGTCTTTGTTGAGCAATGGTATTCCATCAGGTATACATGCACCACTCATCCTGTGTGTATACATAGCATGCATGTGCTAAACCTGTGTCCACAATTGTCTACTAAAGACACAGATGCTCTAATCAGAATTGGATATCTATGTGACACACCAATACACATCCAGCCATGGTATGTATACCTGTGAGTGATGGTGCACAGGACATTGCAGAGACGTTAATACTTGTACAGCAATGTTGTGTCCATGTACACATTGCGTTCCAGGGTGAGGCCAATCACTGAACAAAACACAAATGCATCAAAGCCATGTACACTGTTATTAGCAAGGGCTGTCTACACTCACATTGCATGCTGTTGAGCAACACACGTCCTGCATGCTGTCACATTCGATATAAATGTTTGGCTTGTGATACTGTACCCCACCATCACACGCTATTGAGTATGTTCTGGATTGCTGGTGGTGTGTGTGTCTGTGTGTGTGTCTGTAGTAGTGAGGAGTGTATATGTGTTCATGTGTGCATGTGTGCATGTGTGCATGTGTTCATGTGTGCATGTGTGCATGTGTTCATGTGTTCATGTGTTCATGTGTGCATGTGTTCATGTGTTCATGTGTGCATGTGTTCATGTGTTCATGTGTGCATGTGCGCATGTGTTCATGTGTGCATGTGTGCATGTGTGCAGACATCATGTACAGGTCGTAAAGTGTGTTTCCTGTCTCCCTCTCACAGGTGCTGATTTTGGGCTGGTTCACTGCAGCAGGGAAACTGATGTCACTGAGCATGATAGTGATGATGATGATAGGTGTGCTGAGGCACAGGCATATTGTCCAGGGTCTGTCGTTGAGCCAACAATTGACAGTACACTAGTGTCCACCCCATCCATGCACACAGTCATACTGCCAATACATCCATCACCAATGCCCTTAGCTGAGGGACAGCGTACAGCTGGCATTGGCCATGACAGTGTGGTATCTATGGCACATGCATCCCAACACAGCAGCCATACCCAGATGTCTGGAAGGGTACCACATAGGCAGATGTCCAGGGTTTCTCATCGGAGCACTGCTGGCCATCATGCCACTGGCAGACGTGTCACAGGTCTTACAAGCTTGCGCATGTTCCAGGCTGTCATGGAGGCACAGGCACATATGGAACGGTACACCAGACAGGGACTAAAGGCACAGAGGGCACATAACACTGCATTAAATGACAGTATCCATGACCTAGCAGGTGCCATCTGTAACTACACTGAGGTCATGGATAGACGTTGGGGTGAGACATTAGATGTCCTCCGCAATGTCATATCCATGTGTCAGGACAGTGCGGGATGGGTGAGACGTCGATGTGGACATATGCCAGCAACATCAGCAGCTGGCAGTCGCCACGGACGTCCCTCAAGTCACAGCCACTCCCATAGTGCCAGTACCAGCCCCAGCAATGTTGGGGCTGGGCTGTCCATAGACCTTCCTAGACGACCTCGTGCATGTGGCTCTGGACAATCCCAGCAGGGACCTGGGTCCAGTGTACATCCATCTACCTCTGGGGATAGTACCCAGTCAGGCTTAGTACCTGATAGTGTCAGTAGCACCCCTGCCAGGCACAGGTACTGTATCCGTGGCCAGAGATGGTGATCTGTAAACCCTGGCAGGTACAGTCTGTGGCTGTCCCACAAATACCCATATATGGCAGCCACATGGTGGAACTGTGTGCATGCAGACACACACACACACACATAAACAACACACCTAGGGCTACCACATACACGCACACATTAAATCAACATTGGCCCATAGCAGTACTCTTGACCCTCACACACACACACACACACACACACACACACACACACACACACACACACACATACACACACACATACATGTCGATTGTATGGCTCACTGTAGGCCTCTGGCAAACCAACTACACACCCTGTGCATATGATGAATCCTGTGCCACCTCCTGTCATCTGTGACATTGATGCAGGAACAGGCTACCATGGTGCTGATGCACAGGGTGACTTAATAGCAGTATAGCAATGTTAGCATGTTGTCAGCAGTATAGTGTAATGATATGCTTGAAAGTGTGGCTGAGCAGGCATGATGCATGTAAGCTATGATTGTCATTGTAGTAATGTTCACACCAGTGTTAGTTCCAATAGTGTATAGTCCGCCCACGTGCCACTTGGCTGATGTGTGCAATATTGGCAGCATGTGTTAGAGAGTGGACAGTATGTGTGGGATGTGTGTGGCACAGATTTGCAAGTGTACATTTGTGAACATGGTGGAGGTGCACTGTCTGCATGTACGTGCATAGTGGACACATGGGCAGGGTGACATGCCCTGTATTACACAGTAACTCTCCATATTCTCAGTTGGTGGCCAGTATGCATTGTACTACACACATTCCGGAACCTGACTACACATCTGTGTATGACATGGTTAGACACTGTGCTGTGGGTGATACTGTTAATATCTGTCATTGATTTGCATTCTGGTAGTATACACTACTTCAACAGCCTGACCATAACCAATCGTTAGATGATGTCTTGACAACTGACACTCAGACGTAGGACACACAATAACATTTGGACACTTCAGGTACTATACTATGCCAGTAACCAGTGGTATTCACCTGCACACATTACTGAGACCATTCCTGTTTGGCATATAGCTCTCTTAGGTACAAGCAATCACAGTAGGGATATGTCCATCCACGTGTGGTGATGCATACTGTGGCCTATAATGCATTCTCCAGATGACACACACATCTTCCACAAGGGTATCACACAGACAAATCCCTGTTGTCAAGCCCATGCTGTAAAGCTATAAGCCAACCAAAGCATAGTCATCCACCTTTACGGAACATAGTAGCCCCACAATACCGCATAGGTAGTAGCTACCAACATGAAGAACAGGTACCGATGTGTACATGCAACCAAGTGGTACGTCATCTCTCCTTTGATAATCACATTTCAAAAGGTATGTTTAAATCCCTCGGTGGATCACATAAGCAATAAGGGGTCTGCATGCATATCCACAAAGGTTGTTGTACACCTATAATGAATAGCCATAAGTGATAGGCCCTGCTGCGTTTGAACAGGTCTGACATCTACCTCAGACAAAAAAACACTCACTCACACAATTCTATAGAAACTGTAATGAGTGTGTGTGACACAGTTGACCTAGGCCAGGGATCACTGCAGTGTCTGGCCTTGTCACAAGCATACAGATGTGACATAAGGTCCGGACAGCAGCAGCACACTCTTGAATAGATTACAGATGTGTTCTTGGAAAAAGCAGGGTTCCCATACATGAAATAATTGAGGTCACATGTACGTAAATGTATTTGCCACACAGCTACGTCACATGTGCAATGCACATACTGGTGTCATACAGTAGTAAAAGCAAAACCCACAACCCATTGACCAACAGTCGCACCCACACAACACACTTGTCAAGTGCAGGATTCAAACCCCTACCTAACTGCTTTATGTCATTACAGGAGTACACATTTACACAACACGCTATACACATTACTGTGAGCTCTCTTTCCACAGGTATATTTGTAGGGTGGTGACATCATCAGACCTGTCAAAGTTTAGTATACCACTTTTAAGGTGTTTGACTACTCTCCAAAAAGGTTACTCCTCTCCCAGGAGTTTACATACAAACCGACACACACACAGTTGTCAAGTGCAGAATTCAAACCCTTACCTAACTGCTTTCTGTCATTACAGGAGTGCACATTTACATGACACGCTATACACATTACTGTGAGCTCTTTATCCACAGGTATATTTGTAGGGTGGTGACATCATCAAACCTGACAAAGATTAGTATACCACCTTTAAGGTGTTTGACTACTCTCCAAAAAGGTTGTTCCTCTCCAAGGAGTTCACACACAATCAAAAACACACACAGTTGTCAAGTGCAGGATTCAAACCCCTACTTAACTGCTTTATGTCACTACAAGAGTATGCATTTACATGACACACTATACACATTACTGTGAGTTCTTTTTCCACAGGTATATTTGTAGGGTGGTGACATCATCAGACCTGACAAAGATTAGTATACCACCTTTAAGGTGTTTAACTACTCTCCAAAAAGGCTGCTCCTCTCCAAGAAGTTCACAAACGCACACACAGTTGTCAAGTGCAGGATGTAAACTCCTATCTAACTGCTTTATGTCACAACAGTGAGCATGCATTTACACAACACGCTATACACATTACTGCGAGTTCTCTTTCCACAGGTATATTTGTAGGGTGGTGACATCATCAGACCTGACAAAGACTAGTATACCACCTTTAAGGTGTTTGACTACTTTCCAAAAAGGTTGCTCCTTTCCAAGGAGTTCACACACAAACAGACACACACACAGTTGTCAAGTGCAGGATTCAAACCCCTTCTTAACTGCTTTATGTCACTACAGGAGTACGCATTTACACAACACGCTATACACATTACAGTGAGTTCTCTTTCCACGGGTATATTTGTAGGGTGGTGACATCATCAGATCTGACAAAGATTAGTATACCACCTTTAAGGTGTTTGACTACTCTCCAAAAAGGTTGCTCCTCTCCAAGGAGTTCACACACAAACAGACACACACACAGTTGTCAAGTGCAGGATTCAAACTGCTTTATGTCACTACAGGAGTACGCATTTACATGACACTTTATACACATTACTGTGAGTTATCTTTTCCACAGGTATGTTTGTAGGATGGTGACATCATCAGACTAGACAAAGTGGGTTACAGTAGGTGACAATGGGTGGGCTACATAGAAAAAATGTCTGAACACTTTGGCCATGTGATCATCAACGGAGAGTTCACTATCTGTGTCCCCAGGGCCTTCATGACTTTCTCCATACATACTGGTGTACCACCTATGTGGTAATTTGTTTGCACTTTGTTTTAGAAAAACGGGATGACTATGCATTCTTTGTCATTCTTGTTGGAGCATTGTTTTGACACCAGGTATCTGTTTCTGTAAGCCCCTTCTGGAGGATGTGTGTGTCAGCCATTGAGTCAATTATGGACCACAGTTAGCAGTCATCTGCAAACTTGTTCAACCATACTCCTCCCATGCTTGCCTGTACCTCTGAGCAGTGTCCACTGAACAGGTGGGGTCCCAGGAGCAAGACCTGTGGGATGCCACTTGTGACTGTCTTCAAGTCGTACATAGCACCCGCAACTCTGAACATGTGTGTTTGATCTGTGAGACACTAGGCCACACATCCTGTGACATACCTGTTGATGTTCAGGCTGGTAAGCGTGTCCATGATGAGAGAGTGGGGAATGGTGGATAAAGTCCTTAGTGAGGTCCTGGTGGGCTGTGTGGACTACTTTCACCTCCATCTATGTCCTTGGTGACGGTTTGCAGTAAGTTAACTATGTTTAGGAGGCAGGGTCTGCCTTTAACAAGGTGAGCTTGTGTAGAGTCCAGTGTCTGGAGGTACCCATTGTCTCTGTTTATTGGTTCCATGACAATTTGATCAATAGCTTTGTAGGCCAGGCTGAGTAGGCATCTAGGGCAATGGTTTTCAGGTTCTGTTGTGGCACCCCCTTTGTGGAGCTGGATGACTGTTAGTGTATGCCATTCTTTGTGTACATACCCTGTGGTACGATTGAGTCTGGGCAGTGAATGTAGATGAGGGTGTAGTTCCTTTTGGGCCTAGTGAAAGATGTAGCCTGGGACACCATCCATTCTCATTGATGCTGTGTTTTTGGTTTTGGACAGGGCTGTCCTTACCTGCATGTCCATGTCATCTGGGGCTCTGCATCCTTCTGTGATGGACACAGGCCCTTTTGGGGGTGATGGGAGAGGTTTACACTGAACTTGTCCCCCAGGATGTGGCCAATGAAAGTTGGTTCAGTGTATTCCTTGTCATTTGTCAGTAGCTGACAGCATATTTTGAAGTTGACACCTACATGTCTGGTAAAGCTACAGCAGGCTTTGTGGTTGTTATTCTTACAGTCCTTGGCGATTTGTCTTTTGACAGTGTCCTTGGATTATTCCATGAGCGATCATTGCTACTTCCTAATAATGATCAGTGATGCCATTCCTTTAGTGAAGTTGGCTCTATCAGGTGTTAGTTTCCTCCTTCTGTTGTCTAACTTATTTATGGCCAACAACCACCAGATTGTTTTCTTATTTTTGGAGGAGTGCATCTTGGTTTTATTTGTGATGTCTCGATCCATGCATCCCTGTAGATGCTCATAGGATGCACTTGTAACTGATTTGGCAGATTGTATACCATTCTCCTATAGCAAGAGGTCTTTGGAACCTTCCACTTTTGTCTTGGACGTGTGCAGTTTGCTTTTGAAAATGTCTTCACGGTGGTTTAATTGGCTGGGTGGGGGTGCGTGATATGGATGTCCAGTGTGATTACTCTATGATCTGATATTACCAGTGAGGGTTTTATCTCTGTTGTGGAACACTGGTACCCCATGTTGGTGATGATCATGTCCAATATGGTGTCACCTCTAGTGGCCATGGTGACCAGCTGTTCCAGGGTGTTAGAGCTTTTAAACTCTAGGAAACATTGGGCAATGGACGTTGTACATAAGTGATTCTCCCACTCAATGTTTGGGTAGTTGTAATCACCTCATATAATGTTGTTTGATAGGACCTTGATATTTTCCACTGTTCTCAGGAATACTGTGTGAGGTTCCTATGACAAGGTAGGTGATCTGTAGAAGGCTACAATCTGATGAGCAGCTTTGCAGACTCTTAGATGCACTTGCATGGTCTCCAAGGCGTCATGCTGTGCCACTAACCTGGAGGTGGGGGTATCCATAAGGTGAATGTGTATATCCCTTCCTTTTGTATTTCACTCGTGGTTTTGGGTCCAAAGGTCAGGGGGATTGTGAGTGTTTTATGTGGAGCATGTCCAACAGCTCTGCATTTGACATAGTTTTGTATGTTAGGCAGTGAACACATCTGAGTAGGCGATATGCAAGGGAGTACTGATGGAGCATTTTGTGATAGTCTATGTATGGCATGTATTTCAGGCCACTAATGCTCTTTGTGAGGTATTGCTGCAGGCTTTCCAGTTGTTGTAGTTGGCTTGTGAGGTACGTAGCAAAAGTGGCGTTGTACTCTTTTATAGTTCTAGTGAGTGATGGGTAGTGGGGAACAATGTCCTCTTCTATTCTGCATGAGACACATTTTGTGATGGGATGTGCCACATAGCAGGGTTTCTTGACTACTGTGGGGACGTGGTTATCACCGTTGTGTCCAGTGTCCACCTGTGACCCAAGGTCTCTTGTCACACTTTCATTGTTAAGTATACTGTCGCCTATGTTGTCATTCTTGGCTACAGAGCCTTTAAAAAAGGGGATGTCAATGCACCTTTTGGCATCGAGCTAGAGCCCATGGCTTTGACAACGGCCATCTGTCTCAGTGAGGCCCTTTTGTAGGATGTCCATGTCTTTAGTGTTTACAATTATGGCTCCTAGTTTGCAGTCCTTTGTAAACTTCAGTAGCCACAGACCTTCCATGTTGAAGTTTACTTCAGGGAAGTAGATACTAAACAGGACAAGACACAGGACTGGACCTTGTGGTACTGCACTCATCAATAGTCCAAAGTCATATTTTGAGTCTGCTACTTTCACAGTGTGTGTTCTGTTGGTAGGCCTGTTGGCAGCACATCTTGTGACATAGAAATTTATACCTAGTTTAGTGGGTTTATCTATATTTCCATAGTGCGGGGTGGTGTTGTACGCCATAGCAGGATCAACATAGGCTGTGTGAATCACCTTACCCTTGTTGACAATTCTGTTGACTGCTTCAATGTCATCTATCAGGTTTAGGCGACATGATTTGCATTTTACAATCCCTACATGGTTGTGGTCCAGGGTTTGGTGATTACAAATGTAATTTTTACATGTTGTATGATGATAAATTCCATGGCCTTGAAAAGCGTGCTCGTCAGGCTACTGGGGCGATTGTTCCTGGGGTCCGTGGTGTCTCCACCCTTGTGTAGTGGGATGACCGTCACTGTGCACCATTCAACAGGCACAAAGCATGAGGTGAGGCTATGACTGCACATGGTACGGCAGTGTGGTGCCTGTTCGGTCTGTGGTTTGTGTGGAACACAGCCTGTGAAGTTATCTGGTCCCATGGCTGCTGTGATACTGGCTTTGGAGAGTGTTTTTTACCTGTGCAGCTGTGATGACAGCAACTTTGCAGTCTTCCATTATAGAGATGCGCTCTTTCATGGGTGAGAGGGGGGTACAGTTAACAATGATCCTATCTGCAAGGATGTTGCCAATATCAGTTGGGTCGGTATATTTTGTGCCATTGAGCTGTAACTCAGAACAGATCTGAGTGTAGCCGTGACATGGATCTGTCTGTTGGGCAGAGATCTCCTGAGTAGACAGTATGCAACAGGGTACAAATTGGGTTACACTCATTCTTGTTGCATGGCGCTACTGTTTGAGGCAAGTAATCCTCTTGTTAGGGTACTTCAGTGGTCTTTCTGGCTGCTGAACGTGCCTAGTCAGATTCATCACAAATGTGTTATGGTACTCTCTGACGGGTCTGATGACTGATTAGTACTGGGAACCTCCTTTGACCTACATGCACAGACCTTGGCGGTTTGTGTGAATACATAGCATGATTTTCTGACAACTTTGTGAGTGTGTTTCTGGTAGTAGAGATGTCTATCCACATTTGTCCATAGATCCCTTATTATCACCTCCATATTTGGCATGTGTGTGAGCATGCCCAGTATGACCTTTCAGTATGTTGTTGCCTGACATTTGCTTCATTTTTTAAGTATGTGAGCATGCCCAGTATGACCTATTTGTGTGATGCTGAATGAAATCCGCTACATTTGTTGGAGTGTGTGAGCATGCCCAGTATAGACATTTATACTATATGTGTATGGAAAATCAAGTTGTATTTCTACAGCAGGCCTCACCTTTGTGTCATAGATCAACAGGGATCATGCTGTTCCTGCAGAGCTTCCATGAGACACTTTGCAGAGACTTATCAACATTTCTACATACAGGGCGGGAAGCTATTCTTTGTACATTTCTACCCAGGGGCACACTTGATTGTTGCTGTGTGTGTACATACGATGAGGGGTTCACCTGAAACTTATACACATTTGTTATGCCTGTACTGCTATGTACGGTACACCATTTCAGTCTGTACTGTTGCCTATCATACTGGCTTGAGGCATACTACTGTACTATACTTCTTAGCATCCAATGCCACATATATTAGATTGCAACTTCATAGCCTACACAGCCCACATCACACCGACTGGCCTGATGTTCTCTGTCTGCATAGGCCTGTGGGAGAGGTTACACATATGCGTCTTTAGGGGCATGTTACAGCATTTCTTTGTGTTTGCATTACTGTACAATTGTCCTGCTGTGTCTGCGCTACTGAAATGCTATCATGGCTTAGGTTTAGTACTGTGATTATAATGCACTGTATCGTGGGTTTGAGCCCTGTCACTGCTTTTTATTTTCATGCTAGGCAGACCAGACTGCTTAAGGGACAGTAAAGCTAATATGAGCATGTTTACCTGTCTTTGCTCAACTTTTCACGACTTTGCCCAACCTTGCCCAACATTGCCCAACATTGCGCTAGTTGGCACGAGCAATTTTGTTTACATATTTTGAATATTGGTAAATGCTGCTTAGCACTGCTTTATATTGCTTAAAACATGGCAATCATGCCTCTGGTGGTGCTGCAGGGCTGCCTATGTCAGATGCACATACTACACTCCCTATACAAGCTTGAAAACAGGTAATGTCGAGTTAGGCATCTGTTTTATTTTATGTGTGAGTCAGTGAGAGGTATCATTTCCAGGGTTCCTACTGAGCCAGTGTATGTGCTATGCATTGCCTCTTTGCCAAGGCTAAGGCATACTGGGCACGTCTCCTTCTGCTTACTGGGGCAGGCTCAGGTTGTTCCTCCTCCGAGTCACGCTGTGCCTGTGCAGGCCTTGGCAATGGTGGGGCCCCATGCTGTTCCTGCTGCAGCTGTTTTTGCAGGATCATATTGTGTAGCATGGCACATACCATGACAATTTGGGTACATGTAGTTGGTGAGTACCGCAAGGCTTCACCAGATGCGTCCAGGCACTGGAACTATGACTTGAGCATCCCAAACACATACTCGATTATATTTCGTGTTTGTGCGTGTGCCTCATTATGGAGTCTTGTTCAGGTGTGTGTGCATTTCTGATGGGTGTCATCAGTCATGGCTCCAGTGCATATCCAGCATCCCCCACTAGGTGACCGTCAGGGATGTCCCCATTGGCAAATATCTGGTACAGCTGCATCAGATGCCAGATATGGGAGTCGTGGAAGCTTCCAGGGCAGCCAGCATGCACATTCAGTATTATGCCCTGGGCATCGCACACAACCTGGCAGTTGATGGTATGGAAGCCCTTGCGGTTGATGTAGGCCCTAACCCGCTCACCGGCTAGTGCTTTGATGTGTATGTGCGTGCAGTCAATTGCATCCACTACCTCAGGGTATTCCGCTATTTGCTGGAAGAGATGCATATTGTTGGCCAATACCTCACGGGAATTGGGGAAATATACATGATCACCGACATATGCTGACATGGTATTCAGGAACTGGTGCAGTACCCTAGATGCTGATGCCTGTGAAATCCACAACATATCACCAGTTGGTCTCTGGAAGGTACCTGTTGCTAGTATTCTTAGGCCAACACATACCTTGGTTTCCACTGGGATGGGTTCCCCTCTGTTGGTTCTGTGTGTGAGGTATGGCCTGCACAGCTCAACAATTTGCTGCAGGAGATCTCTGTACACTCTATAGCACTTCACTATTTCCAGCTCACGTAGCCACTAGAAGATTACCCTGGGTCTGTATACTCTTCTCCGTCTCCTCACTGTGGGTTGCTCAGCAACATTCGCAATGGCACCACCCTCAGCATCTTGCACATGTTGCCTTATAATAGCAATGGCAGCCCCTAACATTTTTTTGTCTCAGTTAAGCTTTTTAAGTTTTCACTTCTCTTTGTATACTGCAGTGTTGCAGTGTTTCTGAGTAAAACATGGGGGAATGTTGTTTGCAGAGTTTTAAGTGCTGGGCTGGGCTAGTGTACTGCCTGTGTAATTGGCTGATTCTTATTGATTTCACCTGGCAGCTCTGCTAGTTCTCCTTGGTTAATTTCCTACTACTACTTTGTCTTCCTTTCCCTTTCTGTTTCCACAGGGGGAAGCGCCGCGCACACAAGCGCACACAGCCTTACACAGGCTTACACAGGCTTAGGCAGGTGCACATCCGTGCACACAGGCTTACACAGTCTTACACAGGCTTACACAGGCACACTCAGGCTTACACGTGTTTACAGGCGCGCACACGCGCGCACACAGTGTAAGCATTTTTGCAAGAAACTTTGGTGGTAGCCACAGCGTACACCTTCGGTTTCTGGCTTTCAGTTCAGACAACTAGGGACACGCCTCTTCCAGTCTTCAGTAACTCAGAGCAGACACATGCCACTCTGCTCCAATGGGCTTACAGTGTTTGATACATACCCCTCTCATGATGTCACCTATCTACTACTCTGTTACTCCCCTAATCCTACTCTTACATTCTAGGGACATGGTTCCCATAGCAGGGAAAATTGGGATTCACTATCCGTATACTCATTTGCATAGGATTGCCTACTAATGCTTGGTTACATCTGAGCTTCCCCCCTTAGCAACCACTACTCAGTAGCCATGTTGTCTTCAGCCTGCCATTCATTTGCATGGCAGATGTATAGTTGTAATAAAATGCCTATTTTTGCCTTTTATTTTTTTTTTGTTTTTTAGAGCGCCATAAGTTTGTGTGACGCTGCGCTATGCTTAAACATCAGGGATCGGGGGAAAAAAATGTTTAATTTTTAAACGTTTTTGCAACACATATAAATGCCAATGGCCTTATATCTGGCCATTGGCATGCTTCCTTAACTGGATGCATCCTTTATTTGGAGCTGTCATTGCTCCGTTTTGCTATTTGCAGAATGGTGCTCAGTTACCAACCGTGTACATTTCTGCAAATAACACTACTCTTACTCGGACAGGTTAGTGTTTCCTGGATCGCAAATTTACCTCATTTGCATAGCTTTCAGCAGCAAATTAGGTAATTTACATAACCTAACCCTGTCCGTGCAAGAGTCGTTTTAGGAGCTCTCTTGCACGCCCCTGCCAGCTGTTCCTGGATCGCTCAGCAGACATGTTGGCTTGCTGGAGTCTTACTCTACTCTTAGACTCCCGCAAGCCTTCACAAATCTGGCCATTAGAGTTGATCTTGGAATTAATTAAGGATAGTAAGTTCTTTAGTTCAAAGGCAAAAGACATAAATGAAGAGTGAGAGTGTGTGTGTGTGTGTGTGTGTGTGTGTGTGTGTGTGTGTGTGTGTGTGTGTGTGTGTGTGTGTGTGTGTGTGTGTGTGTGTGTGTGTGTGTGTGTGTGTGTGTGTGTGTGTGTGTGTGTGTGTGTGTGTGTGTGTGTGTGTGTGTGTGTGTGCATGTATGATGAGTGGTGGGGTTCACTGGCTGACTGGCTGACGGTGTGATACTGGCTTTCTGCATGATGAGTGGTAGGGTACACTGGCTGACACTGTAGTAATGGCTTTCTGTATATTTTGAGTTGATCTTGGAATTAACTAAGGATAGTAAGTTCTTTAGTTCAAAGGCAAAAGACATAAATTAACAGAGAGAGTAATACGGTGTGTGTGTGTGTGTGTGTGTGTGTGTGTGTGTGTGTGTGTGTGTGTGTGTGTGTGTGTGTGTGTATGATGAGTGGTGGGGTTCACTGGCTGATGGTGTGGTACTGGCTTTCTGCATGATGAGTGGTGGGGTACACTGGCTGATGGTGTGGTACTGGCTTTCTGCGTGATGAGTGGTGGGGTACACTGGCTAATGGTGTGGTACTGGCTTTCTGCATGATGAGTGGTGGGGTACACTGGCTGATGGTGTGCTACTGGCTTTCTGCATGATGAGTGGTAGGGTACACTGGCTGACACTGTAGTACCAGCTTTCTGAATGATGAGTGGTGGAGTACACAGGTTGACACTGTGGTACCAATTTTCTGCATGACAAGTGGTGGGGTACACTTGCTGATGCTGTGGTACTGGCTTTCTGCATGATGAATGGTGGGGTACACTGGCTGATGCTGTGGTACTGGCTTTCTGCATGATGAGTGGTGGGGTACACTGGCTGATGCTGTGGTACTGGCTTTCTGCATGATGAGTGGTGGGGTACACTGGCTGATGCTGTGGTACTGGCTTTCTCTAGTAATAGTAACGCTGTATCTTCAGTAACATGTTGATAAACCAGCGTCATGGTAGTAAAAGTTTAGGAAAATGTTCTCCACTGTGTATGTGTGTGTGTGTGTGTGTGTGGGGGGGGCATAATGATGCATTCTGGTTTGGAAGATAGGTAGTTTTAAGAATCAGTTATGTTCTTAATACATAGCTGAGCCTGACATGGTGGTCCTCTGTATTTTCAGAAAATCAGTTATCCATATAACTTGTCTATCACAAATGACCTGAGTTCTGGCTGCCTACAAGAGGTGGAATGTCAGGCTTATTTATTTGCAGTTTGTTAAACGGGTAGATGAGCAAGTCTACGGACCCTTTTCAGGTATGATCTAGGTAGGATAAGTAACTGATAATTGAAAAATACATCACGATGAACAATTACCAAATGTACAATATTTAAATGATTAATTATTAAAAGCAGTAGTACAGTAACATGATAGAATGTAAAAGAGCACTTAAAATACCTAATTAACATTTGTTGTTAAAGCAATGTTTGAAAAAATATACTTGTGTAAGTTGAACATAGCGTAACAGTAGATGTTCGAATGATCACTGCTGCAGTAGCTTTAGCTATATGGATTATATCCTGGCAAGGATTAACAGCCATTCAGCTTCCAAAGGTTCAGGAACTTTCATGTGCCTAAATCCAAAGGTTCAGGACCTTTCATGTGCCCAAACTGTCAAGCAGCTTGATCTGGCATGACTAAAAGTCAAGTTTAGGAGCGAAGCCCATCAGAGCTTTTATACCAGCAGACAGAGGGAGTCTGAGCCCTGAAAGGACAATAATAGGAACAACAAAAAATAAATGTCCACACCCTGGCATAAAAAGACACACTAAAAAACAAGGTGGTGGAAGGAGGGAGTGGCTACAGCAGCAGTGATCACTCAAACATCTACTGTTATGGTAAGATCAACTTCCACAACTGTACCATGTTCTTCATGTTGATCACTGCTGCAGTAGCATTAGCTATATGTGTAGATTACCATAGCTAACTATATTTGGGAAATAGAAACAGAAGGCCCCAGGAGTCCCTGTAGAATACTTTTAGCAAAGCTAGATCTAGACCTAGAGAAGAAATCAAGTTTATAGTGCTTTGTAAAAGTATGCACAGAGGGCCAAGTAGTAGATTCTAGAATAGTTCTATAATCCAGTCCTTTCCAAAAAGCCATAGATGAAGCCAAGCCCCTGGCAGAGAGGGATGTGACCCCGCCTGTTATAGATTTGGCATGATGAGTATAACAAAAGGTAATAGCTGTAGACAACCATTTGGAAATGATCTGTTTTGACAGGTTATCCCTTCTTCTTACTATCACAAGAAATTAACTGTTCTGAAGATCTGAAAGATTTAGTTCTGTCAAGTTATTACCCGAATTGTCTGTGGACATCCAAGGTATGGAGTATCCTTTCTCCCTCAATTTTAGAATCAGGAAAGAAAATTAGGAGATGGACAGTTTGGCTTAAATTAAGCTCAGATACCACTTTAAGAATAACAGAAGGATTAGTTCTCAAATAAACCTTGGCTTTTGGAAAATGAGGTATAGCTGTCTCACCATAACAGCTTGGAACTCAGATACCCTTCTTGCAAAAGTCAGAGCAATCAGTACAACAGCTTTCCATGTTAACAACCTCAAGTCAGCCAGGTTAGCTAGTTCAAATGGATCAAATGTTAGCTTCTCTAACACAAAATTAAGATCCCAAGGAAGGACCACACCTTTTCTTGAGGTTTCTTATGCAAAACCCCTTTCAAGAATAGTTGGACATGAGACTGCTTTGAAAGAGGAAGATCCATGGACAAACATACTGAAATGTCTGATAAATAAACATCGATAGAGGAATAAGAAATGTCACAGGATAGCAACTCGTACTTCTTTTTCGTCCTCTTCTAGCTTTTCCCAGTTAGGGGTAACCACAGCGGATCACCTGTCTGCTCATGATTGGCAGTAGAGTTTTACAGTGTCAAGTTGCCAGCCCAGCACCCAACCTTCCACAGAAGGCACACACATGCACACACTCACACTTAGGGCCAATTTAGAGTGTCCAATCCACCTACAGCATGTCTTTGGGATGTGGGAGGAAACCGGAGCACCAAAAGCCCATGCGACCACAGGGAGGACATGCAGACTCCACACAGAAGGCACCCCAGCCAGGGATCGAACCAGAGAACCTCTTGCTGTGAGGCAACAATGCTAACCGTTGCACCACTGTGGCTGCCCAGGATAGTAGCTCACACTAATAATTAGCAAATGGAAAAGATTTTCTAGCTGGTACCAACAACATAACCAGCACCCATTTAGGGCTAGTTGTTTTCTGGTTTTACAATATTAGTTTGAGGATAGCAACTCACACTAATAATGTAAAACCAGAGAACAACTAAATGGGTGCTGGTTATGTTGTTGGTACCAGCTAGAAAATCTTTTCCATTTGCTAATATGTGATTTTATAGTAGCAGGCTTTATTGCCTCTATTAGTACCTGCTGTATGCCCCCAGAAAGCAGGTGACTAAAAGGAATTAAGACCCTATCATCCAGGCAGCCAGTTGAAGATGACTGATGTTGAGGTGTGTCAAACACAGCTGTTCTTGAGTGAATAGATTCCACTGTGCGAAGACGCTTGTAGGAATTGCCCTGACCATTTCCAAAAGAAGGGAGAAGAACCCTAGCTGCCTGGTCCAGAAGGAAGTCGCCATAATAATCATGGGAGATTATTTCTGAATCTTCAAAAGTACCATGGATATTAGTGGTAAGGCACATAGGAAAATTCCTGTCAGAAGAAAATGAAAGTTATCTGTCTTACAGGCCTTCTTACATGGTGGCCAGGAACCAAATTTTGCCAGTTGATTGTTCAGAGTGGAGGGAAAGAGATGTACTTGAGGAACTTCCCACAGATGGATCAAATCTTGGGAGATCCCCTCTAATCTAATTTCCATTTCTGAGGGTCTACCCTGGTCCTGCTCAGCTTTCTGCCTCACAATTTTGATCTGACTGAATGTAGAATCCTGTAGAGTGTTAATGTGCTGTGAAATAATATCCCAACCTAACATGTCTAGTCTTTAATGGGATATATCCTGGTTCCTGTTTGCTTGTTGATATTCCACATAATTGTGGTTTTGTTTGTAACCACTTCAAAATGTCCCAGGGACCAGAGATAGTTCAGAAACTTCAGTGCTTTGATCAGGGCAAACATCTCCTTGATATTTATATGCTTGTGTCTGCCCTAGGTGTCCCACACACACCCCCTGCACTTTTATCCCTCCTGAAACTGCTCCTCAAGCAAAGTCTGAAGCATCTATGGTAACTGAGTGCTTTGGAGCAGAGAGGGAGAAGGGAAGACCTGGATTTAAGGATATCTGTTGTCGCCACCAAAAGATTTCTCTTCTGACAACCCCAGTACTTTGATCTCAAAAGAGAAAGGTTGTTAATGATTTCGGATACCTCTGTATCTTTCTCATGTGGAGTCTTGTCAGGGGTAGCAGGAGAATCAGAGATGCCATGAAACCCAAAATCCTGAGGTATTCCCTCTCAGTGACCAAAGTCTGCATGGTAAACCTTAGAAATAGATCTACGTAAAGATCTATTTTTGCTGTAGAAGAAAAGTTCTTTGAACTGAGGTGTCTAGTTGATATCTGAAGAACACAATCTTGAGTGAGGGAGTCAAGAAAGACTTTTGAATGTTCTCTTATAATCACAGCTTGTGCAAGAGATCTCTCTCCTAAGACAGAGATTCCTGTCATTTTGAAAAAGACTCTGCAAAGATAAGCAAGTTGTCTAAATATGGAAAAACGTGTATACCCTGTAGCCTGCAATGAGCTATAACTAGAGCAAGAACTTTGTGAACACTCTTGGTGTAGTGGATAGTCCAAAAGGTAAGGCAGATGACTGATAATGTGATCCAGACTCACAAAACTTTAAGAAACACCTGAAGTCTGGATGAATAGGAATGTGCTGATAAGCATCTTTTAAGTCTAGTTTTACCAGGAAACTTGAAAGAGGAGGAAGAGGCAACAGGTTATGAAGTGACATAATTTTGAATTTGGGCACTATCACAAACAGGTTTAGGGAAAAAGAGATCCAGAACTGTTCTCTAAGCATTTTCTTTCTTTGGCACTATGAACATCCTTAAATAGACCCCATTCCCTACCTGGGAAGGAGGAACTGGTTCTATCACTCCTTGGGACAGGATGTGATGAAGAACAGGTAGAAACAAAAGATCTGCAGGATGAGGGATGCTCCATGGAGAGGAAGAATTTCCTCCCACTGACATCTGCAACCCTGATTAATAATTTTCAGAACCGCTTTGTTTGAAACCATCTGTTGCCAAGGAGAATAATGGAGATTCAGACTTCCTGAAACAGAAAAGCAACCAGGGTGGGAGGAAGTCACAAGGTCTCTTGAACAGTCATTCAGATCTGTTGGATTGTCCTTGGTTTTGGGAAGCTTGGGACTTCTTTTTGGACCCCCTTGCCACTTTTTCTTAAATGTATGTTTACCTGAATTCTGTTGGGACTGTTTAATCGTTTTTTGCCAATATTGGTTGAGGAAAAATGAAATCCTATGGACAATTTGGTACAGGAGTGATGAAAAATCTTAGAGATCCCACGGATGTGCTTGCCCCATTCAGCACACTTTTTGATCACCTCTGCAGCAGAGGAGCCAAACACTAAATATCTGTCCAAGGAAGAATTTAAAATCAAATTTTTTACATCATCTGGAAGGTTCTGAGAATGCACCCATGCAAACTTATTTACAAAAGTACCAAATGCCATTACCCTGGAAGTTGTATCAAACAAACACATACACTGCAAACAACTGGCTAAGCACAGAAAAAAACTAAGTTGTTTAAAGCAGATTTTTCTTCACAAGTAGAAACTATAGACAAAATATTCCTCATACTTTCACAATTTGTCAGAACAAACTTTAACATACAAGTCTGACAATTTAAAATTCTGAAAATCAAGTATACACTTTTGTCCCCTACCTATCGATAATTTTCACCTCCTTAGAAAGAATAGGATTGAAATTAACTAAATGCTTAGCAGTTGTGAAGTCAATTAAGGCTATAGCTACTGGGTCAGGTTTGGGTATAGTGTATAAAAAAATAAAAGACTAAGGAGCTTTATACATCATATCTGCCTTTTTAGTGACAGCTACTATCAGGAAAATTGCAGTTAGTTTGACACACATCCTCTAAAACAGACAAGACAGGAGGAATGAGTGTAGGTTCTGGAAAATCCTTCTGTTACAACTCATAGTATTTGCTGAGGGATAGAGAAACCTTAGCATTCTCCCATTCTGGTAATATTCTCAGAGAAACTCCCACAGGGAGAATCAGAAACTGAGCTCTCCTCTGAGTCTGAATCAGAAATCCGAGAACAAAACCCTGAATTGTCCCTGCATATTCCTGTTCAGTTTCAGAATTTTAATTCACTTCAGAAAAAGAGGAATCCCACTTACTTTTACCATAAACTACTTTACAAGAAGGATCAATGGATCAATATCCTGAATTAAACCCTGAGCCAGTCCCAATAAACTCCTCCTATCCAAAGGAACTTGAAGAGGAGTAGATAGTAAATGCTTGGTTTTCTGTTACTTTTTGACAGGAAAATGGGGCCAACTGTGTTACTAATGGCAGCAGCTGCTTCCTAGGCGATGGGTACAGCATTCTGACACAAAAGGAAAACTTGCCTGATCTCTCTCCCAGGACCAACAAGAGTAGCTCTCTCTTGCCCACTGACAGGACTCCAACAGCCAAAGAGGACATAGATAAACCAAAGTCAACAGTGGCTGCTGGTGCTACACCTGAGGGATCCAGAGTAAAAGATGAATGGTTTGAGGTACAACAAATGGCCATGGAATAGTTACCCACTTGCGGCTGAGGCAAATTGCTAGCCTGCTTGTGGTGGCAAAGACTGTTTGCTTAACTTTTTCATTTAGTGGCTGGAAGAAGGACTACATGTGGAACCAGCAATCTATTCAATGGCCAAGCCGAAAATGGTGTCTCTTTCCCAGGGAAAACAAACAGCAAATGCTGGTACACCAAAGTTCATTTTGTGACAGAAAAAAACAGAAAAAGCATTTAAAACACTGTGACAGCACCACAATGGAAAAGTAAACAAAAATTCTCCACAGAAAATGTTTTCAGTTAGTTTACACTACTTTTAAACTGACAGAAAAAAGGAGTGCTCCATTTTAAAGATCATTATAGTTTTTCAGACAGTCCATTAAAACACAGCACTCCTAGCTTTAAAGTATCTTTTCTAAAGAGGAAAGAAATAAAACTACAATAAATTTATAAAATAAAAGTATTCCCCCAAAGAGAACTTATCTGCCCAGCAAAGAAAAGCAAAAGCTGACCACCAATCCTCAGATGTCTTCGAGGGGCATACTCTTCAGCAGCAGTAAAGCTCTGTAGGGCTTGGAACCCAGTCTTGTTTTTTAGTCAACTCAGCTCAAGCTGCTTGCCTGCTTTTGTGTGTGGAAGGTGCCCTGAAGCTTTGGAAGCTGGTTAGCTATTATATCCTTGGCAGGATATAACCCATATAGCTAAGTCGACTGCAGCAGCGATCAAGATGAAGGACAATGAGGAAGAATTTGCTGCACAATAAAGAATTAGTTAAACTATAGTTATCTAACTTGCTTCATGAAAAGTGCAGTCGGCTTCTTTGTGTGGGTACTTGTTTAAAACAGCACTGAAAGATGTTAGAGATTGGATTACAGTTCAGTGGGAAGGCTATTCCATATGGCAGGAGAAATATTGGAGAAGGCTATTTCACCTATGCTTTCTTAAACCTTAGTCGGGTGACAGCTGATGACTCATTCTCTGAGCTTCTTAGAGGGTAAGCAACAGCCCTAGTCAGTAGAAGTCTTTTTAAAGGTAAGCAGTAACCAGTTTCAAGGATTTTATAAATGAAAATAGCCTTGAATGAGATAGGCCTTTTTGTTTCAAGGAGCCTATTCACTTGTTATAGCGCAGGTCATAATGATACATGCACCCATCTGTCAGTAGAGCAGATTTGAATATTTATTTTCAGTAATTTCTACTTTATAAGCATTCTGGGATACCTGTAGGCAATGGAATGGAAGACCATATTCCATTTTTGGTATGAGTATGCTTTTAGTAATAGCTAGTCCGAAATTTGAAGGTAACAGTTACAGTGTGGAGAGAAAAGTTGAATATAGGATCTAGAACTAAGTCAAGGTACTTTTGTTGAGTGTCAAATAGTATGGCATTTCCACTATTGTCTTTGAGCTAAATAGGGGCCTGCAGTTCAGTTTTGTAGGGGTAAAGAGCATCACCTTAGTTTTGGCAACATTCAGTAATATCTTGTTATTTTATAGCCAAGAAGTTAACTTTCAGAAGCTTACCTGCAACTTGTGCTGTAGGGCCTGGTGAGTTGAATTACATTCTGCTATTAAAATATCAACTTAACCTAAGCAAATGAAACATGATGAGGGCATTTAACATCTATTAACCATTTCTACACCAAAATTTGCTAATAAGAAAAAAAATCTTGTTCTGTTTACTTGGCCGTATTTTATGGTGAATTATAAATCATTTTTGTAAAGAATTACAGAGGATTAGCTGATGTTATAAGGCCTATAGGCTGAAGCAGATAATTTTCTTTTCTGTAATACAAATTCAGGGCATTTCAACAGGTTACTTAAAGTAGATCAGTCTGAATGAACAAACTGGCAACTAGACATTTTAATAGAAATATATTAGATGAAGTGAATGTTTTGAGATTTGTGTTTATTCAGTTGTTTGTTCATGATAGAGATAATATTTTATTTGAGGGAAAATTTATCTTGGAAGTGGATTCATGCAACAAGGACACTAGACAGTGAGAGAGAGGAATTCTAGGTATTCACTGCACACCCTTTAAGTTTTTGTTCATATAAGCATCAGAATAAAACCATAAGATAAAAAAGCACTATGTATGCAAGAACTGGCATTTCAGCAGTGTGCCGCCATACAAAGAAACAGGATTCTTTGATATTTTTTGTTTTTAACTAAAAGAATGACCTGTTTCTAACAAAAAGAGAACACAAAGTCCATAAACACAGAGACTGAGCTTGCAGATTTCAACATCTGTTTCAGATACACATGTAAGTGTACAGTTCTCTGTTGTAATTATTTAGGACTTTGAAGACATAGTAAAGAGTGTCAGGGTACATTCCAAGCAGAAATTCAGTGAATGATTTCTACAGATCTCTAATAAGATAAGACTTCTAAGTAAGATAGCACCAGCAGATTTTGCAGATGAGATGACAAAACAGACGTAATACTGCCAAGAGATATTTCAAATTCTAGGGAATAGCAAAGAAGGCAGATTACATTACTGTAAAGCAAGTTTGAGGAATTTGGGGAAGGTCTTAAGCAATCAATATTTTCTTCTGAGTTCTTCAGGAGAGCACTCCCTTTATCGTAAGGGACATACAGGGTATGCAGTATAAGAATCATCAGGAGAGTTAGCCCTAATGTTGGAAACAGGAGGGCACAAGATATGCTTGGGACTAGATTGCCATCTACAAAAACACAAACGTTTTCAAAGCAGTAAGCATAAAAACATTTGATTTTCATCCCTCAGTAAAATGTTCAAAATTTCTGTAAATGAGCAATTAAAAAAAACTGTAGGGATGTGACAAGAAAACAAGGAAGTATCGTCTCTATTGCTGCTGAAATTGTTTATTTATTTATTTTACATTTGATTACTGGTATAGTCCAAATGGGATGGCAAGCATACCCCTTTTCAGGGGACACCCAGGGAGTAAAGCTCCACAATTACATAAAACATGAATAAATACAGCAGCAAAATTTAACAATAAATCAGTTAGCTTAGTACTAATCTATGAATCTATGAATCTAAATCATACAATAATAACAGTACACATAATTTGAGAAAAAATTCCCAGCAATTACAATACAGCAGTACTTTCAGACACGGTTTCATAGTGTGAGGAGATTATTACAGTTGAGTCAAGAGAGTTTCAAATTACACATCTGAATGCCTTAAAGAGCAAGTAATGAAGTCATGAGAAATGAAATCACACTTTAGGATACTATGAAAGCAGTATAATAAGGTGAAATTATCATGACAGAAAAGTGAAATATAACAGATAGATTAAATAAATGAAAGGGAATGAGAGATAAAAGGAAATTAGATAGATGCTAGCCTGGGGTATAGCAGGAGCATAAGTAAAGATTTAAAGCTACTTAGCTTTGTCATTTGTTTGAGATGGACAGGAATGGAGTTCCATAGCCTTGCTATGTAGCTAAAGTGCATCACTGGAAGAGGTCTTACATTTGGTGGTCATAAGGACTGAATGAGAGCTAGACCTTAGATGTGTTGCAGGGGAGTAAGTTAGGAACAGAACTCTTGCAAACAATAAAAAATATTCAAAATAAAATGAGGTAACACTGCGGGTGTGAAAAAAAAAAACAGAAACGATAATGGTGAAATACTGAACACAGCAGAAAATACAAAGAGGAGGATGTGTCAAAAGAAAAGGCTGGCAGATTTAGAGAATTCATCCGGTTCGATTCTCAGCTAGAGCATCTTCTGCGTGGAAACATGCGTGAATGAGCGTACCTTCGTTGAAGGTTGTGCATCAGGGCTGGTAACTCGGCACGTAAAAATCAACTACCAATCATTAGCGGATCGGAGTTCCGCTGTGGCGACCCCTAACCAGGAAAAGCCAAAAGACACAACAACATGCATGCAGTGTTTTGGAATTTAGGAACGAAACATGAAGGACAGTTCAGCAGAAATGGGTCTGGCTATTAATGTCCCTGCTAACTAGAAACAACAAAACCTAGGCCTCAATTTGTCCATACATTGTGAGATGGACAACAGAACTGTGGAGGAGCTTTTATCTGAAAAAAAAACACATGAAAACATTTAGATACTGAAAAGGCACAAGATGGAGCAGAGGTGTTCTAGATGGAGTGTTGGTGTTGTAGCTCCTGACAGAAAGACATCTGGTGGGCCACGGTAGGTATTTTTTTGCATTTCAAACTAGTTAGTATATATTCAGGAAAGTGAATGGGGAGAAACTAGAAGCAGTCGACAAACAACAAAATAAGCAACACCAACTACAGCAGGGAGCAGGGTGCTGTAGAAAAGTAGAGAACAAAGCTAAGAAAGAAGAAAAATGAGCTCATAGCAACAAAATGATGTCGTTCAGGGTTAAAGGTCGGTGTGTGGGCATAGTATAGCCTAGAAAAAAGTACTTACCAGTTTCTGACACCAGATCTCCTGCAAATGAGATATCCTCAGGCTATTATTTTAAGCTCATTCACACCTCTCAGAATAGTACCCCTGGAAGTGCATATAATTAAACAAAAGTCGAGATAGGACAGCAACTAATAGGGGGATTCTTGCTTAGGAAAGCTCCCTACCAGCAACTATCCTTCTCAAACAGTCAAGAGATCCAGAAGCCAATGCAGGTAGATGAGTCAAGAGTTAAAACAGTTTTCTCAAGCTTTCCCCCAGTGAGTGATTCCTTATTTTATTAATTTATTGGAATCTGTTAACCAGACTTACTGATATTGGACAATTTCAGTCTCACCATAGTAGCATATATGAAAATAAACATTACTGATCGAAACACAATGAGGGAATCTTATTTATGTAACAATGCTAAGCATGCAGAACAAGTCACAATCACAGATTATGTATACAAAAATAAGAGACAAACAGGTATCAAGTTATGTACATGTTTATAATAAAAAGCAGGAAGAAGGAAAGGATGAGAGGGTAGCAGTGAGAACACATAATGTTGTTGCTGCTGCAAATATAGAGGCATCAGTTCTCTCAAGTAACTTACCAGGGCCAGGACTGTCTTTTTCCATCTTGCAGTCATTGACTGCAGGCAGCAGGGCTTTCCAGTCACATGCAGTTATATGTGGAATGTGCATCATTAAGCACTGTTGCACTGTCATGGGACTTAACCCTTTCTACACCCCCCCCCCACTCCTAGATCTGTATTCCCACACAACCTATCTATGCAATATTTATTACAGAACTAAACTTCCCATCTTATACAACACATACTGACACACAATCATCCATCAGTACCACACATATACAAAAGAGGCTGATACTCAGACAGTTAGTCCTGTTATTGCTAGTGTGCCTAATGTTAGCATACATTACTTCCCTTTCACAGTACTCTAAGCATGTTTGTTTAAAAAGAGTATTTCTGTTTATCAGTTGAAGTTTTGACACCAAATGTTTTCACCCCTAATTGCATATCCTCCATTCCACATCCCAGTGCACTAAAAGTATACTAATAATGACAAAAAGTAAGATAAACTCATGTATTATTTAAATAAATATGGCTTAATAAATGGTCTTCACCATGATTTTTAAAGAAGACAAAATTCACCACCAGCCACATACACTGTTAGCTGTGGAAAAATAATTGTTGACTGACAGTATATTTGTAAACTTTACAAGAGCTTTCAAGAATGTTGAGCACAAAATACTTTGAAAAGTTAAAGTTATAGGATTGAGAACCAGTACTCAAATCTGGTTCAAAAACTACCTCAGACATAGACTATTCAAAATTCTGCCTGGCAATAATAAAAAAATCTTGACATCAGGGGTCCAACAAGGGTTAATGGTTGGCCATATACTATGTTTATACTGCTTCACTTCCTCCTTCTGCAGTTACCTTTTACACAGGCGATGTTACTCTTCATAGGTCAGGGCAAACCATATATTACATTCAAACAAAGCTTCAAAAAATAATTCAATTGACTACATCACTAGTTCATAGGCCACAACTTTTACTTGATACCTCAAAAACAACTTGCATGTTATTTAGTGCATCTCAAACACTGACCACAGCAAAACCTTAATCAAAATATCCAAACAGCATTCAAGTAGCACAAGTCTGCTGACTATAACTATCTTGGTACTGCAGTGGACCCAAGCCTTACATTAAAGTTATCTACTGACTGGACTACTGATAAAATTAATACCCATTGTGACACTGCCTATCTGGAATTTTGTAAATAATCATATGTCATTTGTAAATGTCAACATGATTCATATGTTTGTCTTACAAATGTAAAAGAACTATATGTTATGTGTATATTAACTACTAGTACAGAAGTGTGTGTCGAACATGGTTTGTTCAGTACTGAGCTTCAAGGATGTGTCCACAGTGTACCCTACTGGAACATAAAAGATTAACTTACAAAACTTCAAGAACATAAGTTGAAATTAAGTACTTTACAATGTACTATAAAAGTTAGTTGATGCAGCAAGAAGACAGGATATCTAGAGCTAGAGGTTTTTGTATTGTCTTGAAACAGAAATAATTATTAGGTTTCAAATGTAAAACCATTTTATTGTTTTACGACTTCCATGTTCTGCAAACTTCTGAGAGATATGTACTTTTCACACAGATATGTTAAAATCCTGTTAGTTTTTGTTAGCCTGGAAACTAAAGGCAGGTGACAAAGACTGATGCCATCTAAGCTGACCCAGCAGTCTTCTTCTTTCCACTTTTCCCGGTTAGGGATCGCCACAGCGGATCATCTGTCCGCTTATGATTAGCAGTGGAGTTTTACGGTGTCGAGTTGCCAGCCTGGCGCCCAACCTTCCACAGAAGGCACACACACACTCACACCTAGGGCCAATTTAGAGTGTCCAATCCACCTATTGCATGTCTTTAGGATATGGGAGGAAACTGGAGCACCCAGAGGAAACCCACGCGACCACAGGGAGGACATGCAGACTCCTCACAGCAGGCATCCCAGCCGAGAATCGAACCAGAGAACCTCTTGCTGTGAGGCAGCAATGCTAACCGCTGCACCACCGTGTCCAGCCTCTAAGATGACCCAGCAGTAATATGTGATATTAATTTAAGAACTCTCTGAGAGAGAGACTTTTCCATTTTGTATCTTGTCTTGGACTTAGAAACAACCACCCAGTACTTCTGCCTGCATGTTGCTCTGTAAGTAAGTTATTTATGGCATAGTATCTTTTAGATATAGATAGGAATATAGTAAAAATTAGTTTAGATGTTTTCTGAATTTATTTGAGACTTTCCTGCAATATTGTTTTAAAATATTTCCTGTGATCCTGAACTCTGTAGTTACTGTGTTGATTGAGTATTGTGTTCTTTTATTACGTATCATTCAATATATTTAAACCTATCTTTGTGGCTAATATTTGTAAGACATATTTAAGCTCTTAGAGTACTGGCATATGTATTTGGTGACACTGTACAGGCCACTGCTAAATAGCCTTGCTCCTGGTCACATTTATCATTTGGATAATAGTAACATTACACACTCGGATTGGTCACCTTTGTAAGGACCTCCTAGCAACTAATAAGGAGGGGTTGATGGCAGTGATAACTACCTTATATTCTGGGCAGAAGGCTAGTAAACCTGTGCCAGCCTTCTCCAGGTGTGTGGTGCTTGTATATAAATCAAATCTCAAAATGTGTTAGCTACTTAGGAAGGACACAAAGCACTGGTTGGACAGAGAGGGTGCTGGAGGTCTTGGGATGACCTCTCAGCTGAGATCTTGACCCTAGAGCTGTGCCAGTGAGGACTCTTATTGGGGATCTGGAGAACTAGGGACAAAACAGCCCCAAGACTGACTGTGATCTCTGTGTGCTCTTAAGGGAAATTGTACTTAACTGTGTGTGTAATTGTCATCCTTCCATTGTGTACATCCCTCACTGTTGCCAGTGGAGAGGATTGAGGCTTCTTGATTACTGGGCCACTGCAGGGGTGTCACACCCATATAAGAGTGTGAGAGTTTATATCTGATCACCCTACTGCACAATTACATTATGCCCTCATCATTAATGCATTTATTAGTCATATGAAGCATGCTCACCCTACTGCACATTATGTCACACCCTTGTCATTAATGCAATTATCATTCAGATGGAGCATGCTCACCCTACTGCACAGTTATGTCACACCCTTGTCATTAATGCACTTATCACTCAGATGGAGCATGCTCACACTACTGTACAGATACATCACACCCTTGACATTAATACACATCACTCAGAGCATGTTCACACTACTGCACAGTTACATCACACCCTCATCATTAATGCACTTATCACTCAGATGGAACATGCTCACACTACTGTACAGATACGTCACACCCCTGATATTAATGCACTTATCACTCAGATGGAGCATGCTCACACTACTGCACAGTTATGTCACTCCCTTGTCATTAATGCACTTGTCACTCAGATGGAGCATGCTCACACTACTGCACAGTTACGGCATGCCCTTGTCATTAATGCACTTATCACTCAGATGGAGCAAACTCACACTCCTGCACAGTTACATCACACCCTTGACATTAATACACATCACTCAGAGCATGTTCACACTACTGCACAGTTACATCACACCCTCATCATTAATGCGATGGAACATGCTCACACTACTCCTGATATTAATGCACTTATCACTTAGATGGAGCATGCTCACATTACTGCACAGTTATGTCACACCCTTGTCATTAATGCACTTATCACTCAGATGGAACATGCTCACACTACTGCACAGTTACGGCATGCCCTTATCATTAATGCACTTATCACTCAGATGGAGCAAACTCACACTCCTGCACAGTTACATCACACCCTTGTCATTAATGCACTTATCACTTAGATGGAGCATGCTCACATTACTGCACAGTTATGTCACACCCTTGTCATTAATGCACTTATCACTCAGACGGAGCATGCTCACATTACTGCACAGTTACGGCATGCCCTTGTCATTTATGCACTTATCACTCAGATGGAGAATGCTCACACTACTGCGCAGTAATGTCACACCCTTGTCATTAATGCACTTATCACTCAGATGGAGCATGCTCACACTATTGCAGAGTTATGTCACACCCTTGTCATTAATGCACTTATCACTCAGATGGAGCATGCTCACACTACTGCACAGTTACGACATGCCCTTGTCATTTATGCACTTATCACTCAGATGGAGCATGCTCACACTACTGCACAGTTATGACATGCCCTTTTCATTTATGCACTTATCACTCAGATGGAGCATGCTCACACTACTACACAGTTACAGCATGCCCTTGTCATTTATGCACTTATCACTCAGATGGAGCATGCTCACACTACTGCGCAGTAATGTCACACCCTTGTCATTAATGCACTTATCACTCAGAAGGAGCATGCTCACACTACTGCACAGTTATGTCACACCCTTGTCATTAATGCACTTATCACTCGGAGCAAACTCACACTACTGCACAGTTACATCACACCCTTGTCATTAATGCACTTGTCAATCAGGTGGAGCATGCTCGCATTGCTGCACATTTACGTCACACTCTTGTCATTAATGTACTTATCACTCAAAGTATGCTCATACCTCTCAACTGTACAGACTTTAACAGAATATGCAGATTTTTGCCTCACAAATTTTTTGGTCTGTTCCTCATTAAATTGTGGCTTTTTGGCAAATCACTGAGGATTGAAATCATTAAATAATGACACGCATTTGAGTTTCAGACTTTTTTCCTTCGGAAAATGCATAGTACCACAAATCCTCTTATTCTAGAAACTTTTTTTAAGTTTATAAGAGCAATAGTTAAAAATCTGTCTTGATTTTTGGACCTTTTCCCCCCACTGTTTTAAGCTTTTTTCAGATTTCTTGCACTAATAGGTTGTGAAGTATGAGTATAGCCATCCCATGACTCTCAGCTTTTCACAAAATGCACATCAAATTCAAAGCACATTAAGCAGCATATGTCATGTTATTACTTTTGTGTCTAGAAGGGGGTACTCACTGCTATAGGCCAAGCTTGGCAAACCTTACTCCTGACCATCACCACATATGAACCAGTAAACAGCAGCAAATACCCCTGTATTAAAATGATGGTAAAAAAAATCAGACTTCCCTCTTACTTTTTTGAAACTCATGATGATAACATGCTAACACTCCAGTCTCCAGAATCCCCCTAGTATGCCTTGTAGGTTTGGAAAATAATTTTAATCAAAAACAAGCAAAAGAGCCTTCCTTCTGCATTAAAGAAGCTAAACCCACTCATAAATGCAGAAGCCAACAGTCCTAAACAGGAACGACTTCTGAAAAATGTCATGTGGTATAAAACTGTCACATATGAATGCTGTCAGTCTCAGAAACAAAGTCTCTTTGCTATGAGTCTGGATGTCTCACCAGAATCCTTACTCACTGGCTTTCACATATACTAGCTATCACATAACTTAGTTAGGACTGGAGACCATAGATAGTGAAACATAATGCCAGTATTCAACTTATTTGGACAAGTTGACCTCTCAACTGTCCCTGTTTTGGAGGAACATTCTTAATTTCAGGCCTGATTTACTTCCTGTATCTAATGTACCTATTTTTGAAGGTATGTACCTCTATTCAGACTTGATTTACTTCTTCATAACATTTTCAGAATTCATCCTCATCATGTGATTTTTTTAACCTGTCTAGGACACAGAAAACCACACTACATGACCAACACAGTAGTGGCACAAATAATTTGTAGAAAGACAACACACATCTTAAATCACCCTTTTCAGAAGTGAACATAATTGACCTTGTATGGTACAATGTTGCAATATAGTTCACTAAAGCCTATAGAGTTTTGACTGCCTCTCTGATAACCTGCTTATATTTTCTATCTTTTTGTCACTCTGTTTTTTTGTTAATGTGTATCTGCATAGTATCACACATCCTTACTGGAAGCAGGAGGAGTTATGTGCTATTTTGTTATCCATATTTTATGCTGATTAGATGTGCAGATTTTTGGCTAAATGGGTATATTTTCATGGCCCTTTGTACCTATTTTCAATGTGTGCAGGTCGAGAGGTACAGAGGCAACACGAAAGGCAATGTGTTGTTATCATTTAAAATATTCATTCCAGAGACTCCAGATCCTTTACAATGATATAAGGTGACTAGTTCCTACCATTACATACAATTATATCAAAGAAATTAACCTAACTTGGCTTTATGTTTCACTGAGCTTCTCCAATGATGCTATTAAAGGCTCACTGCAGTGGTTTACATTCAGCATTAAAAATGAGCTGGGGATCACAGCAGATTTAAAGGCCTCAAAACTGTTGTTCAATCCCTTTTTACATCTCATCACACTTGTACTGGAATTGCACAACTAATACTACAGACTAGACTAGACAGAATCTCGGGAAATAAAACAAAGTAAACATGAGTGGATACTTGTATCTCCACTTAGAAATACAGCAGTAGGTGGAATTATGGTTGATGCTGTCATCTACATTTTGCCTATATTTACAATTAGACATTAGGGAAAGAGCCAAACAGTGTATTGTTATTCCTTCACCAGAAGATTCAAGAGATTCAGTGCCGATATACTCAAAAAACAGTAAACTTAAATTTTGGAGCAAATACTTGAACTTGTCTGAGTTACTGAAGCCCAAGGTATTTCCTCTTAAGACTGTGTTTGGAAGCCTATTGATTGCTAACTGGTGACCTGTGTCTGGCATACAAGGCATCCTCTGACTTAGTATTGATGAATTTACTGCACATCAGCAAGTCAAATGACAGCAGCAATACTCCTCTAGGGATCTAAAACTCTCTGCATCAACAAAATGGTTTGGATGGACAGTTTTATCTTGTAGAGGATAATGCTGCTCTGGAACAGACTCCCCATTCACATAAAACAAAGCTCATCCCAGTCCATTTTCAAGTGCAACTTCGATCTATGGATGGGAAACAGAAAATGTATCCCAGGACTGGCCCCTGTACTACTAATGGACATATGCTGCTCCTAAATGCTTTATCCCATGCATGGGTCCCTAAAATTATCTATGGTATGATCCCGATTATTCTCATCTGGGGTAATATGTAATTATCGACCATGGGATGGGTAAGGCTAATCTGCAACCAAATGGGATAAGTTATTTTAAGCACAAAAAGGGAAGCTGGCTAGGCTTAAAATGGCCCACAAGGGCAGCTAGCCTAGTACTTATCTATGAACCTATATAACAACAGGCTGACTATAAATCCAGGTAAGTCAAGTCTAATCAATTAGCTGCACCACAAAAGCTTGCAGAAGCATAGTCACCATTAACTAAGGACCCAAACTAACACCACACCCAATGACAAACAACAAAGCTAACCCCACCTTATTCTAACCACACCTTATTAACTAAGGACCCAGACTAACAAGCAACAAAACTAACCCCACCTTATTCTAACAAGACCCCATTAACTCCAGACCCAATGTAACACCACAACCACTGACAAGCAGCAAGACCAACTCCACCTTCCTCTAACCACACCCCATTGACTAAGGGCCCAAACTAATACCACACCCACTGACAAGTAACAAAACTTACCCTGCTTTATTCTAACCACACCCTATTACCTAAGGACCCAACATAACATCACACCCATTGACAAGCAGCAAGACTAATTCCGACTTATTCAACCACACCTCATTAACTGAAGATCCAAAGTAACACCACACCCACTGACAACCAACAAACCCCACTCCACCTTATTCTTGAAACCACTTTTTCACTTAGCTGCCATACAGAAATAATACCCAAGAAAATATTAGCCTAGGTCAAAGTATGCTATAATTAAACCCAGCTGTATTCCTCCCATACAAGACAAGCTTTAGCACACAATGTGTTTACACTAAAAGTAAAACTTGAGGATAATCTCCCAATACCTGTTCTTCTTTCTGGGAAAAATGGCCATCCATTACAAATAGCCGAGAATAAGATATTCTGATTCTCTTCTCGACAGACTTACATTTTCACAGCTATAACCAGCTTACTGGGCAGAATTAAGGCCTTTCACACATATATCTAAAATGTAAAACAGGGATTCTTTCCACCCCTAAAGGCTAAACTACCAACTAAACAACAGCCTCATAAACTCAGAGAAAACCTCAATGACTGAGTAACATAATTAGTCTCGACTTTGGTTTGGGTATAGCTGAAAGAGGCTTCTCAAAGGCTGGGCCAGCATTATGAAACCATTTCTCTAATGGCATTAGAAGTCAGCTTCTTCTGAAGACAAGTATAATGTGAAACTGTAGGAGAATTTGTTGAAAACCAATGCATGTAAATGCTACAGACATAAACAGAACAATTAATCTTTCACTCTCACTGATTGAACACTTTGTTATAAACAAATCATACAGACATATAGTGAATACTGTAAAATATACATATACAAAGAAGTAGGCCATGATTTATTAAATGTTAATATGCAGATACTCATTTTAGAAGACGTTGTTCATAATTTTATACATTGCAGCCTGAGTGCACTGTACCTATATACATTGTAGATGCTGTAAATTGTAACCTGTATTGTTTGTAACATAATTTGTTTTGGTCATCCTGGAGATTGGATTGTGGCTGTAAAGTCTGTCAAATAGCCCACGTGCCAGGTTAGCAAACATAAAAAAAATAAAATAAAATAAAGAAAACATTATACTCAGTAATCTGGACTAGTTTCTCCTGCTCATACTTTCACTAAACTCAGTCCCTGAATAATTCACCTGTACGTTTCTTTGAGTTCTTAACAACTTACCTCCTATAAGACATAGTCAAACTGTAGCAGTTACAGTGGGTTATAGAACAGGAAGTAAGGAAATTAGCCAATGGCAAATCCTAAGCAACATGCACACACACAAAAAAAAAAACACTATATATATATATATATATATATATATATATATATATATATATATATATATATATATAAGAAGCCACCCAGGAACCGTGGATAATTTTATTAAATAAACAAAGAATAAGCTTTCACATTCTATGCTTTCTCAAGCTGATGATGACAAAGTAGTAATAGTTGTGTTGGCTTAAAACATGTTTTGAAAGCAAGGCATTTTAGATGATAACTGGTTAATTAAATTATTAATATGCTGTGTGACTTTTAAACTGCGTGTGTGTGTTTTAGTCATTCTTTCAGTCATGGGGTAAACATGTTGCTGTCAACATTAAGCTGAACTTATTACTTTCTTATTTCCTACCACCCCATTTTTAAAAGACGGCTGCCCTGTTATTCTTCTTCCTCATCTCTGTTCTGATAAACTAATATTCAAACAACATGCTGACAGACTTTGGAGTCAGTAATAATAATAACCGGTTTACATAATAATGATCCTTCAGATGACCTCTGCATGTAATTACTGACCTACTGTCCTCCTGTGCTCTTCTTTCAAAGCTACTGGAAAAATATGTAAATTCCAACGTTAATTATGTCAAGACACATAGGCTTATTTTTTACTCTCAAGACAGATTTCATTCTGGTCATGGAAGTAATACAGCTATCCTTAACATATCAGAGTACAGACCTGCTGAACTCAACCACAGCAATGTTGTTACTGCTTTTCTTCTCGAGTTGTCATGACCGGTTATTATAGTCATATATGAGCTTCTTCTAGGCATGCTATGAGACATCAGATTGTCATCTGATACTATCCAATGGTTTATCAGCTACCATGAAGGTAGGACTCAGGTTATACGATGGGATAATATTACCACCATCTACCAGTTTACCTGAGATCCACATGTTGCTCTGCTTGGCCCACTTCTACTTCACTTCTTTGTGAATGACATGTAGAAACAATGAGTACTGCCAGGTCAACCCAATACTCAGATGACTCATGTTCTTTGGTATCTGCTGTGCAGTCACACTTCTATGGTGCCAGGGCTGATTCCAGGCTAAAGAAAACTTATTTAAACATATTACATATCTTTCTTCTCTCTCTCTTTTCTATTTATAACACATTTGGTCTGCAAAGTGTGTTTCCTGTTGCCTGGGGAAGTGTGACCTTTCCTGTTTTTGAATATAAAAGGATATGTTAAGACATGAAATTTCCAGTGGTCTCTCAAGGATGGCTCAAGTGCTTGCATATCACTAAGCTGCACAAGGACACAGACAAGAGATGTCAAGTCACATGAAGTGCACTGCAAAGGCAGTAGTCCTAACTATGTGAATGTACTGTCACAGAGAAACCTTTCAGGTGCAAGAACTGTTTTAGTTATCTTTGCTGTGGGAAAGGGCTGTTGTAATTAGCCTTGTTCCTCAGGAATTATCCCATTGCACATGCGGGGATAAAGTAGAATATCTTATTTCTCTAAATGTAGTCTGATGTAATGTTTTCTGCAAAAGGAAATGATGTAAAGCTTTCTATGGACCATGATTTAAAATTGGAATAAACACATTTTTGAGATTGGTAATTTTTTCCTCATGTCTTTGCATGTAAAACACTGAGGTGACCAAATTCCTATAAGATTACTATGTACAGCTTCTGCCCGTTACCTTCCAGTAACCTAAATTACTATAGGTTCATTACTCTTAAGCTAGAGGTAGTGAGATTTTGTTATCCAGATTAGAGGTTTTCTTTGAATATTTTGATATTCAGTGAGTACTTTCTTATTCCTCTGCATACTTAACCTGCAACTACACTGTTTGCCTTACTGTGTAGGTAAAGCTAACCTTATCCACTTGTAAGGTCTTCTGGCTGGCCTTTTTCTATTGGATATGTATTATTATTATTATTATTATTATTATTATTATTATTATTATTATTATTATTATTATCATTATTATTATTATTATTATTATTACTATTTAGTGTCAAAGATGACAGCTACCACTTACTGTTTGTATGTTATTAAGCCACAGGTCTCATCTCCACTTAGCTAGTTTGTTTGGGCCAAGCACCAATACCAGTTAACATAATGTGCATGATATCCTTATTTGGCTTAATCAACAGCAGCAGGTAACTGTAGAGCTCTGGCCACTGAGAGCGATGACAGTACTACTGTGCCAGGAAGAAACCTGTGCAGAAGTGGAGAATTCCGCCATCCTTCTCTGATAATTGTGTATGTAAGTGTGTATGTGAAAATAATAAACTGTGTGAAAGGCAGTTACTCTGAGTAAGGGGCACTAAAGACAATGTAATTTGTAGATAGAGAGAGTGAGATGACAAAGGGAACTGGGTGCTGTGTCAAAGACTCAGCTCTAAAGCTAGCCTTTGTACAGTCCAATCCTGGGGTGGATGTTGAAAGCTCATACCAAAGACAGCAGTGCATATCTCTTGATTCTGTTGGGACCAAGTTGCATTTTGTAAATTCATTACTGAGTTAGACTTGTGTGCAGTTTCATTCCTTTATTTTTAAACTCCTGGGTACCAGTGGTGTGACTAGGATTGTTCCTCAGCATACGTGGTTGGCTTGATGGGATTCAAACCCCATCTGTGCCACTGGTTGTCACATATTAAGCTGTGAATAGCAGGGTTAAAACCCTATCAGTGCTACCATTCATCACATCTTCAACAAGGTTTTAATTGTGTTCAATTCTGCTTGCCAAACTTTTATCTTTTCCCTAACATTCACTGAACAAAATGCGCAACATCTTGTTTTACGTTACCCTCTTCTTCACCTGCTCCAGACTTTCTTATTATTTCCAAGGAACACTTTAAAACATTTGAAGTTGGAAAATAAAAGCTATGCATTTTATTTACTCTACCAGCATATTCTTCTTCCTTAGCACATTTTCTTTTACTGGTAGTAGCAGCACAGCTCTACAGTGCACTGAGCCAACGTGGGAAGGCACACATTTTATTTTTCATTCCCTGGTGGTTAGTGGTTGACAGAGAAGAACTCTGCCTTCCCACTTATTAAGAACTTCATATTGCGAGTAGTTAATTTCCTCTTTTTTCTAGTAATATTTCCACAGCTCTGCAATGCACTGAGTTAATCTAGGAGACATAACCTTTATTATTCATTCCCTGGTGGTTAGTGGCTGGCAGTTCAAAAGCATTTGCTGTAACAGTTGTATGTTTGTGCAAGTTCATTCAATTGGGGGCAGTTAGTTTGAATTTCAACCACTCACAGTGAACAAGTTCTTTTTTTTCATCTTAATGGAATAAATACTTTTTAAAATTACAACAAATGTTTTTAAAGTCTGATGTCAATCTAAAAAGCTTCTTGTATTTGTTTTGGTTATCCATACATTTGCACAACTAGGATAAATATTATTATTTCAGATCACTTTTGGTGAATGTATTGCCTTGTTTTTAATAAAGAAAAAAGTATTTTAAAGCATTTAATTTTAGTCATGTATGCTGTAAGACTGAACTTGTATTTTGAAAGGACTACTGGGAGAGGAAACAATACAATTAAGGGCAATTGACTTCTGATTATAACATTGCATTTTACACAAATTACTGTTAAATAGGTTTAGTATCATACATCTTAACCTGCATTCCTGAAAATAGGAACAAATGGTCCTGAAAAGTAGTAATATCCAACTAAAACTCTTTGCATCCAATTAGCACAAAATTTGAATTCCAGATATTATATCACTTTTCATGCTTCCAGTGAGAATGTGAGATACTACTTAGTAACACCTTTAAAAAACAGACTGACAAAAATAATGGAAAAATATAAGCACATGTATAAAACAGTGTAAAATCTGCAGATTTTAATGAGCGCTATTGCAAAATTTAACACACAAGGTCATTCATTTTTGCTTCAGGAAAAGAAAGCAGTACAATGGATATCCTCTTTCAGTAAATTATTTTTACCACTAGTGTATTGGTCACATAGTGTGGTTTCTGTGTATTAGACAGCTTCAAAAATCGCATGTGATAAGGGGGATTAAAAAAGTGTGTGAAGGGGTAAATCAAGCCTGAAAATAAAGACATACTTTCCAAAAAAGGGGGACATTCTCAAGAGTGGTAAATTAGGCCTAAAAATAGGAATGTTCCTCCAAAATAGGAACAGTTGAGATGACTGTTTTAGGACACAGCCTTCTCTGCTTATATTAGGTATTTTAAATCAGGGTCTATATTTGTAGAAATCAAGCTATAAAAATATTCTCCAGTCATTAAATAAACACACACTAGAAAACCTACTTTCAAAAGGTTTTCCAGCTACATGTAATAATTACTTTCAATCAGGTGTTTCTACATATACCAGATACTGTGTAAACTGTACTACGGTGGTAGATATTCAACATGTACTAAACACAAAGTTAGAGAGCACCTCAGAGAGTTGCGTGTGTCAATATAAAAAAAACTTTCTCTGCTTTGATGAAGTTAAAATCAGAATGGGTAGATGATTTCTCAGAAATTACTGAAGAGTTTACTACTGACACACAGATTTGAAAAACAAAGAACATGATAATAGTAACCTAATACATGGAAGAGTAAATGCACCTCAAAGAATAGGAAAACAAGAATGTTAAAAGTCATCGCAGAAAGTAAATAAAATATGCATACAAATTAAAGGAGTTGTCACCCCACAAATGAAAAAAAAAGAAAACTACTTATCAGCTTGAATTATACAAGGAAGCATCTCATTAGTATTGAAGGAACAAAATCATTGTCCAATTCTCAAGAAGAGATATTGAACATAGAGTCTATCATATAAAGACCTATAAGGGTTTCATTCAAATAATCTAAATGAATAAATGGAAGCAGGACTGACTGAATATCAGAATAGCTTAGAGTTTACCCTACTGGGAACTGAAAATCATCCATCCAATAATGTAACTGAAAAAATAGAACAATCGCAAATATGTCATATTGTACATCAGAAATAATACCTCTCAGTCATTCAGAAACAGGTCAAACAGATTCACTCTTTTTGTGTTTCAAAACATTGAGGTAGTACAAGACCCTAATATGTGTTAGTATCAAATTCGAGTTTAGGAAGTACAGATAACAGGGACAGAAATGTAAAATGCAATTAACCATACAAAAGATATGAGTTTCTAAAGAATAAATGTAATCATTATATATACAAAGTAAGGACAAACAAGTACAAGAAATGGGTTAGAAATAAACCCTTGTACGACAAAAAAAAAAAATAAAAATAAAGAACTTGGTTAAGAAAAATAAAAGAATGCATAGACTATACATAATGTCTAAGAATATTTAATGAAAAAGATTAAACAATGTCACTAACAATTGAAGAACGAAATACATGTTAAAAAACAGGAACCTAAGCTAGTGAACAAAATAGATAATAAGCAAATAAATTTATGAGTTTGTCAATGGAATGAGAAAGATACCAGTCACGACAGGTTTCCTTTAATTGCATAAAATAGTATTAGAATCTCCTCAGAGTATGGATGAAGTTTTTAGAAATCATTTCATCAATGCAAGAAGTTCAACTAATTATATCAGTAAACAAACAATTTACTTGGAACCCTATACATCTCCAATAATCTTTCATGACAATGTTCGTAAAACCATAAGTAGAGTAAAAAACAATTGTTCTATTGGACTTGATATTATTTAAGAACATTCAATTGACTAAATGGAGAGAAGGATACCTAAAATATAGAAAACAATAAGTAGACATTGTGGATCCCTGTTGAAAGACAAAGAAGTAGGTATTGGGGTTTTCTTGAGGCTAATGTTCTTTGGCATCATTATATCAGACAGTGTAGGGGGCTTTGGGAAATGAATTGGCATATTTGCATACGGCAGTATTATAAAAGGGGGGCAGCAGGAATGCCACTAAGACAAAAGAGACAACGGATGATGGGGAGCAAGCCTTCAAAGGAACTGAAAAGAGTTGTAGGGTGGCAACTCAATTGGTTTAAAACAGGTAAGTATAAACTGCTTCACCCAGACTGAGTCTTAAAATGCAACTCTAATAGGAATGACCTTAAAATATAGACCATGAAAAATATATGGGTTGACAGCAGCAAAAGAGAGAAGCCACCATGCAGAAATTGTATAAGCTGTAGATAACACTAGAAGGATGCTAAGATGCAATCTTATTTGGCGGATTGCTTAGTTCACAGGATTCTGTAAAGTGTTAACATGAAAATATATTAATGTTTCTGAGGAGTTACTATTATATTCTGAAACTAAAAATGCCCCAGATTAAAATAACGAGGAGACCCAATGGGAAGAATGAAGGGCAATCAGATGTGATGCACTTTTAGTAAATCTGGAAGAGTTATGAGAAGAACAATTGTTAAAGCAGAAGTATGCACTTTCAATAAATATCTTAGAAGTAAGGGAGCGCCAATGAAAGCCAGAAATCAGGAAAATCTAAAAGTATAGTTTGAAAAGTCAAGGACTGTTAAGGAATGCAAACATATTCTAAAAGAATGTGTCTTGTGTCTGTGCCATCTTTGCATTCAACTGTAAAACTGTTTGCAGATGTGTGTAAATAAACTACCTGGAAAATCAAATTTGACAAATTTTATTTTTATGTGGCTACTTAAAAAACAAATGAATCCCCTACTTTCATTCTACTGCTCCATTTGTTCATCCTGAGGAACTAGAACTGGGTGTATGGAGCGAGCTAATCAAGCCACATCATGTCCGCGATCATAATGGCATTCTGTAGGACCACAGTCCTATGATCTATTTGTCCCTTACCTTGAGCTTATTTGATTTTCCATTCAGGGTGAAGAAATTTGGCACCACTCCTTTTCCAGGATATGAGCCCTTATGACATTATGAACATATAATCAAGTATTGTGAATATGTTATGGTATACTGCCAAGTACAGATTTGTGCAAAGAAGTGGAGTATCTAAAATTATTAATGATTATCATTGTTTAAGCAATGGCACAATGTTTCATATGTTATCTCAGAAGAATTATAATCATACTTGTTTAACAAGGGTTACTGTATACCATATTTACATGGGTTGCCCAAAATCCACAAGGACTTGACTTGTTCCCTCGTCAAGCCGACAGTGGTGGCTGTATGATTAGTAATAGAAGCTGCATCAATATTTTTTAGATTTTTATTTCAAAGTCACTGCTAAAGAAACTCTGGTTTTCTACAGGATACTGGCAATGTGTCAATTCAGCTGAATTATGTATAAGTAAAGAACTTTGATGTGCTTGTGACTGTGTAGATAGATTCACTGTACACTCATATTCCTTAGCAGGTATTAGTGGTATGGAATGTTTTTTATTAAGTATGATAACATTAGTCAGTTATGCTTGACCTTGGGAGTTGGTTTGATATAAAAATATACATCAGATTACAAAAGTAAACTAAATGAAAAACAGTCTGATTTAATATGTAAAGATCTTAGTATTGATAAGGTTAAACCATACTTAGAAAAGTTTGCCAAGCAGAAGCTATAGCTTTAAAAAGTTAACATGGGAGGGCAATATGGCTGTGTGTATGACCACTAGATATAGCTTACTTGGTCTTGAGATACAGAAAGCATCTTGAAGAAACTGGGGCATTTTATTAAATAACAAATGGCTATATAATGCTGTAGGTGGCAACCGAGCTTTTATATGCAAAAGAACACAAACATTAAGAGAAAAGTGGTATCACAGTTAATTTAAGATTTAGAAACGGCAATACATGTTATGATAATAATGTGTCTAATTTGTTGTTAGGTCATGGAGGACTGACATTATGCTATATAGTCATGAAAACATCCATAAGAGAGATACTTAGTCATTCTGTTAAACTCAGTCTCACACTAGAATATAAACAGTGCTCATTAATAGAAGCTGAAGCAGAAGTGAAATCTGCAAAACACTTCGAACTGTCACACTACTTCTGTGTGTGGCAGCATGAAGCATGTTGCTGCTTTTTATGGAATCAGAGAAAAGTCTTGATTTCTGGCCACTGTTTGTGAGGCAGTGCTAAGGGTGTTACAGCTTTTAAAACTGTAAAGCACTTAGCATTCCACCATTTTTATCTACACCTAGTACATGAGGGTGGCTAAGGCTCCCTGTACCAGAAAGAACTATAACTGGTTCTCCCCGATCATAACTTATTTGTTAGGTGTTGTCAACATGGTTGGCAGGATTTACTTCTCAAGCTTGACTTCGCTCAGAGATAAATGTCTCTCACACACAGCAAGTAGGTTATCATTGGAGATCTGATCATAATCCTCTATATTCATCCAGAGGCAAACAAAATTTCCTCTTCATGGTTATACAAGCTGCAAAAAGGGGCAATGTTTATATTATTATATGCATTTTGTCTAAATTTTCAAGTTAATTACACTCATTTCCAAAGCGCTTTACATGATCTTTCACACTAAGAAAAGTAGCTAATTACTTATAAATCCCAGATTTAAAATATACAATTATTTATTAGAAAAGTAATTCCTGCCAAACCAAACATTCTAACAAAGAAAAACTGTGACCAAACAAATAACACTGTTACAAAAAAGAGGAACAATGTCAAAAATTGTCACTGCACAATCCCGATGGTTATTGCTGCTTCAACTCAAATTAAAGTCCAAAAAAACAGTATTAAAATATCTAACGTTTCATTGTCTTCACAATACAAATTGTAAAAAATATAGCAGGCAGGCATGACCCCAACATAGTCTGAAATTTTTTCACTTCTTAGACTTAGAACAAATTAAGAAATACACTCAACAAATAAAGGCCAAGACGTAATAAAATATAGCTTTTTGACCACACAGTGTCTTAAACTGAGACTGTGAGAATTTATAGTTAACATACAAATGCAGTCTGTAACAAATCTTCCTACAAATACAATTATCTTTCCCACTCTCCTTTTATCCACATAAACATCCACGGCTTACATTGTAGCAACAACTATGAGCACAAATGTGGACTGGGTGCATTCAAGCCCACCATCAAACTTCCTTCCCTCTTCATCTTTCCTTCTGCAATAACTAAGCATCATCAAAACAGAAAAGCAACAACATACCATACGACAAACCATCCACAGTCATGAATACAATAAAATCATATCCAACCACAATGAGAGACGTCAAAACAAATCCCCAACGAAACTAAAAAATGTAGAAGCCTTTGTGATCTGTTACCCATCCACCATGATTGCTGGGAGCATAACCACTGCATTGGCACTACATAGATTTAAGTTGGAAAAACAAAAAGATATTTAAACAATAGACTTTTAAAGTATAAGTATGCTATAAGGTAAAGAGAAATAAACATTGCTTTAGTCTGGCATTTTAGTAAATATGAAGATACATGTTATTTTACATTTCAGGCCTTAATATTTATGTACCTATAGCCAATGAAAAAGTTGATTTTAGAAAGTATTTCTTAGCATAAGAAACTAAGAGGAGACTGGATTCAAATGCTAGTATAGCTTTTGGTACTAATAAGGATATGAGCAAAGACTACATTGGTGGTGTAGAAGGGTAAAGCCCTGACTACAGCCCAGGTGACAGGAGTCTGAAAAGTAGTTTGGGTGTTTGAAGATGCAGCACAGAGGATGGATAATCCATTTTGAGGGGGTGGGGTGGAGGCATGCATGCTTGGCATACACTCAAGTGTTTCAATATTCCTTGTGGAGACTGGGGAAACAACCATGCAGTGATGCTGGATGGTAGGCAGAACATCATGCTAACATCCACGTCTTGCAGGTGTGAGGGGCAGTTAAGAGTTGATGCTCTTTGCATGTCCCAACCTTAGGGTGTAACTGTGCATATGAGAAGAAAAGTAGGTGATCAAACACTCCCTTGGAAGCAGAATGACAGTCCCCAAGCATGCTTTGATCTCTTCTCAGGCCAGAAAACATAAAGTCATAAGTCCAGGTATGGTGGGAGGGATTAACAGACTCAGCAACTGAGGAGAGGCTCTGGGAGGAGCTGATGTTTGACTATGAGACAAAAATAATAATACTAATAATAATAATACTAATAATTATTATTATAATTATTATTATCGTCACAGCGGTAGTGTTGTTGCCTCACAGCAAGAGGTTCTCCTGTTTGATTCTCGGCTGGAGTGCCTTCTGTGTGGAGTCTGCATGTCCTCCCCGTGGTCGAGTGGCCTTTGAAAGACATGCATGAATGGGTGTGCCTTTGCTGAAGGTTGGGCATCGGGCTGGCAACTCAGTACCATAAAAATCTACTGCAATCATTAGTGGACCGGAGTTCTGCTGTGGTGACCCCTAACCAGGAAAAGCCGAAAAGACAAACAAACAAACAAACGTTATCATCATCATCATCATCATCATCAAACCAGCTCTAAAATTACATTGAAAGAAGTTGTTCTTTCTCTGTTGAAAAATATGCTCACAATTTTTTAGGGAATCCTTAGGGAATGGTGATCAGTTATGTTTTATCATCAGGCTGCGTTAATCCTAATTAAATGGATATTTTAACTGATTTATTATGACTGAAAGCAACATGTATTGTTTGAAAGCTTACTCTCCTCTTACATAAAAGTTTATTGCTATGGATAACATGCTTCTTGTTCATGTTTAAATGAATGTAGTGTGCATGCTTAAGAAAACAGACTTGAGAAACAGTAATTGTCGTTTTACCCCTCTGCAGATTTCCAGTTGGGGTGACTTGTGATATGTACATGAAAGAGATCAAGCTAAATCAGTTTTGACTTAATTAATTTCATTGCACTACCTGGACAATAATACTAATGTCCAGAAGAGCACTGAGATGCAATAAGCCAAATGTTAATGTAACTTTTTATTTTTTTTGCAGGAGGATGCCAAGTGCCAGTATGGGGGCTCTCCTCTTTCACCCCCATTTTCTAAATATGCTACTTGCAAGATTACTTCAAAAGTTAGAAAATGTATTTCTCTTTCCTTTGAGTAGATGCAGTCTTGGAGGAATTATGTACAGAGACTGGAGTTGACGAGGTTGTACACTCTATATCGAGAGGTAAAGGAGATGCAGCTTTTCTGACATTGTGGTCTGTAGCTCAGGGTTCTCTAACATAGGATTCAGAAACATCAAGTAGAACGGGTTAGTCAATGGAGTTCAATGGAAGGACAGCAATTTAATAAAGGGAATGGAGCTAAATCTGTTTGTACTTGAGACTAAGCAGGAAACAGGAGATATCATATCAGTGCACAAGACAATTATATAACAATGTGATGGTATAAAACTTTGAGACAAAAGATGGAAGACAAGGAATGAGGAAAGGTTATAACTACCAGACTGATCACAAGAGGTTTTGCATTGACATATGGAAGTACAAAGTATTCTTCATGGAAAACATAGTAGATAAATGCAACCATTTACCTGAAGGTGTACTCAACTAAAAGACACAGAGTCCCTTGAGAACACTTGTGATCGGCGGTGGGCTTGAAGAAGGGACATGAAAAGGGGAATTAAAAAATGAAAATTATGTAGCTAGGACAGACTTGATATACAACTCGGCTAACTGAAATAGGGAGGCTGGAGGTAGTATCGGTACTGTTGAAAGCTTCAGACAACAAGATATGGGGCACAGATTACCTTAGGTTTTGAGAGAAATCAACCAAAACATGACAAGTGAGAAAATTGTATTGCTGCAAAATATGATAATTGAGAAAATCGTGTTGCTAAGTGAGACTTCAGGCAAATACACACAGATAGGGGCAGCTTAGACATGCTAAGAGGCGGATACCAAGTATTCCTGACAGGCTTAGAAGGAATTCTTGGAATGACAAATAAAATACTCATTCAGAAGTCAACAGTAATGCAGCTGGTACTAAAAACTGAAACTACCAAAATATCAGCAATAATCTGTTTCTGTCTAGTAATTCATAGACGAGACGCAAACTATATAGACAATGCAGACTTGATATACAACTCATGTTTTTCTGCTCATTGAAATATGTATTAGCACTAGTGAAGATTTCCGACATCAGGATATGGGGCATGAATTACTATCTTGTTTCCTTGTATGTAATTTGCTGCTTTCCCTCTATTTTTACTTTTTTGTAGCTTTGCTACTATTACAGAAAAGTTTTAGCCAAGTGTCTGGGCAGTCTGGGAGGTAGTGGTGATCATTCTGTGGGAGAGAATTAATTGCTGCTGGTTCTAGAAAGCTAATATTACTAGCTGGAGCCAAAAAACTGTTTAAAATCTGGTTTTCATTTGTTTAAATTTTTTTAGCTCAGCTATATTGTGTTGAGAGGTACTATGTGTAGCACCACTCAAAAAATGCACGTACTTTGACGGGCGTTTTATTTCTAGCAAGCCCAACCAAATACATATTAGCAGGTTGTGCTAAAGGCACTACCTCTTTATTTAGGACCAAGTTAAGTTACTGTAAACTTCTTCTACCTTAGTATGGTGCCCCCAATGGTTAATTACTATGCTACAATGTTTGTTACTTGCTAATATATAATATTCTGTACTCATAACAATTTGTCAAGACAAAGAAAAAATGTTTTCTACTCAAAAGTAAAATAAAATAAAAAGCAGTCTGCAAATCAAATATGGAACAAGTAAGTCTTTTATCCCCAAATTTCTATTCTTTTAGATCAAATGGAATGTTTTCCTTGATCTGCCAGCCTCATAACACCGGCACTGTAGCAAATGCCTGATGCTCATGGACAATAAACTACTATTGACCTCATAACAAACTACCTGTGAGAGATAACTAACATGGAGGCATCAACCATGTGATGATGATGTGAGGTATTGCCAGCTATGCCAGGAGAAGTAGGCCAGTGGATGTATAACATATGCCAGCACAGCTAGCTGGAATATTTGTAAATAATTATATGTCATTTGTATATGCTTGTGTTGAAAAATGTATTAGTAAAGTTGCTTGTGTTAAAAATGTACCAACAGTGTGCCCTGCTGGACTGAAAAAGAAATATACATGTATTATTGTAACTTTTTAAATGTATATGCTTTAACAGAGGATACCGGAAGAGAAGAGGTTAATCTCAAACTGTGAAAATTAAATTATTTGGCTTAGGCCATAAAGATTGTATCTTACAATTCTTAATGCAGCCAGTGACAATGTCTGTACTACTAAGCTTTCTGCATTGTCACTGGGGAGAACTAATTGCTACTCTGGAAGGGTAGAGGTTTGAAATTGTTTTATGATTTTCAGAAGCTGCAGTAGATCTTAGCAAGGCTGTGTGTGTGTGTGTGTGTGTGTGTGTGTGTGTGTGTGTGTGTGTGTGTGTGTGTGTGTGTGTGTGTGTGTGTGTGTGTACTATTGTGTACTATTGACACGTGTGTTAAATCCTGACAGCGTGGAAACCAGATGTCAGATGACTAGATGTATGTGATGCCATTCTGTAATCCACTACTAAAAATTATATTTTAATACTAGGTGAGACTGAAGACTCGAAATACTCTGTTTTTGCAACCTGACAAAGAAGACTCTCTCACCTACTTCATCTTGCCTTTCTCTAGTACGTAACCAGGGAATAATAATTCTTTAGATCACGCAGGAAAATATAGTGAGATTAATTATTATTTTTTCTGTAATTATGTGAACTTGTTTACCTGTGCTATTTTTAATATTTCCTGTGACAAACTCTGGTGTTTATTGTAAAAAGATATTTAGTATTTTCATGTTCTTTTATTATTAAATATATTTAAAGTTTTCATTGTGACTTGTCTTTTAGAGAATATGTTATTTTGTGACAGCTCTGGCCAGTCATGAAAGCCTTATCACAAAACACTACCATTTGTATTAATATTAATTAATCACTCAGTATAATTGGGTACCCTTGTAAGAGCCTTACAGTAGCTGGCTTTGGAGTGTCTGGTGGTAGTGTAGCTACCTTATAGTCTGGGCAGAAGGTGGCATAGCTAGTAAATCTGTGCCAGCCATCCCAGGTGTGTGTGTGTGTGTGTGTGTGTGTGTGTGTGTGTGTGTGTGTGTGTGTGTGTGTGTGTGTGTGTGTGTATGTGTGTCTGTCAGCTGCTTGGAGCAGGGACATGAAGCACTGGATATCCATTTTTGTTCCACGTGAACATCCCTCTCCAGCGCCAGTGGTGAGTATTCAGGCTTCTTGATTACTGCCCCAGAATGGAGCACCAGACACCTTCACAATTCTCCTTGCAAATGCTTGGAAAATGTATCACATGCTGAGGCTATAAGAAAGGTCATTCTTTAAGCCTCCAAGGTCAAACATGACTAGGTCTAAGCAAGAACTAAAAAAAAATAACACATATTGGCACAGGAGTGTCACCAAGGAAAAAATGAAAGCTAGTACACTTAAACTCTCAATTAATAAAATATATTTAAAATATACTGGTGACTTTATAGTAAGATACACAAACTCTTCTCTCACAAGGTTGGACAAGAATATGGTAATGGTCAGTTGTTTTTCAGGTGCCACGGTATCTGATATTTCAATGGTCCTTAAGATAAGCAAGTATGTCTATGACATGGTGGTGGTCCATGTGGGTGTAAAGGATACAGAGAGAGCGAGAGGGGTACTTCCAAGCTCTCCATGCATGCCACAAATGCAGGAATGACTCTAGTATTGAACAAATTCTACCATTGCCAAGCACAATGCCAAGGTACAAGGGAAAGATTCCTGATTGAAACAACAACTCCATCACCCTGGGAGACTTTAGCCATTCTCCTCTTATACCAAAGTTTATAGGTCTCTATACTGTAAATGTAGACAACACCCAAAAAGTCCAAATTTTTTAAACAATATCTCCCTGGATCAGTCAAATAGCCTGATGTTTTTGATATGTTATATAAGTATAGCATCTATATGCACTGCCCTACTGGTATAGTGTGTACAGAGTCAGTATCCCATTGGTCACCCTTCCCAAATCATACATGACCACAAATTAGTAATCTCCTCTTCCAAAATTCCTAAACTAGTGGATAGAGATATCATAGCACTCAATGACTTCAAAGGTACAAACTCCCAACAATTTTATGATGAAGTTAATTGTCAACTATAACCCCCAAATGTTGGTATAGTTAATAGTTATGCAAATTAATTTAAAGCTGACTTAGAAATCTGTAAAAGTCCCACAGTTCCTATCAAAATGAAACAAAAGGGAAGAATACAAAAACGATAAAAGGAAGTCTCATTAGAATACAAAACTAAAAAGTCAAAAATCAAGGTCAACATTAAAAGATTCTCCAAGGTACTGAAAAATGCCAAACAAACGTTTCCATTAAATTAGGCTGCCAATGGCAACTAAGAATAATTACAAATTCTTTTTTAATTTCACCAGAACTAATTTAAAATGGTACCTACCTGATCCATTGGATACTTAAAATATATTAGCTAACAAATACAGTGCAAAGTTCACCACACAGACATCTATAAAAAACCTGCATATATTCAGGGACTTCAAACCACGTCTCTCTACAGAGGAATAATTGTTAAAAGTAGTCTTCAAAACCAGAAAATATATCCTCTGTGGGACTTGATAACATACCATGCTGCTTGTGGGATAGCACAAATCATGCACTGGTGGACCCATTTCTACAACTATTCAAACTGAGCTTAGCCACTAGCTTTGTCACACAGCAGTTGTGATGCCACTTTACAAGGGTGGCCTTACTATGGACCCAGGGAATTATGGAACCATTAACCTAATGAGCTTCATCTGCAGGCCACTGAATGGGTTTTGATAGACTTGATAAATTACATTATAAAAATGCTGCAAGACTTAAGCCCTAGCAATTTGGCTTTGTTAAAGGTAGAAAACAGAAAATCCCACAGCACTGAATAAAGTAACCAACGTAGAACTCCAAGTAACAGAATATATATATATATATATATATATATATATATATATATATATATATATATATATGTGTATGTGTATATATTTTTTGTAAGGTCTTTCCCTGCACGAGACTCCCAAAGACACGTGGCCCCTCCCATTTTTTGGGAGGGTGCAATTTTTTTCCCACATGCCCACCAAATATCAGTAAAATATACAGACAAGCACGATCAAGTGATTAACACAAATTTCCAACCCAAAAATAGCATTTCAGGGTGGCGAGACCCCATTTTCTAACAAGGTCTTCTGTCTATAAAGCTAAGTAACATCTTTCAGCATTTCTGAGTTGTGTATTTATATAATAGAGGGGATGATGATCCCAATCTGTAACATGAGACGAGGCTGTGCTTATGTCTACTGCAAAGGCATCTGTGTGCACTAAAAGCTGCAAGGAAAAAGTCTTGAACTTTTACTATTGTTGCTGAATAATGCATATAGTGTAGTTGCCTAAAGACTTCTTCTACTTAAACTGTCCACTTAACCTTCAGAGGTGAGCTAGTGGCCAATAAGTGGTGCAAAATTAGGAATACATTTTTAATATCAGCTCACCAGACCTAATTTCATTCTTAGCAGTCACCTCCTAGTGACAATACAGCTACACTGGTAGATACTATGCATTGGATATCCATAACAATTCTACATGAAAACAACTACTAATTGACATTACTATCAAAGGGTTGGACATAACCTCTAACTCCCTTACATCTAGCATGAACTTATATGGTTTCATATAACTAATTAATAGCTCCACACATTATAGCAAGACATCAAACTTCTTATTACATTGGATCCTAGTCTCAGACCCTAGTAAATTCATCACAAGTGCAGTGTTAAGACTCTCTCAGCAACCATCTCCCAATCTGTACAGCCAGACATCTCACACATGCACTTTAACCGTATGTTTATAAAGCAACACAAAACCTCCCCAAGGTTAACCCATAAACGCTCATTACTGCACTATCATCTATTAACTGAGACTTCCTAAAAATCCTTCTCTTAGATGATGCTGTAAAGGAATTCAGTACTACCTTCCCAAAAATCCTAACTAGACATGCACATCCAGAAAGAGGGTACTAAAAACAAATAATGCAATTTGGCTAGTGAAAAAGAGTGGAATGCTAATACTGAATACAAAAAAGCATGGAAAGAATGGCAAAATATATAACACCACGATATCTGTAAAAATTTAGAATGCACTGCAACTGTACTAAAAAGTAAATAAATGAAGATAAAAAACTATACTGTAACAACATTCAGAGCAATGATAAACACAACTCCAAAAAAATCCTGGTCATTCATTAAGAAAAATCTTACATCCAGAGCAAAAACTCAACCCTAACCCTTTTTCCACTACTCAAAACTGGAATACAATTTAACTCTTATTTCATAGATTGTATAGCATCTCTAACCAAGGATTCCAAAACATCTAATCCCAACCCTGTCCAACAGCCACATAACACCACATCCACTTTCACCTTCAAACTTGTGCCGACATGCTGTATAAAACTACTGTTAAACCAACTCAAACTGTGCTCTAATTCAGCTGATGACCTTTCAAGTGAGTACCTTAAAATAGCAGCCAATAGCACTGCTTATCCTGTCTTGATCTTTATAAAATGCCAGTCCAGGAATCCCACATTCCTTTTCTCTGGAAAAAAATCACACATTATCCCTCTACACAAAGAAGAAAATTCAACAGACATCATTAACTCTAGACCTATAGCAATATTACCCCCCCACATCCAAAATACTTGAAAAAATTATTTAAAAACAATTGCTAAACTGTCTACTGCAAGAAGAAACCAAAACCCCAACACAGAACAGTTTCCATGCCTCCCATAGTACTAACATTGCACTTTAAACATTTATAGAAGCTGTTAATAAAGCTTAAGATAATGGCAAACTAGTATCTCTCTTATTTCTAGACTTGTCTAAAGCCTTTGACACAATTTGTCACATCCAGCTTCTACTCCAAATGTCCTAACTAGGTCTACTTCAGCCCACCCTTCTATGGTTCAAAGGCTACTTGTCCAATAGGTATTAGTCAGTAAAATGGCACTCTACCCTCTCTCCCTACCTTCCAGTCATCACTGGTGTAGTACCACAGGGCTTTATCCTTGGTCCCCTCCTTTTTAACATTCTCACAAGTACCATCCATGCATCAAGCCTCCCTAATAGAATATGCAGATAACTCCATGATCATATGCACGTGAGACAACCTGGAACATCTAAAAAAATGCTCAGCTACTGAAACATCGCTTTATAACTCACAACTCATGTCCAACCTTAAATAAAAACTACTACTTTTCCCAAATTCCTTTCTCATGAAAAAAAAATAAAATCCTCTCTCTTAATAATACAGCAGTTGAAGACACTTCTCATAGCAAGTTATTAGCAATGATAGTAGATGATAATCTTAAATTTGACCTACGTATACAAAATTGCATTAAAAAATCACCAAACACTAGGGATTCTTTACACAGCCAAAATCTTTCTCACCAACACAATTAAAACTACACTTGCCACTACATACCTCCTTCCCTATTCCCTAATCAGTTTATGGTGCTCCCATCCTTACTAACCTCCAGGCATCACAAAACGTAAAATTTAAACAGTGCTATAATAAGGTGACTAAATTTGCAAGAAATGCCCCTTTAAGAACCCACTACTGTACAGCAACTAAAAAGTCTAAATTGGTTCCAACTACCTAACCAACTAACATATATATAACTTCTTACTATCTATAAAATTATTCAACATTCATCTGCTTGTTCATCACTAAATACTATTTTACTTAAGTATATTCCCACTCATTCATTCAATCCAATGAAAAAAAAAAAGCTCCTCTCTGTCCACAAACCTATCAAAGGTGCCAGCATGATCCATATTCATACCATGTTGCTAAGGCCTGGAATTCCTTACCAGTATCCATCAAGTCATTACCCTCTCTCTAATCCTTTAAAACAGTTTTGAAAAACTTCCTAGGCAAAATCCAGCTCTGCTCTTGCTTAGCATCAGGATAAACTAAATATCTAAAGATGAACAAGTACTTACTTGTGCCTTACATATTTTTACCCCCTTCTTCTCTCACTTCCTAACTTCAATTTCTCTGCCCTGATTCTCTGTCTAAATATGCCATAACCTTGTTTTTTTCCTCACAGTTCGTATTGCAATTCCCATTTGTATTATACTAACTTACTTTTAATTTCTCTAAACTTGTTAAAATTTCTCTAAATATTAAATCATTGTCATACAATTTGTATCTATTCTTAATCAATGTTTTCACATTATGCCTAATTTGGTATAATTATTTTAAACTATAGATGTTTTGTATTATTTTTGAAGACTCTAAAATTATTGTTCTTAAAATGTTTATGTAATACTCTGGAGCATTTCTTCCTGAGCCTCAGCTGAAAATGGGCACCTACCCAGTCAGACTTCCCTGTAATCAAATGTGAATGAACAAATTATTATTATTTTAGATAGGATGTTCAGAACAGATATGGGTGTCAAAGGGTACTTAAACCCTAAGCTGGATCCTGCCCTTTTACATTTTGTAACTTGCACAAATATTTTATATGTCCTTCAAAACACCAGGCCAGTAGAATCTAACTAAAATCATTACTTATGTCTTATCCATTTGTGAATAAACACCCCAAAAGTTATGCTCTGTTTAAAGGCCTTGGAACCAATAATAGACTCGACATCTGTGCTTTGTCTTTGGATATTCTGTAGAATTCAAAGTATGGGTACAAAGTATCTATTTTACTACAGCATTTTCCCTTTTACTCGTTATATTCTCTCTAGCCCTACATAGTACAATGTCTTTCTACCTGGCCTTCTTGAAACTGACAGTTTATTTGGGGGTCACGTAAGTCAGCATTATTTCCATGAAATTGTTAGGTGTTGTGGAGATGATGACAGCTTCTCCTACCATTACAACTACAGGTTTCTATAATCTATAAACAGTAATTCACGAAATATTTTTTTTTTTCCAGCAGGGCTTCTAGTAGTTTCTTTTCTGTTCTTTAGTCGTACTCTTACTTTCTTTACCCTTAGAGTCCTCCTTCAGTTTCTGACTGGACTCTCCTTTGGCATAGCAGGAAGAAGTTTACAACTCTGATCAAAGTCTCATTCCCTTTTGCTTTAGTACAACATGTATAACTCTCAACTTATAGTGTTATCATCATCAAATCATTAAAAAAACTCCATTTCATTACCTTCAAGATCAAAAACTGAGGTCGGGTGGATTTTTTAATCTTTTTACTTTTATTTTGTATTATTTGTGTGTGGTAGGCATGTATTTCTTAAAAAAAGCCGAGTTTAATTCAGTAAGCATTGCTGCTGACCTCTCAAGAGTCAGAACTACAGTATTACACATAAAACATTGTCTTACAACAGTTTATATTTGTTTTTGTGACTCATTTGCTTTTTCAGTCAGAACAGAGACCTTTTCCCTTTTTTCACTCATGCTGTTTGAAATGTTGAGGTTGTTTTTATGCTTGATTTTGTAGTGCTGCATATACCTCTGTCTCATAGTAACTCAAGTGAAGAGACACAGGGATTATTTTATCATGTTTTATTTGTTTATTCATTTTGACGTTGAAATATGGTAAATTCACTTACTACTACACAGTAAATATCAAAAGAAATGCCATGTCAAAACTAATGTCCTGTCAACATGTTTAAAGAGATAAGTGCAACATGGATAATCTGAAAAGTCTCAGTTCTGATATGATATCAAAAGTCATTACAAGAAAACAAATGCTGACGGTGTTTCAAGTATAACAATACACATATTACTTTTAATCATAGCCCGGAATTTGTAACCTCCCTTTGTACTTTCAAATGGTTAGATGGCTCCAAGAATACCTCCCAATCAATCAAGACACACAAATCAGCTCTTACCCTGCCTCTAACAAAAAAATTATTAACACTACTAAGTAATAATCTTTTCCTGAGAAATAAGTACGCTCTTTATCATGATCACCAGTGATATCTGAAACTTTAATAATCTAACAGGCTAGAGAATCAAATACCCTAAAACAAAAAAAGTGCTGCATAAAAATATACTTCTCCACTACAAAAAAAAAAAAAAAAAGAGAAAAACAAATCTCATTATAGAAATTCTTCCACAAACCTAAGGAATGTGCTGTTACTTCTGTCATTGCTATGACAGAAATTCTTCTCCACCCTGCTGCCTAGATGTACTTTTATTCTTCTGATTGGCAGTGATAGCGGCTTGCAGTAAGGACTGTCTTCACTCATTGTAGCGTTCTGAAGCAGTTAGGTGTCGCCCAGGCAGCCCTATAACTATTTGATACGATTTACCTGAGAAACACGAATATGGACTTAACATTCAGCAATACATGACCAACTTTCATTAAAACAGTTTCCCTTTAACTGTCAGGCAAGAAACTTCTCTTATTAAGTCCATTTCTTTAGAAGCATATGTTTCTGCTAATCATAGAAGTTATCCAATACTTTATACAAGAACGTATACCTATTCTAATCCAAACATTTTCAAGAAGCTCTGCATTAAGTGATTTTACTACAAAGTACACTTCTGCTTTCTTTAAAAAATGCAGAACTTATGCCCAAAGAATAACACATCTCACAAGAATATAAACATATTAGATATGAGAGACACTAATCTGCAATTAATGAAACATAAATCCCAGCACTGCTAAAACTAATAATAAAGCTATCTAACTTCTACAACAGCAAATGACTGATACTGCAGCAATAAATAGTAAATGTTTAATGGAAACTCAAACTTGAAAAAAATACTAACCTACCTAAGATTGTGCCAGTCACTACCCGTTATTAACTACATTTTTTTTCTGGCCTACTAAATAGCATTTAAACAGTCATGAAATAAATGTATAAAATATGTGTATATTGTAAAGACCATAATGCAATATTAATGAGTAAAATAAGACAGATGAATAGGCTCTTGTATACCACATGAGTGAGGTGTTTACTCTCTGGGCCAGATTCCAAAAGAGTTGCGGTCGGTGTTAGTCTGCACTGACCTACTGCGGTGTAAGCCATATTTGTAAACAGGCTTGCAGAGCAGGCCAGATTCCAAAAGGCCTACTCCAAGCCTGCTCTCAATGCAAGTGGTCACTTACATTACTGTGTGTGTGTGTTGTATGCAAATGGTTGTATATATGCATGGTGTTAGACTGCATAATATTTTGTAGAGGGCTATAGCATGCACTGATCTCCATCATGGACCTTTTTCAGATTCAGTTCAGGAGCACTGTCTGATTACATGACATGCTCAGGGTCATGCAATTAGGCAATAGAGGCTTGAAGGAATCAAAACCTAGATCACAGGACCCCAGGAAACAGCTTGTTAACAGCTCCTTTATCCTTTGTACCAAATGCTATTAAGGTAGGGAAGCATTTTCAGGGGGGAATAGGTGTATTGCATGTGCTTACCAGTTAGGCTAGGTATAGAATATTAGGGTTGCTGTGGTTAAGTAGTTGTAGCTATTGCAGCAAAGTGATAAAGTTTAAACACAATTGCTCAGCGATGTGTTTTCATCATGTGCAATATAGGTGGCATATATATACATATACACACATACACACACACAGACACACACACACACACACACACACACACACACACACACACACACACACACACACACACAAACACATCTGTGACTATATGTTGATTACACTTCAGGTCAAGGCTTATTTAGTCTAATATAACCAAAAAAGTCTTGACCCACGGATAACATGATAACAGATATAAAAAAAAAAATTACATCTTTTCAGGGTACTACCTGCTTTTGCACCCATGAGGTAGGGGTCTGGAATTCCAAACTTACCATCCCTGCACCTTTAAATATACTAACCCAAAATTAGCTAACACTAAATGTTCACAGATGCAGTGGTAACATAAGAAGACAAAGAGTGCAATAAAACAATTACGTCTGCAGGGGGAAAGCCCTGCTACATCTCTACATCTATAATTATCCAAATTCTTCAGATCACACAACAGTGAAGAAAAGGCAGGAAAACTACTTTAACCCCATGTAATTGCAGTTTTATATAACCAGCAGTAATCTAATATAAGTGAAACCTCCCTGCACCACCCTATTCATATGTCCTACCTAATCCTATCCTTGCCCCCAATCCTAGAGTTACACATTACATTACTAAAACAAATCTCCCTAACAGCACCACTGTTCTTTTTATTTATTGAAATATTTTATTAAATTTTCCATGAAAAATAAAACACAACAAATGACAAACTGTATTCTCATTCTTAACACAAAATATTAACAAAGTAAAAACTATTTATAATATATACATAGGCCTGAAGCAAAACTGCAGATCAGAGTTAAGATACACAAGTTCTTTAATATATGTATCAATTCAGAAAGAGTTATGGTCCATTTGCAAAGTCTCAATAAGTGCTAAAACGTTTGTCCAAGGATTATTAAGAAATTTCTTTGGATAGATTCTAAGTTCTTTAGTCTTAGTTTCTTTGATCGCCAGGTCTTTCGCTGAAGAAAATAAATTGTCAACAGTAGGTGTGCAGCTCGTTTT
>NC_056739.1:177937288-178014788 GCF_019279795.1 Protopterus annectens
TTGGTTAAATTATAATGAGATAAATACTAATAAAGATAAATGTGTACTCTGTTACTTTGGCAAACCTATTCTGGATGTCAAGATGAAAACAGGAAACAGGAAACAGTTTTATCAAATTTGTCAGAATATAAAGATTTGGGCATTAGAATTTGCAATAATTATGAATTTAGATCACATGTCCCAGTAAATAAAAACAAAACGCTCTAAGTCGGAGCAATGACTTCTAAGAACTTTGTTACAAGGAGCACAGAATTATTTAAAAAAATATTTTACTGCACGTTTGAAGTAATATTCAATATAAGATGTTTTGTACATGCAGCAAAGAGGATTTATTAATTTTGGAAGGAATACAGAGAAAATTAACAAAGAGAATTTCTGAGTTGAAAAATCTTCCATATCACGTCAGATTATATGTTTTAGGTCTTTTTTTTCCGTAAATTACAGGTTTATGTGAGGAAAGCTGTGTCAAGCTTATCAGGCATTAAAGAATGAGGACCTCTGAGTTTTATTGAACATTGAGCTTACAGCCGCTATTCAAATTACTAGGGGGTATAACTATTCATTTAAAATTGGAAGATGAACTGTTTCTAGAGCAAACTCTATCACATTCTACAGTATGTGTATGGAAAAAACACTCTCTATTAATCAGCGAGTCTGAATAATTCTATATATTAAAAAAAAATCTTGACAACTGGGTTGATACTAAGGTTTATACAGTTATATGGAAGTCTACATTTTGATTAAAAAAAAACTGTTGTTGTTGTTGTTGTGTCTTTCGGCTTTTCCCGGTTAGGGGTCGCCACAGCGGAACTCCGGTCTGCTAATGATTGGCAGTAGATTTTTACATGCCGAGTTGCTGGCCCTGACACACAACCTTCAATGAAGGTACGCCCATTCACGCATGTCTCCACACAGAAGACGCTCTAGCTGAGAATTGAATGGGACAACATCTTACTGTGAGGTGCCGACTCTACCGCAGCACCACCACTGCAGTCTGATTGAAAAAACTGTACTGGAACAAAAATGCCAAACTATTGAAACTATATATGAGAAAGGTTAATTAAAAACATAACAGTTTGGTTACTGTATTTTGAAGAAAGAAACACAGAAAATTAGTTAGAAGTGACTGGGCATGACAGGTGACATACATGTGTGCTGTCTTTTTTTAATAAGAAGTATATTTAACATACTGCCCATTTGTACTAACTAGTGTTTTTATTGCTCAAAATAATCAAACTATCTTGGAATGTTTAAAATTTTAATATACAGTATGTCAGGTTATGTAAACTCTAAGCAGCGTTACACAGGCCATTTTGGAAGGAGTTGTAGTTGGCCCTATCTATTGGGATCACAAACACTCTTAACATGCATGAACCACCAGGAGCAAATCAGATACAAGGAAGGAAAATACACAACCATATAAAAAGAGATACCATTAAACATGGCATCTACCTATACACTGTTGTGTAAAGTCACTACCTCAAAAATGAGGATACTGGCTGAAAGAGGATGGCCTAATGGTTAAGGTGTTTGCCTTACAAACACAAGGTGCAGGGTTTGAATCTCACAAGGGATAATTGGCTAGGCTTAAAATGGCTCGCAAGGGCAGTTAGCCTAGTACTAACATATGAGCCTATGAACCTATAAAGAAAATAATGCTATTCCAGAATATGCCATTTAAATTAAACACCACAGTTGTCATCTAAAATCTGTATGAAATCATTGATTGTCAAGTTGAGAACAACCAAAAAGAGATCTATATAGTGACATCAACAAGTCTGTCTAGAAGCACTGTATGGTGCTGCAGAAATAATAGTGGAAAACCCTGCACAACACCAGATTATTTTGTAGAATGGATGTAGTTATTAAAATCACACAAGAGACTGTAGTCAATATGCAGGCAACTTCAAATACCAGTTTCCATTTATCTTAAAATTAAGTTAATGTGCTCTGATTCAAACACTCCATTATCAGTCATTCAGTGTTTGTTTACATGCCTAAACAACTGGGCATGTTACAACAAAAGAAACAGACAGACACAGCAAACACAAACAACACACACTAAAGGAGCAGTGGGCGTAAAGACTTTCAAAAAGCTTTGCCAAAGATAATACACAGAATTCAGACTTGCAAATCTGCAGCAGAAATGATTCCCTCAGGTCAGAAGCACAAAAAGAAAAAGTTCCAAGTCCATAGGTCTTACTTTTAAATGTGGGGATCACCAGCATTCCCAAGTCAATGAAGCAGAGTGCCAGTAAATGCCAGTAGGGTACTATAAGCTCCTTAACACAGGTGGGATCCATCAGTATGGTACTACAAGCTCCTTTACACAGTTAGGATCCATCAGTAGGGTACTATAAGCTCCTTTACACAGGTGAGATCCATTAGAATGGTACTATAAGCTCCTTTACACAGTTAGGATCCATCAGTAGGGTACTATAAGCTCCTTTACACAGGTGAGATCCATTAGAATGGTACTATAAGCTCCTTTACACAGGTGGGATCCATCAGTATGGTACTACAAGATCCTTTACACAGGTGGGATCCATCAGTATGGTACTACAAGATCCTTTACACAGGTGAGATCCATCAGTAGGGTACTATAAGTTCCTTTATATAGGTGGGATCCATCAGTAGGGTACTATAAGCTCCAGGTGGGATCCATCAGTAGGGTTCTATAAGCTCCTTTACATGGGTGGGATCCATCAGTAGGGTACTACAAGCTCCTTTAAACAGGTGGGATCTGTTAGTAGGGTACTACAAGTTCCTTTACACATTTGGGATCCATCAGAAGGGTACTTTAAGCTCCTTTACACAGGTGGGGTCCATCAGTGGGGTACTACAAGCTCCTTTACATAGGTGGGATCCATCAGCAGGGTACTATAGGTGCCTTTACACAGGTGGGATCCATCAGTAGGGTACTATAAGCTCCAGGTGGGATCCATCAGTAGGGTATTATAAGCTCCTTTATTCAGGTGGGGATCCATCAGTTGGGTACTATAAGCTCCTTTACACAGGTGGGATCCATCAGTAGGGTAGTATAAGCTCCTTTACACAGGTGGGATCCATCAGTAGGGTACTTTAAGCTCCTTTACACAGTTGGGATCCATCAGTAGTGTACTATAAGCTCCTTTACACCGGTGGGATCCATCAGTAGGGTACTGTAAGCTCCTTTGAACAGGTAGGATCCATCAGCAGGGTACTATAAGCTCCTTTACACAGATGTGATCTATCATTATGGTACTATAAGCTCCTTTACACATGTGGGATCAATCAGCAGGGTACTATAAGCTCCTTTACACAGATGAGATCCATCAGTAGGGTACTTTAAGCTCCTTTACACAGGTGGGATCCATCAGTAGGGTACTATAAGCTCCTTTCCAGAGTTGGGATCCATCAGTAGGGTATTACAAGATCCTTTACACAGGTGAGATCCATCAGCATGGTACTATAAGCTCCTTTCCAGAGTTGGGATCCATCAGTAGGGTATTACAAGATCCTTTACACAGGTGAGATCCATTAGCATGGTACTATATGCTCCTTTACACAGGTAGGATCCATCAGTAGGGTACTATAAGCTCCTTTACACAGTTGGGATCCATCAGTAGGGTACTACAAGATCCTTTACACAGGTGGGATCCATCAGTAGAGTACTATAAGCTCTGTTAAATGGGTGGCATTCATCAGTAGGGTACTATAAGCTCCTTTAAATAGGTGGGATCAATCAGCAGGGTATTATAAGTTCCTTTAAATAGGTGGGATTCATCAGCTGAGTACAATAAGCTCCTTTAAATAGGTAGGATCGTGTCTGAGATCACTGAGTGGGAGATTGATAGGTGCAGTATGACTATACCTAGCATTGTCTGTTAAGCAGGTGATCTGCAGCTAAGAATGGCAGGTCCATGTTTGTCACAGTCTCAACCAATCTGCTCTCCAGAACTGAGAAACTAGTTTTACTTCAGACCACAGCATGCCAGCTTGTGTTCTCTGACCAGCTACTTTACTTAAGAAATCTGATTATAGCTCTTTGACCACATTGCAGCTTTTTATGGAGGGATTTCTATCTTATATTTGCCTGCTTATTTTGAAATAAGTTAAACATATGTACTTCTCTTTTTAACTTTTATTTTTTTTATGTCTTCATTAACATTTTATCTACTACATCACTAAAATGAGTGCATTTGTATTTCAAAAAAGAGAGAGAAAGAGAGAAAGAAAGAGAAAATTGTGCATAAATCCTTTCTAATGCATTCCAAAGGAAGTTTCTACATACAATGTATTTCATATCAGAACACTCTAAGGCAGTTACATTTCAGAAATTTCTTTCAGTATCTGCTGTATGTTCTTTTAAGCAATGATCTTTCCTTAAATATGCTAGGCACACACCTAGATTATGCAGTTCATCAGAATGCTGTGAGCTTTCAGTGTCCAATGATGCTTTAACAATCCCAGGTATCCCTTTTCAACAATGGGCAATACATGGTCATCTTATGCCCATTTTTATCAAAGATAACCAGTGGAATGTTTACATTATTGATGCAATAAAATGCGATTCGTACACTTCATTGCTGCCAGGTCTGCTGAGACTTTGCTTCATGAATTTTAGACTGATGATTGTTAATTACAACAATGTTGATTGTCTGGATTGACTGCGTGTTTTTAATTATTCATAGGTTCATAGATAGGTACTAGACTATTGGCCCTAGGGCCTATACAAACCTAGCCATAACGATTCTCTGGCTATTGCTTCCCACAAATATTTACTTTCCTGGACCCCTGTCTAGCAAGGCTACTGATGTGATCCCTGGGGTGAATTTCCTATCTCTCATCCGACCATCAAGGTTCCTCTTAAAAAGGGTCATTGAGGCACTCTGCCTGACATGTATGGGCAGCCTATTCCAGAATATGGGGAGTTTCTGTGTCAGGAACCTATCCCTCCAGCATGTTCTATTCATCGTAATGACAAGGTTAAGATCCCTGGAGCATGTGACTCTGAGGAATTGGGATTTCTTTAAGTGTAGCATGTCCAACAACTCTGGGTATGACATGGCCTTGTATGTTAGGCAGAGATCGCCTCTGTGTAGGCGATATGCGACAGAGTATAGCTGGAGTTTCTTTAGATGGTCAGCATAAGGCATCTGCTTTAGGCCTGTGATTCTTTTTGGGAGGTATTTCTGCGGCCTTTCTAGTTGTTGCAGATGTCTTGTGAGGTACATACCAAATGGGGCATTGTATTCTATAATGGGTCTAATGAGGGATGAGTACAGAGGGACAATAACCTCCTTTCTTCTGGATGAAAAGCCCTTAGTGATGAGGTATGCCACCTAGAAGGATTTTCTAACTGTTATGGCTATGTGGTTATCAAAGGTGAGACCACTGTCCACCTGTGTCACTAGGTCTCTTATCACTCTTTCGGTGTTTAATGTACTGCCACCTATGTGATAGTTCACAGGTATGTGTTTTTTTCCCAAAGGGGATAACTATACATTTTTTGGCATTTTGCTTGAGCCCATGGATCTGGTACCAGGCAACTGTTTTGGTAAGGCCCTTTTGTTGTATATCCACATAATTTTGGGATTCAATAATGGCTCCCAGCTTGCAGTCATCTGCAAGCTTTGTAAGCCAGTGTCCCTTAGTGTTGGCCTGTATGTCAGAGAAGTAGATGCCAAACAAGAGTGGGCCCAGGACAGAACCCTGTTGTACAACACTTGTCATTTGTCTGGAGCTGGATTTGGAGTTGGTTACTTTTACAGTGTGTGTTCTGTCAGTAAGCCACTTTGCAACCCATCGAGTGACGTAGGGATTAATGTCCAGCTTAGTAAGTTTGTCTATGATTCCAGAGTGGAGGATAGTGTCAAAAGCCTTGGCAAGGTCCAAGTAGGCTGTGTGAACCACCTCACCCTCGTCCATGGCTCTGGAGACTGATTTGAAGAAGTTGATTAGGTTCAGGAGGCAAGATCGGCCCTTCACGAACCCAAACTGGGTGGGGTCCAGTGTTTGAAGGTTGTCAATGTCTTTGTTTATAAGTTCCATGATAATACATCCATGGCCTTGCAGATCAGGCTTGTCAGACTGATGGGACGGTAGTTACTGGGATCCAAAGTGGACCCCCCCCTTGCGGAGTGGGATGACTGTAGCTGTGTGCCACTCTGTGGGCACGAAGCCTGAGGTGAGGCTATGATTAAACATGACACATAGGTGATGTGCCAGTTCATTTTGTACTTCATGCAGTACACAGCCCGGGATGTCATCTGGTCCCATGGATGCTGTATTCTTGCCTTTGGAGAGTGCGGTTTTTACCTGTGTGGCCGTGATTACCAGAATTTGGCATTCTTTTGGTATTGAGATGGGCCCTTTAGGGGGTGAGAGGGGGTGAAGTTGGCACTGAATCTATCTGCCAGGATATTGGCAATATCTTTGGGATCAGTATATCTAGTGCCATGCTGCTGTAGCTCAGAGCAGATCTGAGTATTGCCATTTAGATTTTTGACATAATTATAGAATTCAAAATGAAGAAATCCCTCAGCACTGGATAAAGTAACCAACAAGTAAAAAATCCAAAATGTAGTAAAAAACACACGTTGGTTACACAACACAGATATCTCTAATCACGCAAATAAGGGTACTAAGTGCTTTCACGGACTCCTTCCGGTTCATTAGACTTACAATCCTTCTAGACAGCATCACATTTAAAAAGGCTTCCCTATTACAGAGTAAACAATCCATAAAATGTACCATACATTAAAGCAACAGTAACACTAATAACACCATATTTATATATCTACTAAAGACATACAAAAACATATAGAAAAAGGCAATGTGCATACACAAATATATATATATTTTTGTAACACAAAAGGTATTATATATATTGCATTATGTGGAAAATGCGAAGCATTTTATGTTGGCAAAAGTGAAAGAAAAATGAAACAGAGAATCTATGAGCACCTGTATGATATCAGGACCAAGCGGGACACAAATTCTTTATTTAAGCATACCTTGGTCTGTGATGGGGCTTATTTTAATTTCTTTGTTTTAGAAGTTGTACCATTAGATCCTAGGGGAGGTTGTTGGGAGACTTTGGTTGCATACAGGGAATTATATTGGCAAATTGTTTTAGAGTCAAATAAATTCCCAGGTATAAATGATATGATCACTTTGGCACCTGTGTTGAAAATGAGATCGGCAAAACTTTAATTTTAATTTTAAATGTACATTCAGTAGCAAAATTGTTTTAAAATATGTATAATAAGTGGTTTTAAAACTTTTTATAAAAGTCATTAATTTGTAGTAGTCCATCATTTATTTACATACATCAACCACTAGAGGGCATTATATGACTTGTTAACATCAGAAAAATTCACTATTATGTACATAAATTTTCATTAACACAATCAAATAATTTTTTATATATTTATGAGTTTATTCTGTATTGTATAAACAAAGTAACAATGTTTCTAAAGTTTTTAATATTTTTAAAATGACTTTGGTTTTTAATATATACATTTTGTAATTAATTAATTTATTCAAAGTAAATGGTTCTCATAGGTCAGTTTGAATTTAATTAGTGTATTTAAATGTTATTCCTAGGCTGTGTAGTCATTCTGAAGAAGTTGTGGACGAAACGTGTGGTGTATTTGTTCCTACGTACTGTTGCTGCTGTGTTGGATTAAAGTTGCTGCTATTTGGAATATTCTTTGTGTCTGACTACAATTATATATACATCTTGCAGCCCTAATTGAGGTACTGTGCGCTGGGAATTTGGTGCTTGTACTTTGTTTATCAGTTCATTTTTGCACCATCCATTCACCTTTTATATATCTACTAAAGACATACAAAAACATATAGAAAAAGGCAATGTGCATACACAAATATATATATATATATATATATATATATATATATATATATATATATATATATATATATATGTGTGTGTGTGTATGTAAAATGCCATTATAAAAATCTGCACATGAAAAATGTAAATAAAAAATGTAATGTGCGGAAAGTGTAGGTAAAGTGTAGTATATAACAGCTATCTACATGTATTACAATGTAAACCATTTTAAAATGTGTTCTAATGCTTAAGGGCCCTTACTCTTAAGAAGGGTTTGAGAGATACTCTACTATTAAGACCAGGTGGTCTATCAGCTTAGAATTGCAGTATCCATTACTGCTCTAATACTTTAGTACTATTATTCAAGTTGCCGCCCCTCTTATTGACAGAGACAATATCCAGCACCAGGAAATTAAACTTATGGGTAGGGCCTTCTCTCTGTATGTGCATAGCTAATGCTCTATTCTCTTTTACATTCCTAATGTCCCTCATATGTTCTAATATCCTATCTTTTAGAGGTTGATTAGTCTTGCCTATATAAAAGGCAAAGTAATTTGTGCACTAGCACAAATATACCACATTCTTGGTGTGACAATCAGCATAAAAATCCGCTTCTATTACAAATCCCTTGTGTGGATGTATAACTTGTCTCCCAGTATGTATGCTGGAACAAGCTGTACATCTCCTACAGCTGTAAGTACCAAGTCTATCTGATTGAATATGTTTGTGGGTGCCTGCAGCCTTATAACAGAGCTGTTTGTTCAAAAATCTATTATTTTTAAAAGTAAAATGTGGTCCTTCTCCCACCACCCCACTCAGTTCCTTGATGGTGGAAAGAATGTCCCAGTTATTCTTTACAACATCAATTACCACGTGTATGTTGCTAGCAAAAGTTAGAGGCATCCTCCGTACTTCACTACCTGCATCATTCCAAACTCGGAGTACTTATCTCACTACTATTAAGGGATCTTGTCCCCTCTGCACCTTTCTTGTTATAGTAGGGTCTACATCTGCCATCTCTTTCTCTCCAAGCTATATCTATTTGTCTATCTATCCCATTCTCTTTATACCTTCTTTCCATAAATTCTCGTTTGAGGAATGACAGTGCTCCATGTAGTATAGTGTCATCATTGTGCAAACGCATAATGCAGAATATCTGGCCTTTCAATACATTCAGCTTAGTGTGTCTGGGGTGCATACTACCATTGTGTAAGACATTGTTCTTCCTAACTGGTTTTCTATACAATGTAGTAGAGACCAGATGGGCGGCATCCCTATTTACTTTCACATCAAGGAATTCAATCTCTCTGTCAGAGTATTTGTAGGTAAAATTAAGAAATGTAGAAATATTATTAATATATATTAAGAACTTCTTAAGACGTTCCTCAGTATTGTTTATACCATACAATAGAATCAGAAAATGCATTATTAGCAAGGACATAATTAGCTTCCTATTGTACCAGAGATTAGTTGGCATAGCTATTGCCACAAGTAGTGCCCATTGCCACTCCAATCTTCTGTATATAATGCTCTTCACCAAACATGAAAATGTTATTCTCTAGGATAATTTCCAACAATGCACATACTAACCTGACCTTACTTGATTGCATATTTCTTGTGTGTAACAGCTCCTTTATATTCTCTATACCCCATGCATTGGGGATAACTGTAAATAGTGACTCTATGTCTAGAGTAACTAGCCAACAAGGATCCTCTAATGATTCTAGATAAATACCTAAGTCATTAAGGAAATTCTTGGTGTTCTTCAAGACAGTGGTACACTCATATAGGACAGCATGCAGATTTTACTCGACAAATATTGAGAGAGGCTTAGTAGCCCATCCCCTACTGGACATAATCAGGCGCATTGGGGGACTAACTAGGTGTCTATGAACTTTAGGTAAGGCATACATTATGGGAACCATAGGAAACTCAACATTAAAATATTCAAAAAGTGACTCAGAAATCATACCTGTCACATATAAATCAAACACTAAAAACTGTATCTTGTCAATGACTGCCTTAACGGCCATGTTAGATATTTGATAGTACGTGTTAGTGTCACCAAGAAGATCCATCATATTGTAAATATATATGTCCTTATCTAATACAACAATACCTCCCCCTTTATCAGCCGGGCGTATTTCCACACAAGTCAAACATTTTAATTCAAGCAGCACCTGTTGTTCAGATGCAGACAAATTAAAAAATGCATTATTAACATTATCAGCAAGTCTGTCCCTAAGTTGTTTTTCACACACTTCTACAAACAAATCAATAACAGGGTTACTGGGAGGGATGAACACACTTGTTTTTTTTAAAAATGCATTGCTCTTGTGTATTCCCTTGAAAAATAGTTTTCGGAGTTAAAGTTCTTCCAAAATATTTAAGCTCTTTTAAAACATTCACAAGATCAGCAATATTAAATACTAGACCTGTTTGGCCCTCTTCCAAGTACTGGTCTGCTCATCGACACTGTGTGGACGTTGTGTTCTGCTATTCAAGACTCCTGGATCTCCCTCTTATAGGGAGGGGGTTGTGTAACAAAAAAACCTCCTTGTACTGTACCAGATACAGCTGCTTCAGGTCGTGTTATTTTGGCTGTTGTTGTTTTGGGTGTCTCGTATTATAGCCGTGTGTTTAGGCTTAACAGCCGGTAAGGTCACTTTTAGAGAAGAGGACACTTCCCCTGTCTCTTCACTGCTATTGGTGTTGATGTTGATAGGGGTGTCTTGCGACCCCTTATCAGCCTGGTTAAGGCTCAAAGTATTAGTGGGAATCGTAGTACTCAATGCTTCTCTTGGAATAGGATGAGGTGAAGCAGTTGACTCAGCCGCCACACTGTTCTCATAGCTCCACCTACTTCCTGTAACATGCCGGGCTGTACCCATATCACTTCCCTTTCTATTCCAGGAAAAAAAACATTACCAGTCTTGAAATCATTAAGATCCCTTTGGATCTTATGAGCATTAGTGCTGGAAAGTCTCTTTTCGTACATAGAGATATGATCATGTAGACTATCTAGCTTGTTGGCTTGAATATCTATGGCATAACTATCCAATATTTCATTCTGTATATGATGTATGTCTCTCATCAGCTCGAACTATTCAGGTCTAAAGAAATCTATCAAGAGCTGCATATATATTAGCACTACACTCCATATTTAGAATTTGCCAATGCCTTAAGAGCTCATGGTAAGTTTGCCCAAAACTAGGCATAGTTAGTACTCGCAGTCCTCTAGGCGCAATGCTCAGTTTGAGAGAAGCCTCTAAGTGAAAGCGCTGCCACTGCAGTCGCTTATATTTATAAAGCTTATTCTCAAGCGCTCTTTAGGATGTTAGAAAGTTCTCTTGTTGATTACAGTCAACATTTTGCATACCTTGTGGTAGATGCATATCCTCTGATAACAGGGGATTCATCTGAAGGTTCGGTAGAGAGTCAAGCCATTTGCTCATTCTTTTTCCACAATCTCTAGAGCTCAAAAGCCCCACATTCATGGCTGCCTCAGCAAAAGATACTAGACCAATTCCTTCTGTCATGCCCAGTGGAGGGTGACAAGTGCAAGATACAAAATGAAGAAATCTCTCAGTACTGGATAAAGTAACCGAGTAAAAAATCCAAAATGTAGTAAAAAAACACACGTCGGTTACACAAAGCAGATATCTTTAATCACACAGATAAGGGTAGTAAGCGCACTGTTGCTTTAATGTAGGGTACATTTTATGGATTGGTTACTCTGTAATAGGGAGTCCTTTTTAAATGTGATGCTCTCTAGAGGGATTGTTAGTCTGATGAAGCGGAAGGAGTCTGTGAAAGCGCTCACTACCCTTATTTGTGTGATTAAAGATATCTGCTTTGTGTAACCGACGTGTGTTTTTTTACTACATAGCTAGAGAATTCCCTTGTGGTTGTCTTTGGAATCTTTGGCAATTTTGTTTTCGTAACTAGCTTTGGAAGATTTTATGAGGGATCTCAGCTTTCTTCTGAGGCTGATGAGGGAGTTTTTTTGAATCCTGGGTTCTTCCTCTTTTCTGCAACAGTTTCTTCCTTCTGTTGTACAGCTTGTTTATGGCAGGGGACTACCAGATTGGCTTCCTTTTTTTAGAGGACAGCGTCTTGGTTCTATTTGGGATGGCTTGTTCCATGCATGAGTAAATGTGCTCATACAGCACCTTAGTATAGGATTCAGCAGTTGAACTTCCAGTTCCCATCTGCACGGGTGTCATGAAGTTTGTTACTTCTGACTTGAAAAGCATGCAGTTGGATTTGGTGAAGTTTTATATGGAGGTTTCCTTAAAGGGGGGTGGGGGTGAGATGTGGATGTCAAGGGTGATTAGCTTATGGTCTGATCTGACCAACACGGGGGTGATCACTGGTGTGGAGCATCGATCTCCCATGTTGGTAATGACCAGGTCTTGAATATTAGTATCCCTAGTGGGACTATGAATTAGTTGCTCTAGGGCATTGGAATTTGTAAATTCCAAGAACCGTTGAGCAAAGGTGCTGGTACAGGAGTAGTTAATGGCAGGGTACTTGAAATCACCAAGTATTAGGGTGTTGGGTTGTATCTTAATATTTTCCAGTATGTTTAGAAAGGTGTAGTGAGAATCTTGTGGCATGGTGGGGGATCTGTAGCAAGTTACAATTTGTATTGCAGTCTTACCTAGTGTTAGTTGCACCTGGAGAATTTCAGATGCATTGTGTTGGGCAACCAGCCTGGAGGTGTGAATATCCTTGGTGAATATGGACACTCTTCCACCTTTAGTGTTTCAGTCCTGGTTTGGTGGCCAAAAAGTGTGGTATGATTTGTAGTCTGGTATTGCAGGAGTGCTCTCTGGAGCTTTGAACCAGGTCTCAGTTACTGCACAGATATCGATGTTCTCCACTTTTAGCAGAGCTTTGAGAGAGTGCATCTTGAGGTTTAGACTTCTAGCATTGAGTAGCATTACCTTCAGATTTTGCTTGCTTGTACCCATTATGGTGGTAGTTTTGTCCTTTGAACCTTGCCTAAAAAAGGCACTATAGAGATGGCAAGAGCCTTAGCCAGTAACCTGAATCCCAGGGGCGACAGGTGCAAACCATCTCTTGCAAAGCATTGTTGTTTGTTGATCATGTCATCCCAAGCAGACTGATACTGGATCCCCTTTGAATGACACCAGAAGCTTAGCCAATTATTGAAGTCAATCATTTTGTCCTTATATACTGTGGTTTCATTCTGTGTGATGGCAGGATGCTACTCAGGGCTAGGGTCGTACCTGCCTGAGCTACATGATCCGAGAGCCCTTCCATGTCTCTTTTCATGTATTCCAGGGAGGTATGTCTCAAGTCATCCACTCCAACATGGACAACGACAGAGTCATATTTGTACCTGTTGTGGAGTGACTTGAGTGCATGCATTATGTGGTGGATCCTGGCACCTGACAGGCAACTAACTGTAATGTTCTCCTTGTTCAGCCTGGTGAGTGGGACATCAGTGTGCCTGACTATAGAGTCAACTATGACAAAAGTGTTGGGTACATTGTCTTGCCTTAGGGGCTGCTGTTGGGTGTACACTGGTGTTGTGAGCTATGTGATGCTTTGGTTGTGTTTGGGGGTGGTGTTTGTTTGCATTTCAGCTACGGAGATCCTTGTTGCTTGGGAAGGTTAATGTTAAGAGCCTCCACATATGTGGGTTTTGAGTTGCTATGTGTGGGTTTTGAAGGACTATGTGTTGTTTGAGGTGTTGTGTGGGTGTTAACCTTCTCCTCTTGACTGTCTAGCACAATCTTGGCTGGAGAGAGCTTTGCTTCCAGTTTGGCTATATAAGTGCATCTTTTGTAGGTTGTAGTGTTTGGTGGTATGAGGAGAGGGTTGTCTGTGTACATGAGGCAATTGTTGCATTGCTTCAGTATACCCAGATTCACCAGGTGGACAGAAGAAATCACCGGAAGCTGACCCTTGGACATGCCTGGTTAGGTGCTTTCTTTGTGTAGTACTAGAGCTGTTTTCCTTTACTTTTTGGCAAGGTACTGCAATTGTAGGCTGTCTAGTGCCTATGACTATGTTCTCCTTATTACCAAGTAGAGGTGAGTGCTGGTAACAAATTTAGGCTTCCTAGTGTTTATTAGCGGCTTTTAGAGCAAGTGCTAGTCACAGATATACAAATTTTAGTGCTACTGCTGATAAACTAACTAGTTCTAAGGAACAATTTGAAGAGCAGACTTCCTGACACCGGAAATAGTTTAACCTTAGCCCCACTGTGGTACAATTATGCTGTTAGTATATATAATTTAAGGGTTATGGAAGGCCAAGCCCCTTACCTGTAGATGTAGGGAGGCTTGACCCAGCAAAAAAAAGATTTCCTTTATTCTTTTTGATATTCAAAGCTCAGAAAAGTGTAACTCGTTTCCTTGTAATTCAGCTGAATGTAGGAAACCCCAATATGATGCACCAAAAAAAAAAGTGTTTTCCATGGGCAATAAATGTTTTAAAATCAAAATAGTTTGCTACTAAAGAAAAACACTAACTACAGAGTCTCATTTTTTCCAGCAATATCAAGTATTTTAGTTACATATCCACTTAATGTTTGATCGTGGCAGTTTTTGGTTGGTGCTTAAGAAGTTAAATTTTGTATTTTAGAAACATTTTCACTATTTTTTTCAGGAAGCTGTCTTGTTCGGGGGGGTGTGGTGGTATTCTGCATTTAAATATCGGTATGCACTGTCTCCAAGCCAAATGTTTGTAATGAGTTGTTCTGGAAGCCTTGCATAAAGTGTGCATAAATCCTTTAATAAGCCTATTGTCAGTTTTTAGGACTTCAGAGATAACAATTGGTATGCCTGCACCTGCATCCCTGTAATGGATAAAATAGGTGTCAGAGAATGACTGAAGGAATGGTATTACTATACTAGCAAATGGAAGATTCTGGTTCAGCAAGTAATTGTTGTCTGTTGTTATTGGCTGCTAGAAAGGAACAAAGAAACCTTTGATGAGTTCTGTCAATGGCTGTGCCGACAGTTCTAGCATCTTATCGACGGCAGACATTTTACTTTAGAAATTAAGTCATCAGATCATTGCAGCTATAGAACAGAGTAATAAAAAAGTACTTGTCGATAAATGGAAACCATATTTTTTTCTCTAATGTATACCCCATCTTACTAATTCCTGATGTCACTTAAATTTAAGCTCTCAAGTACCAATTTTGTACTGAATTTGATATTACCAGTCTTTTCCCACTCATCATACATTACCATTAGGAAAGCCTGTAAGGTCATGTTGGAACTTTGCAAATGTTTTCATCTGATCACTGATGCTGTGCCATGTATTAATGTGATAGAATTGCTTACCTTTCTGCGAGACAGGATTATTACTTATTTCATTTGGTTATGCTACTAGTATGAGTTTTCTGTGAGCTACATTCTATATATTTAAGCTAGTCTATTCCCCCGTCACATTTATTCTTCATCTTTTGGTTCACACAGCTTACTGTGTATCTGAATTTACAGCCACCTTGGTTTTCACTTTTCTATTCATTAGAACAAAAATTGTAGTACCCCGTGTCGGGGGAAGTTTTGATCATGGATTACTGTAAACAATTTAAATCATCTGTGATCTGTTTTGAAAGTGAACCATGTTCATACAGGTACAGATGAAAATGCTCACAATTCCATACAATTAACATTCCCTCTTTTCTGTCTGTGAATAACACTTATCTTCATCATTAGGGACTCTACCTACATACTCTATAGGCTTGTAATGGTCACTGCGTTTGTCAGCCAGTATGGTTACTAATGAAACTAACAAGTATAACTAGGTTGAGCTTCATTGCTTTAATCAAAGCAGGACACAGTTTGGTCAGGCATCAAGCAGCCTCTATTATCCATACCCATATATCATGCTTTTCTTTTTAGGTTTCAGACATGGTAATGGAATTCAGTATGTCTTTAATTATAATTGCCAGTGATTTCTTTTGGAGTGGTACACTTTTTCTAATTCAGCTTAACCTTCTTTGGGTTTGAAGACATGCTTCTGAGTGAAACAAAAACCCACAGAATTCCAATTTCTCTTTTTTTAAGTTACCATAATTTCTTATTTTAGTGTTAGCCCATTTACCTCTTGTATACTGCTGTTTAGCTTGAGTCTTCTGTGCTTGTGTCTTTTAAAACACAGATTTAAACACATTAAAATCTGTAACTTCAGTTATATATTACTGCAGTATATTTTATAATAACTGTTTTGCTGTATGCAGCATTTTGATCTTGGGTCTAATTTACTAAAGTGTTTGTTATTCTTATGTCAGCATATCATTCCTAACCTCTTTTTGGCTTTGGTAGTCTGACTAATGGTGGTACCCACAGTGTTGGCCCACTGATCATGGGTTGTTTTTCTATATAATATGTGCCACTTCATGTTTGTTCCACTTTACATCGTATGTGAAATAGCACTCATGTTTAATAGTCACACATGTTTTACTAATTTACGGGTAATCTAGTTTAAAATGGTTTGCAACAAAGTAACAGTAAACAACTTGACAGATTCTTCTTCTTCCAACTTATCTGTAATTTGATGCATGTCTTGAAGTGTTCGTTATGGACTGGATTATCTTGAACTGTCAACATTTGCAGTGGTTATGTAACTTAGTAATGCTTTTCCAGTTACCTTAACTGCACAGATTTTAATCATGAATTTCATGAAGTCTGTTGTTATTACTCTTTCAGATATTCAATTTACTGGAAATGGCTCTTTGTTATTATATATGGGAATATTTTCCTGATAGTCTTGTAGAACTGGTTGTGAAGCTAGACTTGAATAAAACACTCATTAACTCCATTAACTGGTTTGCCAGAGTTGAATATTTGCAGTCACTTCTGGCGGTATTTTATAAATGGCACTTATACACAACTATCAGAATTAAATTCAGATTAAGTTTATATTTTTGGTGATGATGACTACAATTACATGGCATTCTAATAAACTTCCCTTATTTTTGCAAGTGGCTCTTACACGATTTGGCAAAATGGTTAAGATTCCCACATAAGAGACATGTCTGTCTTTGGCAGGTCAATTGTTCTAGAGTGGAAATGTTCCTCCATGGTCCCTGCATATACAGCTTTTGTGTGGCATTTTATGTTCCCTAAAACAGTGCTATTATATAACTTATGTGCTTTACTGAACTCTGTTCCAATAAAGCATATTCAAAAATAACCACTAAAAATATGCGGTTCCAGAGATACCATTCCTTTATTGTAAGCAATGTTTAAGTGCTTTCATCCTCAAACACTGGACTTCATCAAAAAATCTTTACACAGTATGACTGAATTTATATAAACATTATCCTATTTACATGATAACAATTAACCAATAAAAGTTAGTTGTTCTAAAAACATGCACATTCATTAATATCCCTACAATGAGGTTGCACATAATTAGAATTACTTAAAACCAATATTAAATTAATTCAACATATCAATGAGTTTTTTTTGATAGACTTTGAGTTTTAATAGACAAGTAATAGTTGTCATTTCATTAAGCCCTGGTGGCACACTGGAATTCAACCTTATTTACCATCACAGCTCTCTGTTTTCCAATATCAGCTTCTATGGGCCTGTGGGCTATCCCTCACATTGTATTTAACTTGCTCCAATATACAAAATATGAAGTAATGAGAGGGGGGTTATTACTAATGTGCTTATATAAAGCATTAGTTTGTTTTTTTTTGTTTTTTACTTTACATTGTTCCTTACAGCAATGGAAGTGGCTCCAAATTGATGCACATTAGATGTCCATAGCAGAATTTTATAGACAGATGCAAAGCTTGAAACAAATTCAATCTCAATAGCTAAACACATGCCAGACTCAAGACTTTAGGACCATCTCCATTCATGGTAATAATGTAAACTGAGCCAGCAACAAGACATATTTTTCAAAAATGTTCTTCACTTTTGGAATCAAGCCCTAGGAGATTAGTGTTATATTGCAGTAGACAAATTCCTGCACTGCGTTCATTCATGCAGTACACTTGTAAACTGTAAATGTGAGTCCCTAGACACTGTGCTGCCAAGAATCACTAGCCCTTGATGTAATGAAACTAGACTCTGACAGTAAGTAAAAGCTGCTTGGCACACCTGTACTAACAATTCTTTGCCAGTTTTATAGATTTTAATGATCCAACAGCGTACTTCTCTTTTACCCCATTCCCTGTAAGAATTGTGTTATGTATGCCCTAATACCCCTAAATGCATGTCATGATGATAATGTGTGTGTGTGTGTGTGTGTGTGTGTGTGTGTGTGTGTGTGTGTGTGTGTGTGTGTGTGTGTGTGTGTGACATGCATGAGTGTGGTGTGTCGATGAGTGGATTTTTTGGGGTGAAGTTTGCAGCTTACAGATAATTTGCAAATTGCAGTGGAACACTTGTTCCATAAGATGCACCCATAGGATCACACTGGCCATGGTTTTCACAGTAACAAGTAAGAAGTGTCATCCATCAGTAATGTATCAGATGCTGGTTATCTCTGGATGCATTCTGGATAATATATAGCCATTGCAGGTTCATGACAACTGCATTTGTTGCAAATATTTTAAATGAAGCCTTTGAACGTTTTATTAAATCAGAATCTTAAGCTGTCATTTCATACCAGATTCATCATGCCAAACACCCATTAGACACTAATCCTGTTTTGCAGGACCACCCACGGCTTTTTTCATGCTGTAACCAAACATGTGGCAGCAAGAAATGTCTTCTCCGAGTCCGTCCCTGTGGCACTGGCCTTGTTCTTACAAAAATACCTCATGAAAGTTGAGGTGGTATATGACAGGACTACCAAGTTTGTTGCTACATCCACTTGTCCAGACATGAAGTCAGAAATTTCCACCTTGTCTGTTAAGTATTCATATTGCTGTCCTATTTCTGAACAGTATGGTAATACTATGGTTTGGACAAATATTTTTATTCAAAGTATGAAAAGGATTGTCAAAAAGTTAATGAATGATGTAGTCAGTGTAATAACTGCATACCAGCAAGGATAGAATTATCTTTCTTACTACACCAAATTAAAGCTATACAATGCATGTCTCACATTTTACAAGGGATAATCTGACATCAGCTGTATTGCAATATACCACAATAACTTTATTTTTTAAAATGTTCAGGCCACACCAATGTTAACGAATGTAAGAAGATACATTTGTTGTCCAGTTAAATGCAGCTAGCCAGTAAAATTATTATTATTTTATTTTTAATAAAGAAGTGGATGGACCACTGGACAAAAAAGTCATATTTATCAACCGTAACCTTTTTTTTTCTTTTTTTTTTTTTTGTTACAAAATGTAGATAAGGTGCAAGGACCAACATTATGGGCATGTAAACTTTTATGTATCATAGCAAATGTTAAAGATATTAAAAATGCTACTGACTGCATCCTCATGCTAAGAGATGACCATATAACTACAGATTACACTACTAGTCAAAGAGAGATAAAGCTTATAATTCTATGAACAACTGAAAAGAACCATTTCAGATTAAATGAGTTTAAATAAACTATTAATACAGATCCTGAAGTTGCTAAGTAATACTGCACTTACATTCTGGTTCAGTTATAAGAGCAATATAGCATAGTAAAGAATTTAATTGGAATTTAAGCAAGCACTACACTGAACTGATTATTGAATACTTTAAAGCCATGGAAGATAGTCTATTTAGTGAAATTATATCATCAAAAGATGATATTAAGACCCACTTTTGATTTGGCATAGTTTAAACTAAATATAACAACATTGTAGACAATACTGTCTTTGTGAATAGAATACAAGCAACTAAAAACAGAAAACTACATGATTTTAATAATTGTTATTACAGCATTTTTTATAGTCAAGGAAAGTTGAGTCAACATGCCTACTTAATCAAGTTTAACTTTCTGCCATTGTTAGGTAATATAAGCCATCATGACTCCTATCCAACAAGCACAGATTATTGGCTTCTGTCTCCAGTGGAGCTCTTTTGAGTGTGTAAATCCCAACTGGCGTAACCTGTTTAAGTTAAAAGTTTGTCAACCTGAAGAGGAGATCCACAAGTTGGATGATCTCATTAAGAACAATAGTTGCTTTCTTCAATTAGGCAACTTGTACAACAGCATTTCATCTAAAACCATTTAAACCAATAGACTGGTGGCTATTATTATAAACAGGAAATGAGAAAAGCTCTACTATTATAAACAGGAAATGAGAGAAGCTCTACTATTATAAACAGGAAATGAGAAAAGCTCAAGAGGCATAAAGAAGCTTACCGATCAGATTTGTCTTATTGTGTTAGTATAAAAAGTAACACAAATTATAAGGCTGGTACCAGACATTCAGTTGAGACAACAGGGCTGGAATCAGATTCTAATACAAGGGCAGGGGAACAACTGAACCCAGTGAATCGAATTCCCACTGACCATCCACCTGTTCTTTCACCGACTTCTTTTTTCTTAAACTCCTACAACAATATACGGACAAACCTCAGTGGCAAAACAGGGAGAAGAAGAAGAGCAAGGGGAAAGGAAAAAAACAGGAAGAAAAAATAAATGGACAAACAGAAGTTCTAAATCTTAGCAACATGACTTGAAATGACCATCATTTATCAATACTGGTGAAAGGCTTTCCATTCATTTCAACACAACCAGCCAAGAGTATTAAAGTCATGATTGATTTGAAGTTATATCTGCGGAAATTGAATTTGCAATAAAAACTGCCCTACTTTTAATAGTATTTTTGAATTGAACGGAAAAAATATGGAGCACATTGCATTTGATTTGATTAACTTCAATTAATTACTTTTTTGTTGCTGAGTTTTAAGAGATAAGTGCAGTCACACATTTCTTGTATTTTTGTTTGTTCAGTTTCTTTGGTGACTCGGGTGTTGGTTAACGCTGGTGTGTCACCCAAAACATTGTGGCATCTCACCTTTGACACACGTGTCATAGGTTTGCCATCACTGCTCTAGACCAATGTTAGAGACTGCTTCTTTTACTGGCTTCAGTAGAATTGATTGTTGTTTTGTGACTCTGAATATTGCAAAGAGTTTGAAGAGATGTATGATAGATATGGTTTTGAAACTATGAAACTATTAATTAAAAGGAATGACTCTGCTTTGGAACAACTTATGGACAAATTTCACGAATTAATTGAGAAAAAGAAGAATGACTTTTTTATTTCCTTCATATCAGCAATCATACAGTAATGTGTTGACTAATTGACAACAAATGTGAATTTATTAAGAAAAGGAAATGTAAATTAAAATGTATGATATGAATTGTCCTTATCAGATTAATATTAATAAGGAAAATAAGAGGAGTTCATTCTTATAACTCTTCTTTTAATGGGACTGTCTCTAATGCCCATATTTTGGCTTCAGAGAATCACAGCAGTGACACTGCTAGTGATATAAATCTTAATATTAATGGCCCAGAGGAATTTCTCCCTTTAAGAAGATCTGAAAGAGCTGTAGAAACGTCTTACCCTGAACCCCAATATTATTGTGTGGATTACAGTGGACTGCAAAGGGATATTACAGATAGGAGCAAATCATACTGGGGAAGGCACAGTGGTTGGGGAGGGAGAAAGTTTTCGTTCATTTTATAGATCACAGCACTATAAACAATATTGTTTGTTCATCTGACTTTATAGAATGTACATGGGGGGGGTGTTAATATCATACAATGGATACAATATTTTTAATTGCAGTCACATCAACATTAATCTGAACCACTTCTCTTTGTTTGAGAAGAGTTTGATGATATGGTGTAGTGCCATCTGTGCCAGGGAGAGTATGGCAGAGCATGTGTAACATATGTCTGCATTGCTAGCTGGAGTTCTGTAAAGAATTTGACTATAACACTCATTTGTAGAGGTGCTTGTGTTAAAAAATGTATTTGTAAAGTTGCTTGTGTTAAAAATGCATCAGCAGTGGGTCCTGCCGGGCAGAAGAGATATACATGTATGTCAGACACTATTATAACAACTTATTAAATGTATATGTTTTAACAGAGAATTCTGGATGGGAAGTAGTTAATCTCAGTCCAGCTAATTTTGAAAAATACAACAAAATCAAACTTGAAAGTGTCAAAGGTGCGCCAAGTAAAAACCAAAACTAGCTACAAAATCTCCAGTGCACCACCATGGTGGTTATATAAAACAAATCACTTTAATATTAAAACTGTATTTAAAAACATAAACTTCGCAAAACTTTAAATTATATGAAGGCCTGTATGCACGATAAGAACTTTTGGCAATAGCCTTCATCGGATTGTTACTTCCTGCAGCTCTCTTTTGTGAATTAAACTAAAAATAACCAATGGGCATTCTCTTTTCTGGAAACGCCTCTCGATCAACCAATCCTGTTCCTGCCAATCATATAACTTAACAATGACAGGCCTCCATGTTTCAACCAATGGTTAGTTACCTATTCTTTAGAATGGGTTTTAACAGAACTATGGTATTCAAGCTGGGACAGCCCTTAGGTTTACTATCCAACCTACTTCACAAGTTTCTGTTTGGTTCTTTATATCTCCTCCTCTGTTATTTATAGAGATGCATTCAATGACTTTAAAAACAAATGTATGTGTAGGATTTAAGAAGATGTGGCTTGTGAGTGCATTTTTTGGGTCTCTGTGTCTGATAGCCCTTACATGGTGTAGAACCCTATCCTTCAGCCATTGGTCAGTCTTTCCTATATAAAACACGGCACAATTCTACCAGGAACCTAAATAACCTAAGTTCTAGCTGTTACAAATGGCATTAACCGTGAAAGAATAATGTCTACTGGAGATGGGATGTATAAAGGAATTACTACTATCTATAGACAAGCAAGCTTTGCATTTTCAACACTTAAAGGTTCCTTCCTTTATAAACGTTTTCTTCTGGAAGAATTCATCTTTACCACATAGCAGTCTTTTAATATTCTTTTTATTTTTAAAGACAAATCTCGGTCTATCATCAACAACGTCCCTTAGTTTCTCGTCCTCTGTAAGGATTAGCCAAAACCTCTTGACCACTTCACATACCTTTTTACAATCTGTACTAAAAGTAAGAACACAATTAAGTGCATTTCCTCTTTGCCTCTGCTCTATTTTTTTCTCCTTTCTCCTTCAAGGGATTTTTGTGGGAAAAGTATGGACATCCTTACTTACGTCTTAACTCATCAGCATTAGATCTAGTCATAAGGTCTATTTCACTGTATCCTCTATCTTGTAGATGATTCTGTAGCATGTTTTGTTCTCTTTCAAAGTCAGCATCATCAGTGCATAGCCTGGATATTTGTAATATTTGTTCTCTGTGATGTTTTTAAAAATGAAGCCTGGATGCATGCGGTTTCTATGCAAATAGTGATTCTTCCATGTGTGTTTCCTAGGCATATTAGTACTCAATCCAGTACTCAGTCCCTTTTCATGATGTATCTTCAGATTGACATCCAAAAAATCAATCTCTTTTTTGGAATAATTGACCTTAAATTCTAAGAAGTCAGTGCTTGAGTTTAAATATTCCGTGAATGATATAAGCTGCTCATCATTCCCTCGCCATAGAATAAAAATATCATCCACAAAATGGCCATAATAGGACAGATACATATGCTACGTATTAGCTTCACACAGAACATTAGTTTGTTCCCATTGTGTTAGCACTATATTGGAATAACTATTCTCACAGGGGGTGCACATCACTACCCCCTGGACTTGCGAATAGTATTCACTGCCATAAACAAAAATATTGTTCTGTAAGATTAGCTCTAGCAGATAGCATATCAAATCTACATTAAATCCCATAAGGCGTGAGAAATCCTTAATAGCTTCAATACCATATGTGTTGTGTATCACAGTAAAAAGATTATTGATATGCCTAGTTACTAGAATAAGGTCCAAGAAATTTTCTAGGTATTTCATATTGGTGAAGACATCACTCAGGAAGCTCCCTGTGTGTTTCAAAACTGTGCTAGCTTTAGGTAGTATCTTATTTAATTTATTCTCAACATACATAGATAAGGGTTCGGTTACCCATCCTCTCCCTGCTACAATAGGTAGTAGTGGGGAATTCTCTGTTTCTGAATTATACCTTGTGTAGCTCTAACTTTGACTGTGATAACTCCCTGATGCTGCCATCACTCAGATTGGAAGGACCTTTTTTCCCTTGAAGGGTTCTCTGCAACATGTGCAATGACATCACAGAAGATGAAGCTCTCTACAACATGTGCAATGACATCACAGAAGATGAAGCTCTCTACAACATGTGCAATGACATCACAGAAGATGAAGCTCTCTACAACATGTGCAATGACATCACAGAAGATGAAGCATGCCATTATACTTGATCACTCTTGGGCCCTAGCATACATTTCTGGTGTCCCTGCGTTACTGACCACCCCAGTCCTCTGAGTGTGATAAGAATGACAGAGTTACACATACCATCTACAAGGAGAAAACAGAGAAAGCCACAAGCTGTTTATCTTTCCTTCCTCTGTCTATACCTGCTCTAACACGGGAAAAGGTTTGGACAACCCTGTCTCTATCAAGGGTGTTTCTATCTCATGATTTCTTGAAATGCTACTGTGATTTTGACCCTACTGCCACATCAATTACATAGTCATTAATTAGCACTGAAGTGAACTGGTACATATATGCGTCCTGTTCTGTTTTGTAAACTTGACTGTGACACCCATTTAGATTACTGATTTAATAAACAACTAAATAAATAGGCAGTGCAGAATAACCATGTGGAAAACTGTTTAGCTTTCAGAATGAAAAACGAGGATACTTCTGTCATATTTTTCATCTGATTTTTCCTAGTATCTGGGTTCAGCACTGAAACATGGCACCTTACTTTTGCATTTCGCATAGCTGTGGTGGGCCTTGACAAACCTGAAGACGTATTTACAAAATAAATCTGGAAACTAAACAAAGTGCAACTATCTTTCAATCAGCAGCTTAGCTTCATTCAAGGAGAAATAGTTGTAACCAGTCCAAAATGTTAACACTTAAGAGATCCACTGTTTGCTTGCTTTAACTGCACCTGGAACACTTATCATTTTCATTTTATCATATCGACTAGCCCTTTTGCGTCATTGCTTTATCCCAGTTTTGCACTCCCTCGAAAAGATGTACTGACATAGCAGAAAGTTTGTATCTCAAGCTATTTTTAATTCCAGATGGCAAGGAACACATCAAATTCCAGTCCTTATGTATGAAACTGAAGTACTGCCTGGTTGCAGGTGAAACAGTGTAGCAGTAAGGGCAAATACTGCTGAGATAGGTGCAGCTAAACAGCAAAAACAAAATATTCTTGAGAAAAACATATCTGCATTAGAACTGAATGCAGACGTGAGAACAGAAAAAAAACAAAACTGATGCTTTGAATTTAATTCACTTAATTGTAAAACTTTCTTGACAATGTAATGAAAACTGGCTATGGCTGGGACTTGTAGCCAAGTGCTGCATGTCTGTTCAGTGAGAAGGTCACTGCACACACATCTATTAGGCATTGACTAGTGCTGTCAGTCTTCACTAACAGAAAAAAAACAACACAAGGCTGCTTTATATCTGAAGAAGTGCTAAAGTATGACATGTGACCGATGTGCTGGACATCACCAGGACAATATGTACACATGCATGCAACATTAGTCCATCTAGTACTCCTCATTCTCATCTAGCACAAGAGGGGAAGCAGAGCAGCCATTAAATAGACCACTACAAGTGTACACGTCAAGCTGTCAGCCCTGCTTGTCATGTAACTGAGGCAAAAAAGAAGAAAAGAGGTAAGCAGAGAGACACACACAAAGGTAGCCATACAAGGTATTAAACGATATCTGGAGGTAAGGCAAGGACAGAAAAAAACACAGAATAAAGACTTAGACATGCAGCAGTAGTATACAGAAAAAAGGTGGGAAAAAAGTGTATAGACATAGACAGAGAGTCAATAAGTGGTAATAGGAAGGTCTAGACAATGAACAAGGAATGAAGAATGATACATGGGGAGGAAAAAGACCAGGAAGGGGCTAGGGTATGGTCTCAGCATAGTTGGATGTCAGGCCTGCACATAGGGCAACAAACCCAGTCATTACTCATCTAGGTGGCTGATGTTTTGGACTGGCTGCTCCTTTAGTGGCATGATTGGTGGGGTCTGATGATCACATGACTCCAGAAGCCACACCAGAAGGAGAAGCAGGCATCCAGTTGTCAGCACACCTCAGCAGTCACTAGCCTCTCTATCTGATGCTGGGAGACTACTAAAGACCCTGTCTGGTCCACTTTCCAAAGGTGACCCTTGCCCTCCTCCAGAGAAGCAGACACAAAGGGTATCAGTAACTCTTCCAGCTTCCTCCAATAGCAGGATTATTATCCTTCTGATTAGAATCATACTTGGTGGCCACTACTGATTTGGCACCTGAGGCATTGCCCAAGATGACTATGGCTTCTGCTCCCCCACTCACAACTACATTTGCAGAAAGGTGAAACAAAAGGAAAAAAAAATAAAAACACAACAAACACAGTTGGAGTTACAGTGGTCTGGTAGATATATCATACACACAGCTCCCCACCTTGTTGGGGAATGTGCTGTTATCCTATGCAATACCCAACCACATTCAACTGTTCCTCTGTTGCCACTGGAGAACAAAGTATGCACTTCTAAGTATCAGGTATTCATGTACAAGAATAAAGATAGCAGAAGACAACAATACAAAAAATTCCTACATTACATTTCAGACTCTATCTCTCTCAACTGAACTCCTGCCCTCCAGTGACTATACATGTTGTCACTGTCCATCAGAACTGGGTGATTTCAATGGCATCATTCACCATTCTAACAAACTCAAGCAAGGCATCCACCTTCTGCAGAGAACCATCATCATCATCCAGCTAAAGTTTCTGTGCAGGAACAACAAGATAAGGCTGCTGTCCTAGCACTATATGCTATAGTTCTGCATTACACAGAGCCAGAAACAGCTATGGCCACTCACTTAGCTCCACTTGAATAAAAATTTGTTTCAATGCACGTGCGTGCACATTTGTGGGTCACATGCCACACAACATGACACTACACCATGGTGCTACTGAATGACACTAGTGCTGACAAGAATGGGTATAATGCTACACCTCAGAGATATTGCATACATGAGCTGTATACCCAAAAGAAACAAAATATTCTGGTACCATGGAGCTGGAAAGACTTGATTGACTAAGCGCCATCACCCTTAAAGTGAAAGACTTCATCAGAATCAGCAGCAGCATATTTGGGTAGTACAATACACTATGACAGCAGTTCACAGACAGTGCACTTAACTGCATAGTCAGAGTGTGATAATACACGCATAGTCATAGCCTATAGTTTCAGACCAGACACAGTCTCTTTGATACTGTGACAATGTATTGAACTCACTTTGTCTTCACTGAGGTACTACTACTGCATGTGTCTCAACAGACTCTCTATCTGCCCTTCTACTGCTGGTGCAACTGATATGACTCTGCCAGGATGTTCACTTACCACTCCATCTGCTTTCAATAAGCCATGTTTTACACCATCGCACAAACAACAAAAGTCTTAATGCAAATATTTGGACTTTATTGCAGTGTCTCTCCTGATGTGCATATGATGCTTACAGACAATGGATGCATCTCTTAAGTAGACTGAACATATGCCCCACTATGTTTTGCATTTTTGGATGCAATATGTTATAGGCCATAACGTGTGTTAGATGGGGTATGAAGATTGGGGAGGGGGGGGTCATCGTCCATAGGCCATTCCCTGTGTTAGATGGGGGATGAGAATGCAGGGGGTGTCATCACCCAGAGCTATAGGGCATGTTTGGCATCACTTGCAATATTTATATGTCATCTGCCATAGGTTAGACATATGCCAACTAGATGAATCATGGACATTACCTATGTGGCGCACAGTTACATTAAAGTTGACAAGAAAATTAGAGAACACCTGAGAATTTAAGGAACGGGAGTCTTTCCTTTTGATGTATCCTGGACCATGTGGGGCCATAATGATACTGTGTGTGTGTGTGTGTGTGTGTGTGTGTGTGTGTGTGTGTGTGTGTGTGTGTGTGTGTGTGTGTGTGTGTGTGTGTGCATGTGTGTGTGTGTGTGTGTGTGTGTGTGTGTGTGTGTGTGTGTGTGTGTGTGTGTGTGTGTGTGTGTGTAATATACAGCATCCATGACAAGAAGAAATGGGCTGCATTATAAAATGCGTGCATGGTGTTGGTCCTCTCCTCTGCAGTCATGAGGAACCAGATATGTTGCTTGACATGCTGTACCATAAAGCCTCCCACTATTTGGATAAAAGTTCCCTACAGTTAAGATAGATAAGGCAACCTACATCTTAGTATCTGCATTTATGAGCAATTGCCACACTCCTCTCAGTTCATCTTGTGGTTGACATAATTCACTTAATTCTATCATACTCTTTCTGTCCACATGGAAATGATCCACAGTATGTTGAACTGTGAGATAGTGGTATATCTTCTGGCACTGTTTCCACCTCTCTTTTGGGGTGGATAGCTGGCAGTATGCAATGAATAAATCCCCCAGAGATGTAGATATCCTCCAGGAAGGTCTGACACAGACAAATTAATGGTGCCAGAACCATGGCCTAAAACTCAATTCAAAAATTCTCCCCCAGGCAATAAGGATAATCCATCCCCTAACCTAAACCTTACTGATCTAAAAATGCCTCTAACTTCAATACCTTCTTCATAGAATCCATAGCTAAACTCACCACCAGCTTCTCTCCTGTCTCTATAAGCAAAATAAAGAAGCTCCTCCTTCAACTCAAACCATGCTCCCCTGCCCCAGATAACCTACCCACAACTTTCTTCAAATTGTCTGCAGACAGCATTGCCCATCCCATCTCTATCTTAATAAACAGATCCATACAAGAATCATACATCCCCTCACTATGGAGACACGCCTTTATCATTCCACTCCATAAAGGAGGCAAAAACACTGACACTTCTAATTTTCAGCCGAAAGCCATCCTATCCTCACTATCAAAAATCATGGAGAAATGTATTCAATCCCAAATGATGTCCAATATGACCCAAACCATTCTACTAACCCCTACACAATATGGTTTCCATCCCGGGCATAGTACCATCACTGCCCCCTGTCTTCCTCTTTCTAGACTCCATTAACCTTGCTCACGACTCTGGAAAAACAGTTTCTACTCAGTTCTTTGACCTCTCAAAAGCCTTTGATACAGTTTTTCACCCCTTATTATTATCCCAACTCACCTCACTTACCCTCCCCCCCACCATCACCTGGTTCACCAGCTACCTGTCTGAAAAACAGCAAGCCATCAAATGGAAAAACTCACTCTCTTCCTTTCTACATACCACTACCAGAGTTCCCCAGGGTTCCATCCTAGGCCCCCCCTTTTTAACATCTTCATTAATAACGTCCACCAGTCTTTCTCTGATGCCACCATGAAGATATGTAAAGGCTGCCAGCATAGCTAGATAGCATTTTGCAGATAATTATGTCATTTGTAAATATTAATGTAAGCCACATGCTTGTTCTCCTTGTTAAATGTTGAACTTCAAAAATGCAACCACATTGCATTCTGCTGGAGGAAAGCTGATAAGTCAAACATTGTATAACTGTTTGATCTCAAAACTCGGAGCCAAGCTGTCTGGATGAAGGAATTCTTGCTGTTGTTTTGAGACCAGAGTTAATTGCTAGCATTTGCATGTATAATGTATTTTATTGCTGTAGCATCCTGACCAGGTGCAAGGTCAAAAGGGCTGCTAAATGCTGAGTTTCTGTTAGCCTGGGAACCGGTGAAAAAATTATGTAATCTGAAAAGAGTCAGTGCTACTGTGCTATCAATTTAAGGACAGAGAGACTCAGAGCATTTTGCATTTGTTTTCAGAACTGACATCACCACCAGCACTGCTTTGCTCTATATGTATGTTTATTTTTAGAACTGTGATTGCTCTTAGATATAGCTTGGAAATAGGAAGATTAGACTAGTTGCTTTTTTGTACCGAAGTCAGAACTATTCTACTGTATTATTCTAAGCATTTTCTGTGATCTCTGAACTCTTGACTAGCACTGTGTAATAAGAAGTATTGTCCTGTGTTTTTATTATTTATTATTAAATATTTTAAACCTTTCAACATGCCTGTTTTGTGTACAGATAATTTAAGCTCTAGAGTACATTGCATGTATATAGTGATATACTGTACTAAGCCACTCCAATAAGCCTTGCTGTTCAGTTACACTTTTTTTATTTTAAAACCTTTCAACTGTGGCTGCTTTGTGTAGAGATAATTTAAGCTCTAGAGTACATTGCATGTATATAGTGATACTGTACTAAGCCACTCCAATAAGCCTTGCTGTTCAGTTACACTTATCATTTGGATAGTAATATTGCACAGAAAAAATTGGACACCTTTTAGTAAGGGCCTTATTAGTAGCTGATATTAGTGGTTGGTGGCAGTGATGTCTACCTTATAGGCTGGCAGGGAAGGGAGCATAGCTGGAGAACCTGTGCCAACCTTCCCCAGGAGTGTATGTGTGTTTGTATATAACTCATATCTCAAAGTGTGTGTTTGTCAGGTACTTGGGCAGGGAAATGAAGAACTGGTTGGACAGGGTGGGTGCTGGAGGTTTTAGCTAGGCCACTAGGCTGAGATCTACACCCTGTAGCTGTGCCAGTGGGGAGTCTTATTGGGGATCTGGATAGAAAGGGAGAGCCCCAGACTGGCTGTGATCTCTGTGCTCATAAGGGAAATTGTACTTTACTGTGTGTGTGTATTTGTTATCCTTCTCAATATGGACGCCCCTCACTGGTGTTAGTGGTGAGGATTGAAGCTCCTGGATTGCTGGGCCAATGCATGGGTGTCACAGCCACACTAATTCAATACACTGCCAATTTGACCATTATTTGTACAGCAGGCACCCCCTCCGACCTACTTCTCAAAACTCAGTTAGGCTTCTCTAATATCGACTCATGGATGCATAGTAATCACCTCGCCTTAAATGCCAATAAAACAAAGTTAATGATCTTCTCCCTATCCAAAAACACCAATATATACAAAATCTCTTTTACAGTGACTGCTCAGAATAACAGCCCCATACAAATAGTATCAAACAGCAAACTGCTCAGTGTCATAATTGATGAAAATCTAAAGTTTGACATCCATATCCAAACTAATATCACAAAAACTCACCAAAAACTAGGTCTCCTGTATAGACACAATCATTACCTTACCGCCTCCACCAGACACGCCCTTAACTCTACTTACCTTCTTGTCTCTCTTATGTATGGCCCCTATTCACTAATCTTCTGCTAGGCTTACAGGCCAAGTAGGAAGCCTGTTAAAATAAAATCTCCAAATTTGCCACCAACTCCAGAAACACATTGCATCACTGTCTCTCTCTCCACTCCCTGAAATGGCTTGAACTTCCTAACTACCTCAAACTCCTTAGACTTACCACTGCTCGCAAGCTCATATTCAAGCCTTCTAGGTGTCCTTCTGTGTCCACCTCTTTAACCCCCTACATTCCCAACTACTCTCTAAGATCAGAAAACCACAATCTTCTAAACATATATAAGCCTCATCAACCTCCTGGCCACCTACTATTATCCTGCTCCCTAGCTAAACTGTGGAATTCTCTCCCTACCATCCTTTGAAATACTCTGAGCCACTTAAACTTCAAAACTCTTCTCCAATCTCACCTCCTTTCAAAGTGGGAATGTTCCTGTACCCCTACCACATAAACTCTTTAACTCCATCTCCCCTCCCTACCACCCTTCGAAATACTCAGAGCCACTAAACTTCAAAACTCTTCTCTAATCTCACCTCCTTTCAAAGTGGGAATGTTTCTGTACCCCTACCACATAAACTCTTTAACTCCATCTCCCATGCACTATATACCGTAACCTTCTATCACTGTGCTCTCTTACCCTTTGCCTCTACTTCCTCTCCTACCCTATACCTCATAAACTTCCCCCAACCCATTCCCTTTCTCCACTTTATACCACCTTTTACCTCTCCCACCTCACTTTCTTCTCTCTGCCCTCTCCTCATATTTGTAACTTCCAAAAAAAAGCTTGTTTTTTTATCTGTACATAAATGTTTTACTTACATGTTTTTTTCATCTGAAATTCCTGTTCTTAGTAGGTTTAGACTACATGAATCTCACTTTTGTAAATCATTACCTAGGATTAGAAATGTTATGTTTTTTTTTACAAATTGTATATTATCTCTGTACTTTTCACTGTTCTACTACTTTGTTTACTCTTGCATAACTGTTGTAAAATTCTCTACATCCTGTGGAGCTTTTCTTCCCAGGCCTCCACTGAAAATGGGCTCTTCCATGCCCAGTGGACTATCCCGGTCATCAAACTGTAATAAATAATAAATAAATAAATAAAAATGCATAATTATACCCTTTGGGAAGACAACTTCCCCATCAAATTACAACATTGATAACACTCCTCGAAGAGTAGAGCCAGTGGTAAGGGACTTGAGAACTCAGGTTGACAGTAACCTGAATCTTGATCACCATGTGCCCATGTTAATGAGAAAATGTTTCTACATGGTGCAACGTTTATGTAAGGGCATGGCATCCAGATCTAAGAAGATCATATTCCCACTCTACACCGGCCCTCATTAGACCAGTAATATAGTGCAATACACCCTTCGGCATGTACCTGACCAAGAATTTGCAACAACTGGAATGGTCACAGAAGTTCCTCACTAAAAGAATACAGGGTTTAAATAATATGCCCTTATGCAGACCACCTCAAAGCCCTCTCCCTGTACTTGGTCTCCTACAGACTACTGAGAGGCAATCTATGACTAACCTACAAGGCATTCTCTAATCTAGCCCTGATGGATCTGCTACACACTTGTAACACAAACAGCACTACAGTTACCTGATCTAGGTATCCAAACCTTGGCTGTGGCATAAAGAAAACATGCTGGAGGGATAGGTACATGCCTCAGAGATTATCCAATCACTGGAATAAACTCCCCATTCATATGAAAGAGAGCTCTTTTCCAAGTCTTTTCAAATGTAGTTTGGATCAATGGATGGGAAATCGCAAAAATCACCCCTGGCTTGTCATTTGTAGCCTTTATAGACTGGAGCAATTTTTAGATGACCTAAGTGACAGACATATACCAAAGCTGTTCTAACCTGTGGACATTGATAATTTGGGACATGAATGGCTGGGCTGAAAAAGGCTCTAGGGTCATTAGCCTAATAACGTCCTATGATCCTATGACTACAGAGCACTGGTTCTAAATCAGTGCACCATTGTAGATGTCATTTCATATTTTGCATGGCTCACTTGCATGAAGTTCCTTATTTCCATGTCATTTTGAATTAATTTGTATGTGCTGCACACCATGCTATTTTACATAGTTGTGGTCTCGTTTAGAATTGCTCACACACTGTAAGCTGTTGTTACCCACACTAATTTGTACAGTGCAATGCTCTAGATGTCTCTGAATCATGGACTACTATTTTACTTCTGAACTCCTCCTTGTCTCCTTCTCCTTGTCTTTTGGCTTTTCCCGGTTAGGGGTCGCCACAGCGGAACTCCGGTCCACTAATGATTGGCAGTAGATTTTCATGAATGCCAAGGTGCCAGCTCGATGTCCAACCTTCAACGAAGGCACGCCCATTTACACATGTCTTTCGAACGCCCATCCAACCACGGGGAGGATATGCAGACTCCACACAGAAGGCACTCTCCACACTTGCAGCTGAGAATCGAACGAGAGAACCTCTTGCTGTGAGGCAACAATGCTAAAGCTGTACCAACGCAGACTGCAAACAGGAATTTGAGTCCTAGATGACAAGACACATTTTATGATAATGTGCATTTTTAGACTTCTTCAACGTACCACTTTTGATGCACATGCAATACCTACCATGTTAATGAAATTGCTAGTTCTGCTGTGTTCATCTCTTATGACCTCAAAATATCACAGTTACACAAAGAGAGACTAATAACCAGACTTCTGAATCATACTTACAGTTCTACATACCCAGATATATAGTCTGACTGAGATATTAATTGATCCCACTGTTTGAAAGGCATAGATGCAAGAATCTATGTTAGCAGTAACACGTCAAAATTGAATACAGGGTACCCATGAAGTCTTGAAGGAATAAACTGAATAGCTGTTGGCATTTTGTCTGCTGATAGCTTGAGGACTGTCTGTGGTAAGGGTGAGAAGAACCATTCTCTACACTAATGGGCAAGCAACCAGGTACACAACTGGATGACAGCTGCCTGGCCACCAACTACAACATAGATTCCAGGTGGCTAAAATTATGGATGTCAGAAGGATAATGTGGATGTATGTACATAAAATTCCACCCTTGACGAAGAAATCAGTGAACATGTAAGGGAAGAGACCATCAGATTATAAATATTGGCAAAGAAAACTGGTGTGTGCTTTAAAAAAGAGCTGTGTACAGCCACGCAGAGAAATAATGTATTAATACAGCATACAGTGAAATGGTCTGATCCTGAAGAGGAAAAGGAAGCTAGGCACAGTGAGTGATGCTCAGGTCAGGGCTCAGTATCTCTTCAAAGCATGCTAGACAACAAAAGAAATGGTACAAACAGAGACATGGCAGTTAAAAAGCATATGCATGGAGGAAGGTAACTGGAGATGAGTGAAGGTCAAACTAGCAGTGGCATATGACAGAGGAAGCAGGATAACAGTAACAGAAAAACTAAAGGCATATGTCATCAGCCCTACCACAGATAATGTAATACAGAAGGATAGCAACGCGAGACAATAATAATAATCAGCAGCAGGATAACAGTAATAGAAAGACTAAAGGCATATGTCATCGGCCCTACCACAGATAATGTAATACAGAAGGATAGAAACACAAGACAATAATAATAATCAGCAGGATAACAGTAATAGAAAGACTAAAGGCATATGTCATCAGCCCTACCACAGATAATGTAATACAGAAGGATAGCAATGCCAGACAATAATAATAATCAGCAGGATAACAGTAATAGAAAGACTAAAGGCATATGTCATCAGCCCTACCACAGATAATGTAATACAGAAGGATAGCAACGCGAGAGAATAATAATAACCATAAAAAGAAGATACCGTCAGGCAGACAGGAATCTTAACTACAGAACCATAATAAAAGTAAGACATGAAGTGTAATGATGTATAGCAACACTCACTGCTGTCACACAAACCAAGTTCTGGTGAGATATGTAGAACAGTGCAAATCACATGGGAGGTTGTGGTGCAGATGTACAGAGAAGATTATAACAAGTAATCATATCTAGAGAGGGCAAGCTGGTACAAGCCAATCAACAAGCATATTAATGAAAGTCAGACAAAACAAGCCATGGTGGACAGACAGCAGTACAGGTCGAGGTGACTCGGGCAGATCAACAGGTGAAGGTAGTCCACTCAGCTAACAGCAGTGTGGTACAGGAACTGTGTCACATTTACAACTCCAGTGCAGAAATGTGTGATCAGAGAGGAGATAGTAAAACAATATATAAGCATGGCTTAGCAGGGCTACTAACATTCAATACTACAAAAGTGCATTGTACACCCTACAGCAGAAATGTTCAAGGTGCCTGTATCAATGTAATTACTCAAAAACAGTTCAAAATCACAAAGGATTGAGGTGCCGATTCCAAATGTAGCAGGGTGACATGAAAGACCAAACAATAACAGGTGGCAGATGGAATCTAATGCAGCTAGTGTACAAAGACTATATGATCAAATACACAGGGCTGCCTGGCTCCAGATATAAGCTGGTGTGTGTATGTGTTTGTTCACAGAGCCATATAACCTGGTCACACAGATCAAGTTGATCCAATTGTATTTCAAAATTAAAACTCTAACTACGACCACAGATGAAGAGAGTTGACCCAGCATCTCAGTTACTGGAGAAACTTGTTGGGGGGATTGGAGTGAGCAGCCATTTACAACTAACCCATTCTGGGTGCTGCTGTTCTCCTTGCTGCAGTGACACTTATAAAAGGCCTAGTGGACTAAGAGTACATTGGCATTCACCTAGTCCCACAGCTGTACCCACAGCGAGCACATGTTTGGTGTACTAACAGTACACACATACTCACCTAGTGTCACTGCCTACTGACAGCAAATACAGGTTTGGTGTACTAACAGTACATGTGTACTCATCTAATCCCATTACTGTACAGACAGTTAACAAAGGTTTGCTGTACTAACAGTACATGCACACTCAGCTACTCCCACTGCTGTACTGACAGTTAACAGGTTTATTGCACTAACAGTAAATATGCACTCACCTAGTCCCACTGCTGTACTGACAGCGAATACAGTTTTTTTTGTACTAACAGTACATGCATACTCATTTAGTGCCGCTGCTGTACTGACAGTTAACAGAGGTTTGGTGTACTAACAGTACATGTGCACTCACCTAGTCCCACTGTTGTACTGACAGCTAGCACAGGTTCAGTGTACTATCAGTATGTGCACACTCATTTAGTCCCATAGTTGTACTGACAGCTAGCACAGGTTTGCTGTACTAACAGTACATGTGCACTCACCTAGTGTCAGTGCGGTACTGACAGCAACTACAGGTTTGATGTACTAACAGTACATAAGCACTCACCTAGTACACTGTTGTATGGAGACTTGCTGTACCAGCAGTCCATGGACACTAACATTCAGTAATTGACACATGATGGGGTTGTGCATGCCAGGCAGCATATGTTGTAGCACAGCGGTCCACATATATGGAGACAGCGGAGGTATAACCGGCTTAACCAGCAGAGGGCCCCACCCCCTGAGCTCTTCATGTGAAAAGGACATCTACAAAGCTGCAGAAATTGCAATTGGCTTCCTGCAGACAGTGCCCAATACACCCCCCCCAGCTCTTTAACTGAAAAGCAAAAAAAAATTGCAATCAAGTACCTAGGCTACTGAAATGCAGCAGCCAACCAAGTCACGTCTCTGTTCCCCATCTCCAACCTTCCTTCCTCACAAGCTTTGCTTTAAAAAAACAAATATGCTCGTTCTTCAATTGGATCACCAACTATGTGGCCAGATGCACGTCCTCTCTCTTCTGCCCCAGCTGTTCAATAGTCCTTGCACCAAATAACCTGATTATATATAAATAAGGAATGTTTTTGATGCTATTTATTATACTCAACTAGGATCACTTGTTTGTGTGTTTCAGTAAACGATATTCCATTTTTAACTCAACTGTGGGCTACCTACTATTTTCTATTTTATTATTTTGTAGTACGTATTTTACAGTTCCATTTTTATTAGTGAACTAGGTACATAACATAATGCAAGGAATGAAATTCACACCCTCCAAACTGTGAATTTTCTTTTTTTCCACCTTACCTTAACTATTTCATTGCTTAGTTATCATGAATGATAAAGTCAGGAGGCTCACCACTCTCCAGGATGTTTATGACGTTTTATGAATAATGGATATTGTATCTTAGAATTTTAATTGGCTCAACAACCAAATAAAGGGGGAAAAATATTTTGCTTATTTGAGACAGAAATATACTCAAGTAGTAGACCTTTAAGAGACTCATGACTCTCAGAAGGAATTGGCAAAACTAGTCTACTTGTGTTATAAAGGAGCAGGAAGTACAGAGTGACTTGGAGTTGAAGGAGGGTTGGTACTGCTAGTACACAAGGGTGAAGCAGGAAGTGCAGAGTGACTTGGAGTTGAAGGAGGGTTGGTACTGCTAGTACACAAGGGTGAAGCAGGAAGTGCAGAGTGACTTGGAGTTGAAGGAAGGGTTGGTACTGCTAGTACACAAGGGTGAAGCAGGAAGTGCAGAGTGACTTGGAGTTGAAGGAAGGGTTGGTACTGCTAGTACACAAGGGTGAAGCAGGAAGTGCAGAGTGACTTGGAGTTGAAGGAAGGGTTGGTACTGCTAGTACACAAGGGTGAAGCAGGAAGTGCAGAGTGACTTGGAGTTGAAGAAGGGTTGGTACTGCTAGTTCACAAGGGTGAAGCAGGAAGTACAGAGTGACTTGGAGTTGAAGGAAGGGTTGGTACTGCTAGTACACAAGGGTGAAGCAGGAAGTACAGAGTGACTTGGAGTTGAAGGAAGGGTTTGTACTGCTAGTACACAAGGGTGAAGCAGGAAGTGCAGAGTGACTTGGAGTTGAAGGAAGGGTTGGTACTGCTAGTACACAAGGGTGAAGCAGGAAGTACAGAGTGACTTGGAATTGAAGGAAGGGTTGGTACTGCTAGTACACAAGGGTGAAGCAGGAAGTGCAGAGTGCATTCAGAGTAAAAGGAGGTGGTGGTGGAGCTGCTAGTAGACAAGGGCTATAACTGGGTTTGGTAGGCATAAATAAAAGCCATCTCAGGCTTCTGCATCTTCATGATAAAAGGGAACTAGGAAGGGGTCTTATATACTATAGCCCCTGTTTATTCTCTGCCAGGACCAAACAAGACCCTGCTTAAAAGAATGCTGGCAGAAATTATAACTTTACATGAACAAAGCCTTATCTTAGCAGGCAACGGAGCTAGTCTTGGAACATATGTGCATGCTGGTCTTACAGCATTCTAGATCATCTGTGTGTGGAAATATTTTAGGACATTTTGTTCCACCTTGGACCTGGGTGGCTGTAGCTGATGTAACTCCAGCCCTCTGGGGGCAGATTCACATGCTAGTCTCCAGTTAACAAGTATTCAAGGCTGGACAGGATCTTAATTTTAAGGGAGTGTGGTTTACTTTGTGTATAGGCTGGTAACAGACCCAAGTAGCTTATTGGACCTAGTGGCTGATACTATCGGACCAAGCAGCCTTGTGGCTGATACTAATGGAGGAAAAGAAGCCTATTCTCAGACACTGGAGATTCAATCTTTTCTTTTGCAAAGGTGCCTATCATGACATTCACATTGGCAAATATTTCAGATGTTTCTTAAAGTTTTCTGTATCAAGCTGACATTATTACTTTTCTCTCTTCCCCTGGAGTATCTATTAGTTTCAGGATATTTGCAAAGTGTTTGGCTCCAGCAATTGCTTACTGCAGACTTCACAATATTCACATTTTTAATTTGGATGAATGTTTTATATTTGCAGACTCTTAGCGGTTATCAAGAATCATTAACAAGTGCTCAGAATCTTCTACTCTGAGTTTTCAAGTGATGTTACAGAAATCTTCTTTCATCCCTTCTCACCGAATAGTTTTCTTGGGATGTCTGTTAGATTCTGTCCTGAGAAGATCCTTTCTTCTCCAAGAAAGAGCAAAGCCATTCAAAAAGTTTTTCCAATCAAAACCAGATTTCTGCAAGGGAATTTCTCTGGATTCTGGGGTGCATGGTTTCTAAGATTCTTATGATTCCCCTAGCCAGACTTCACCAGCGAAAACTTCAAGGGTATCTCAGGTCAGTTTGAACTCTGCATCTATACCCATTATCTTTACGGATCCCTATATTGTGGTTTGTAAGGAGGGAGACGTTAATGTGGGTAAAACAGTTCTCTCAGAATTCACGTCTCCCATTCTTGCTTCTGCACCCTTTTAAGTCTGTCACATTAGATGCTTTAAACATGGTGTGGAGAATGGTTTCCAAAAAATGTGAAAGTGCAAGGACTATGGAACAAACATGACAGACAAAAAACACAGATGTCAAGTAGATAATGACGATAGTAAATGAAAGCCCTAAGCCATCCCTAGTCTCCAGGATCTGTGCAAATTTTCACATATACCACCACAGTGATGTGGTACATAAAGAGGGAGGCGGGAACAGATCTTACCACCTTTGCAGCCTTACTATGACAGCCTGGGGAGTAGCAACTCAGCTTGAATCATCAGGCTTCATATATTCCATTGGAGCAAAACTTTGTAGCAGACAAGCTAAGCAGGACCAGGACAGACCCTCACAAATGGAAACTTCACCTTGGTATCTACCAAGAACTGATCCAAATGGGCTGAATGCCATGTAAATCTATTTTCAGAACGGTCAAATTAAGAAATTCTGCTTCCAGGAATTTTTTTTTTTTTTGCAAATAGGCCTGAAAGACAGACACCTTCTCACTTCCATACACAGGAATGTTTCTGCATGCTTTTTCACCCTCTTGCACTGATTCCTAGGGTTCTTTTAAAGTTTCAGGATGACTCCCCAAAATAGTGGTGGTGGCTTCCTTTTGGTCCAGGTGAAGAGTGGCTCTCCCTTCTTTTGAAGCTGACCAAGGGCAATTACCACAGGCTTCCCTATAGAATGAATTTATTCACACAAAACGGGGTTGTTTAATGCACCTCATCTTGAAAACTCTTCAACTGACCACCTGAATGATAGGATTTTGATAACTTTTAGACATCTTTTCTTGGAGAAGCATGCAGCAGGTATTGAATGAGGCTAAAAATCCTACTAGGATAGGAATTTTCACATACATGTGAAGTGGAAAAGATTTTCTAATTGGTGCCATTCCAAGAATCAGGATCCTTTTAAGACTGGCTGCTTCTGGTTCTTGATTCACTGTTACTGTCCTCTGGCCTTATTTCAATATCAAGGTCCATTTGTTATTCACTTGTAGGCCATTTCAGCTTGTCTGTCCTTGGATATCCTTTTCTACCTGTCCTGAAATCAAGCAGTTTTGGTAAGGTGTTTTATAATATCCACACACTTAGAAAACAGGTGACTCCTGTTTGGAATCTTAGCTTTGTGCTTGAAAAGTTTGCACATAGCTGCATTGCTATACATTCAAAACCACACACACATCTGATAAGCACATTTCAGGCATACAGTTATGCACTAGGAAAATGTCTTCTAAAAGCAATGCAAAAAATATGTAACCAGTTTAGTAACCAGAATATCCCATCCATTTTCTGTGAAAGGAATTATCCATGATGGTGAAAGTAACAGAATATTCAACAATGGCAACTGTAATGGGCACCTTTATATCTTGAGACAGCTAGGTCATTAACCAACTGGCAGTTCATCACTTATGGCTGGTCCAATTTCCTTTGATTAAAACCACTATTATAATGCTTATCTGACCATACAAGGTGTGGAATGCACATTTCCCAGAAACCCTCTTCTCTGGCTGAGAGGCAATTAAGGTTGATCCTGACTACTGCACAAGAAACGGCTTTGTTAAGAGTCATATGTAGGGTGGACAGTACCGCTACAGGAACAGCAAGTGCCACAATTTTGTCTTTGCAGTTCAGAAAGGGTAATGTTTCATTCTATTCTTTATACACATCATCTGATGCATTTGCATGAAATTTTAATATAGTGGATGCAAAAGACCTTTGCTTATGTGTGCCAATGTCTCTAGTGTACATTTCACATTTTGTGCTCAACAGCTGTTAAGAATTGTGGACTTTATTGCTTTATATTGCGGGGTACAGAAAGTACTTCCTTTGTTTCTTCACTTTTGTGACTTACACCATCATTGTTCTTCTGCTACACCATGGTTCTGCCTCTGGTTGTACTTTCCTTACAATGTTAGACAGCAAAACTTATATGTGACAATATTTTTATTACACCAAGATAGCTTTTACTATCGACGTGAGATTTTAGACTACATGTGCTCTACATCAGAAGCTAACTTAGTTTAGATTCCGCAGTGACTAATTCTGAAACGATATGTTTCACCCCCACATCCCTACCAACTATAATGGAAAGAATAAGTTGAATGAACGAACAAAAACTGTTCAGAAAAAGTGAGACAATGGACCAAAAATTTGATGGAATCTGTATTTCCATTATTGAATTTTACATACTGCATTTCTCCCATTTTAAAAGCCATGAGTATAATGGTTGAATGATTTAGGAGGTACTTTTTCACCAAAATTTCATGCTACATGGAAGACAAACACACGCTTAAAACACAATTTTAGGATAGTTACTAGTGCAAAAGGAATATTCTCATCTATGACACCAATAATATGGATGTGATTAGCATATTTGCTTGGGTCTATCTCTCATTTTTACTCCGGTAGCATCCCTGTGGTGTAGAGGTGGGCTGATACTGAAAGGAAACAGATAACTGCGGAGGCACAGATGGAGCAGGCAAGCGTGGAGGCACAGATAGATAGAGCAGGCAAGCATGGAGGCATTGATTGACATCCTGAGTGAGGTGTAAATATGGGAACGTGTGCTTACTTGCTATGCTGATATCATCATATGTACAATGACAGAGCAGATGGTAAAATTATGGAGGGCAAAAACTTAAAAATATCCGGATACTGCAGTACAATGGCCTCAGCAGGCCACCATCCAGCCCTTATCCTATTAGGGAAGGATAAAGTGGCAAGCAATGAATAAAGCTTGAGTTCATATGGGGGGGGGGGGTACAGAGTCTACTTCACCATAAAAATTATAATATAACATTCATGAAGACTTTAACTGCAGTGTAACATTCTCATAAAGATACCACATGGTAATTGTCATTATTACTGTCAGCTGGTAAAATATCTCTCTGAAGAGAGAAGCAGTCAGTCACAATGGCAGGGTTGAATGAAACTTTTAAGTCAAAGGTTTAGGAATATGGTTGAAAAAAAACACACCTACATTAATCTCTGCGAGAAGTGGCTTTGTACGAAGCTAAGTTAGCCATGTATTTGTAGCTAAACCCTTGAGGCTCTTAATAGGCCATATTGTGTTCAGGCTACTTCCTTTTTCTAACACTTCAGCAAAGGCACTTCCTCTGCAGGTGTGACACAGTCTGATACGTGTACATTACCTGAACACACCGGTACAGAAACAATGATTCGGCAATTCGGAAACACTTCACACACTGCAGAGCAAGAATGATGTCTCCATTGTCTTAGCAGATGCCACAACAGGAACAGGGAATCAGCAGGCCTGTCCAGTTTTGAAAAAGGGACACAAGTCTCTGACATAGGATGCTGACCCCACAGTTCTTACAAGGCACATTACTAGGACAATGTCTTAGGCTTGTCAACTTGTACTGCAAGAATAAGCTTGCAAGACTGTCACATGACAGCACAGAAACAAAAATGTAAATCTGCTCTCCTCCAGTGCAAACAATGAGACTGCAGGCCTGCTACATCCTCCAGTAGGAACTATGACACAGCAAGCCTGCCACACTTTGGAAAATGGGCAATGACTCTGTTTGCCTGCTACACTCCAGTGCAGACACAATGACTTATAAGCCCTGCCGCATTCTAGTGCAGGGACAATAATTTACAAGGCCTGATGCGTTTCAACACAGGACAAATGCGTTAGAAAGCCTGCCACACAAAGTTTCAGGCATAATCAGCCAACAAATATTCTAGAGTGAACATTCCACAGCTAGCCAACATGCTGATCCTTTTTAACTTCCAGTGTCCCTGAGATAGGGAATAAATACAAGGTTCTGTCTCTTGGAAAGGTGCAAAATTCAAAGGTGAAGGGGCACATCTGGTGATTGATGAAAGCAATAAGCACGTGGAAAAGGAGGTGAAGTACAAAATTAAGAGATTCTGACATTCAAAGGAGGTTTGGGGGCAACCAGTACATAAAAACAGAAGTTTTCCATATAGTCATTTAATCACCGCAATGCAATGATCAAGATACACTAGCTTTTGTATTTTTATACAGAACAGCTTTTCACAGAAACACTTTAAAATGTGCTTCAAAATGTGTTTGAAAACTGCATTCATGGAAAAATGTTGACAGCTTTAAAAGGAGATTCATAAAATGCCACCAGCATTGTTATGCATACAGAACAACACATACCCTCACTCTTTGTAGTGCAGCAATGGATTAACAAGTGATTACACTTCAAGAAATATAATGCCATAAGTAGGGATGTCATTAAGACAGAATTGTCCAGCTCTTTGTCCTCTACACCTGGGTACAACAAGAGGTTACTGATTCATTAAAGAGACAGTTTCATTTTGTGTTAAAATCCTAATTGCATAATTCTATTTCCCAGTCTTCATTTAGTGGTTACTATGCAGTTACACTAATGCAAACTGATGTGTGACTTGTGGTGGTGATGTTTACCAATTTTTAATGTGGTTAAGGATATCTCCCCTTCATGATGTCTCATGCGGGTATGTTCTCCTGCAGTCATTGCCATATCATATGCTACTGCTTCAATTTTCAAACCACTGGAACTGCAGACATATTATACACAGCACATATCATCTCATCATTTTCCAAAAAACATCCCATGACACAGAAATATTCACTATCGAAAGCAAGCCTACAAATTGAGTCTGGCTATAGTTAATGCACAGAAGGGCGGGAAATGCCATAAAAATGCAGCTGTGCTCATACACTAAACATAATATTGCAAATAAAATGAGTCAAGAACTCCAAACCATTCCACTAAAAAGTCTAAGGTTTTACAAGTAATACTGTGCTAATTACTGTGATAAGCTGGGAATCGTGTCCAAATCTTGTAAATAACAACAAGAAACAGATGACTTGTAGCAGAGAAAAAAAATCTTATTTTCATCTGCAAAAAAAGTTATGTTTCTCTAAGATCTGAAGGTCTGAACAGTGTGCACAACATTTCAGCAAGTTTCATAGCAATCAGTAGCTGTGTATCAGTAATAGGACAAGTCAGAGGCTAGGGGATCGAATGCTGCACATGGTATTCTGCCGGTGGTGAGGGGTACTGGTCAACAGGCTAGCAAATGGGTTCCAGAAAGGGAAGAGATAAGTAACTGGCTAAAGAATCTATCCCATGATCTCACATGGAGAATTTTAAACAAGAAGCACAAAGTTTGGTTATGTTGGAGGGAATAAGCATGCTGCCTCAAGCATACATCTCTCCCAAAAATCACATAGAATATTTAGCTAAACTCCACCTATGCTACCAGAGACCTCAGGTCATAGCATGTAAAACTACAGCAAACTGTCTTGTAATAAACTGGGCATGAAATTTAAAGCTTGCACAAACAGATCATTTGCATATTATTATTAGTATTTGAGGACAAGCCACACAGCTAAACTACCCTAGTCTCTTAGACTAAATCCTAGTTTGTTGTCCTCATTTGGTCTTCACCAATTTAAATAGTCAAGAGGTGCTATATGGCAATCAACATCTGCAAGTAAAAGGTCTTAATGACTGACCAAGGCAGATCTTGCTACAGCTAATAATCCTGTCTTTCAGTCCACCGTAAGATTTTTCCTCTAGTTTTTGCCTCAGCAGTTCACCAGATCCCGGTTGTTACTGAATTAAAACTAGCCTTTATTTTTTGCCTTCTTTTACAACAGGATATGCTGTCCCCTGAGATATGTAATTCAGTAGAAATACCCTGGCAATGTCAGTCTGAGTTTGTTAACTAAGTAAGGCCTGGTTATGATTATTTGTTTTCAGAGGTAATCAAGGTGACATGGATGACTGCTTGATAAATATGATACAAAATACAAGCAGGGCCTGAGGACTCAAACCAAGCCTTTAGAATGTAGCTCTGTCACTACCCCTTGCCTTAACTACTAGACTATGCTGCCTTATGTACATAAATCAAAAAGTCAATAGCCTTGTGCAATGTCCTATGCACAATAAAGAGCATTACACCATTCTGAGACATTATGTATTCTAATTACCAAAGTTATTCACCTTTAAAGAGAATATACTCTTGCTTATTCCGTGTTATAAAAAGCCTAAACCAGAAACCTTATTGTATTCTATTCCTGTGGAAGGGAACACTATCGCTATACATGAGCTCATCAAATTCTTTGCTAATTCATTGATTTACTTAACAGATACTGGAAGACCATAAGCAATTTTAGGATTTGTAAATAGCTGAGTAGTTGGACTTCCATTTCGTTTGAAATGCACGTAATGGGTGGTGGTATTTGCTTAAGTTGAAAACTACTTGGATCAAAGTAAATATACTTAGAATAAGAGACTGGTGACATAACATGCCCAGATTCTGCCCCGCTCCTTAATATGTTGCTGTAACCGTATCCTGAATTAAATTGGCCTTGAACAGGCTTACACGAGTTAAGCTTATGTCTGTGTCAGACACCAGACATGCTGTCTGCGTTCAACTACTATCATGATACTCAAAGAATTTTAATGACTTTAGTTGAAATCATAGTGCTAGAACTGCCTTTTATCAACTCTATAATCAGTGCCAGTGATAAAAATGCATAAACTCCCCTCCTATGAAATGTAGCCACTACTCTATGTAAATTGTGTTAAATGGTAGGAGGTACATATGGTAATTCACAGGGCAATACTTACAACTAGACACATATTCCCTGAAGCTGGAGCTTTGGAAACTACCTCTAAGGGGATTAAACAACACAAACAAAAAGAATCTCTGTGTGTTATAAAAGGAGAAAAAAGTGTGATTGCTGATGCCGATAAAAACAGTGACTACACATCCAATTCTTGTGCCAATGAAATTTCAGACCAATCTTTTCCATGTCCATTCATGCAGTTGTGGGAGTAGCCTACAATCTTCACAGGTTTGACATAGGATTTACAGTCATGGACTTAACTTGACTGGCAGTGGCAAATGTGTTGTCATCAGACATGTATGATTTTTTTCAAAAATATTTGTCCAATCAAAATACACGTAGTGTATGGAATGCTGTGATTACACTTCAATAACAGCTTTGTAACAAGCTGCTTCAGTGCTACTCTGGCAAGAGACCCAGGCTTAACAATGATTAGAATAGTGCTTAACAATTTTTTTAAGCACCTTTATCATCACTTGTGATACAGGCAAACTTACATTTATATAAAAGTAAACAAACCATATTAACAAGTTCACATTTACAAACATTATACATCACATATGCTCTAATGCACAATATAACCAACCCAGCATAAAAAAAATTATTCAATTCCTGCCATTTCTTAAATCTTGTTCCTCCTCGAAAACATTTTTATGCATGTATTGTTCCCACATTTTTTGTTTTTTTTTCTATCTGATTTGCTCCTTCCCTTTTCTAAAGATACCAATTCCTGTTTTTTTATTACAATATTCACCACTTCAAGTATGATTAGTCTGGACCTTGAGTTTACATTTTCTAGTAATTGCTTTTTTGGCAGCCACCAAAATTAAACTTAACAAGGCCTTTATTATGTCTAGGCAATTCAGATCCTATATCCCAGCTCAAAAACGTCATTTCCTTAGTTACACTCATTTGCTTGCCCAGTATTCCTGACAGAATGCTCTATAGGGAATTTTTAAAATCTAACTCATTACACTTTGAAAACATATGCACCTAGGTGCCTCTTTCTTTCCCATTACACCTCCAGCATTGGCCATCTACCTGAGGAAAAATTCTTTGGAGTCTGCTTGTGGTATAAAAGCACCTCTGTAAACAAAAATCATAAATCTTCCAGACTCTGTTGCATATTTGGGAGCAATTCATATGTCCTACCATTGTTTCTTTGTGAATTTCTTATCTAAACTCTCCTTCCAAACCTTTCTGACCTCCCCTGGTTGATTCCTACAGTTATCATACAATATTTTACATGCCCCAATAATTATCCCCTTTTTACCAACAGCGTCTGCTAAAGATTTGATTAAAAACTCAAGGAGTGAAGTTCTTTCACTTAGGATTCCCCTATCCCTTTTTCTTTGCCTATACCCTGATATCAATTCCTGATAGGGAAGGCAGTCTCTAGCCTGTAGTCCAAATGTCTTTTTGGCCTCTTCTCATTCTATTACCATTTTCTCACTAATTATTTTCACAATATCTTTGTTTCATAGTTTCTTCCAGTAAATTCCAGACCAGTCTTGCCTATTCTCTGTACCCCCTAATTGCAGTTATCCCACAGCAGAATAACCTTTCTTCATTCACGTTTTGCCTTAGTTCTTAGCAAATTTCTACTGCTTTATGAATAAAATATTCTGTATGGCTGTTATTCTCCTTAAGGAACTGTGTCCAAAATTCCACTCACTATCCTTATTTCTTGCATCACCCCTTCTTCATCATAATTCCTTTCCACTTTGTATTGTAGCTTTCTGCTTCTGTTATGTATAACAGCCTGAATTGTGTAGCTATAAAATATCACTTCAAATCAGGTAATCCTAAACCACCTTGCTCTATTAGAAGGATCAACTTATCCCATTTGACTCTTGCTGTCTTCCCCTCCCAGATAAAATCCATCATAGCTTTATTAATTACTATCCAGAACTTATAATAAATAAGAACCAAACGTAAAACAGCGACCTTAAATATAAAATCAAGTTTACTGAAAAATAACCAAAGCGCTTTTCGACAAGCCCAATGCTTGTCTTCTTCAAAGGAAATGACACAACAACTTACAACAACATTAATATACAATGATAATTATACAATTAACTAAGTAATTAATTAAGTTAATAATGTATTTGCTAGTTTTTTAAAAAACACTGGAGAGCAGCCTGCATCAACTTACTTTCAATAATAAATAACAATACTATGACCTTAAATATAAACCTACAATACAAAAAACTAAGTAATATAAAAAATATGTAATATATAATAATAAACCTAAATACAAAAGAATAAAAAGAAAAAGAAAAATAAAAATAAGTATATATATATATACAAAAAATGCATATACAATGACGATGTCATCTCATAAGGTTTTTCAATTTCAAAATACTGGCAATTGAGCAAGTGTCGTTTAATCCAGGATGCCTATAAGCGTACAGTCTCACCTGCCAAATTAACTCTGCCTCTTCTAATTTTAATGGTCTGGGACCACCTCTCTGATCCATAGGAATATGGTCTATCGCCATAAACTTAAAACTGTGGTTGGGGTAAACACTAATATGCTTGGCTAGAGCATTCTCCGTTTTCAACTTTTTAATGGCATATGTATGTTCATATATACGTTCCCTCAGCCTTCTCACAGTTTTACCTATGTAGAAGGCTGGGCATGATTTACATCTTGCCAAGTATATCACATATGTTGTATTGCAGTTCAATTTGAAAGCTATCTTATGTGTGTAATTGCATATACTGAAGTGTGTCCCTTCCTCAATATATCTGCAATAATTACAACTCTGGCATTTATGCATGCCTGCATTACACACCAATCCAGGAGATTTTACTTCCAAAATGTTTTTCATGTTTTTACCCCTCTTATAAACCACACGGGGTTGGTACCCCACTTTTTTGTAAATATCAGGGTACATTTTAAACAATTCCCAATTTTTAAAAATGATATCCTTACATAAACCACTATTCAAATTGAAAGTGGTAATGAATGCACATGTTAAAGAAGACTCATCAACAACCTCAGAGGCTGTCTCACAAACTGAAGATATATTCTTATCAGTAATTGCATCAGGTTGCTCAACAAAGTCAGCAATGTTAGTACCATTTGTACTATCAACCACCACTATATTAGTGCAAGTACTGGTACTCACTGAAATTATTGTATTTGCCCCCTTATGAGTTACTCCAGGTAACAAAGGTGTGTACACCTTATCCAAACGTTTATCAGTCACTTCCTGAATGAGTTCATCCAACAAGCTATCAGGATAACCCCTTGCCGTAAACATGTTCCTAAGGTTTAAACACTCCTCACAGAAATCATCATACAGAGTAATCATTCTCGCAGCACGTACCAGTTGTCCCTTAACCACAGATCTTTTTTGGGAAAAGGGATGACAACTGGTAAAGTGCAAGAAAGTATTTGAATATGTCTTCTTACGGTGTATCTTAGAGGTAAAGCAATTGTGCTGGAAATCTTTTTGCAACCATACATCTAAATATGCAATACTTTCAGTGGAGAACGTGTATGTGAATTCCAGAAAAGTAGTACTACCATTAAGGTAGTTTACCAACATAGAAGCCTCATTTTCTGTTATACATGAAAGAATGAATATATCGTCTAAAAAACGCGTATATAATATGATTTTCTCATAATAAGGGTTTAAAGACGAAAGCACGTGGTTAGACTCCCAGTAGGCCATAACCAAGTTCGCTATGCTGCCCCCACATGGCGACCCCATGGCTACGCCTACTTTTTGTTTGAAAAAGTCATCACAAAATATGAAGAAGTTGTAAGACAACACCAGATCGCCGAGTGTTGTCACCAAATCTATCTCGCTTTCTGGAGCATTATATTTCTTCATCATAAGGCTAACCCATTCAAGAGCTATGTCCTGGGGTATACTACTATATAGATCCTTGACATCTATTGTGATGAAGTTCATATCCGTGTCAAAAGTGACCGCCCTGATAGTTTCCAAATAGGACCATGAGTCCTTACAGATCTGTGCCTCTTTCAAAACGTATTTCTGGAGAATAGAATCAATCAATTTCGCACATGTATATGTTGGCGTACCCCTACTATCCACCAATAACCTCAATGGGGGGTTATCAATACATTTATGTATTTTAGGAATACCAAAGACACATGAAAATTTTGGATAAGATGTAATTAAATAATCATGTGTCTTTAAATCAATTTTGTTCTCAATGAACAAATCCTCAATGGTATCATTAATCAACTTATACGCGCAATTAACTTCAGATCTAGAACTCAAGTCATACTTGTTAGATTTTAACACTTCATGCATCCTGTTCTCATAATCAGCATTCAGAACACCACTAATCCACCCCCCTTGTCTGGTTTGCAAAACCTTAAATTTTGGGTGCCTAAAAATTCAATGAGATCTCTCTCACATTTGCTTATGTTGGTAGGGCCATAATTATGAACGGTGTTATTGGCCATATACCTCAGGTCTAATTCGCAACACCTCTCAAACATCTCTAACACAGGATGTAGAGGGGGATTAAAAGTACTGGGAACATGTAAGTAAGGTGCCACAGAATCTACATGATCACCAAGTAGTATCTTGAAATTCAATTTCCTGACAAATAGCTTAACATCTAAAATTGTGTTAACAATGTTAATAAATTTAGAAGGTACAAAACTAAACCCCTTAGAGAACAGTGAAAGCATCTCGTTGTCAAAATGAACATCACTGAAGTTGTACAGACTAAAGTCACCAGAGTCATTTTTGATGATACCAGCAAGAGGCAAAAACTTATTATTCAGTTGAGTGGTAGTGTCCTCCAACATGCTCAAATCAAAACTATTGTATAATGTCCCAACGTCAATATAACAACCATTACTTAAGTCATTGTCAATAGAAGAATCATCACCAACAGTGACACCTTCTTTATCAGAAGAATCATGGGTAAGCTGACCAAACTTTACTGGTTGTTGGCCCACCTCGGTATAAATCTCTGTTGGTATTGACCCTTGTTCTTGGGTCTGGTACCTAAAAAAGAAGAGGAAGAGACAGAAGCAGGAGGAGCAGGAACTGGAGTGACACGCTGATTCATGTTGTTAGAATTACTTCTTGTCTGGAAATTATTATTACTGCTCCTTAGTCTCTGGCTCCAAGGCGTACTGGTGTGAACATTATTAGGGTTACGTTCATCAAGCCGCTCACCACGGCTGTGCATAACATCAACCATGCCAACATTACCAGTTTCAAAAAACTCTGATGGTGCTGTTTCAACATTATTAACAAAGTTAGTATTAGAACCAAACTGAAACAGTCCGTTTCTCCAAACCTGTCCATTAGGTGGCTTGGGGTAAGCCACACCAGTTCTATATGCTTCCGAATCCCTACTCAATTTTTTAAGCTTTTGCTGAAATAACTTGGACATATGGTCGTCAATACTATCAAAAGTCCGTTCATATTCGAACCTATATCTATTGAATTGGATGTCGGTAGATATAGAATTATTCAACAGTAGCATGTGCTGAGATAATTCGTCTATCCAACAGTTATAATGCTTAATAAACAAAGACAGTAATTCCAAGCCCTGATTATCAAACAATGTAACTAGCTCCAAGTGGAAAGCAGACCCAGCCTCAAGACCAGTTGGATAAGACGAACGCCTCAACCCTTTCGGTATAATTTTACGTGTCAAACACTCATTGAAGTATGTCACTTCAAGTTGTAATTTTTTAAGCTTTAAGAGGCAGGCATCAAATTCTTTCAATCTACAAGCAATGCTCTCATTACTCGGGTTGTTACCACTGTTAATCAAAGGGTCTTGACTTGTACTAGCTGGTACATTGGAATTAACTGTTTCGGATAAGCAAAACAAGTTGTTAAGCCAGACTGGTTTAATGATGCCAGCACAGTTATTATTATTACCTTGTTGTTCTGCAAGTAATGGAGCCGTTGAATGGTGTGGCTGGGAGACAACACGATCATTCTGTGACAGCTGTAGTATCTGCGTTGTTGGCTGTAAGCGAAGTATCTGCGTTTTGTGGAACGGTTGGGCTGGTTGTAGTACTTGAGTTGTTTGTAATCCATCCGTTTCACCATCCGCCAATTCCGTAGGACACATATTAGAGTTAACAACAACCCCATCACAATTAGATGTACCTTGTAGGGTAGGTTCTACATTTACGTTAGTTGACCCACAAGGACTAGGAGATTTACTTTGTCGCCCATCACGAGTAAGAGCAAACACGTCAGTTCCTGTTGCAGGCTTGTCGCCATCATAGTTACGTAACTGTCCACCAGGATGAATTAATGCAGTCTGACAATTATTAGAACATATTGGTCCTCTAATAAGGTTCGCTTCTTGCCGAAGTTTCAACTGTATTGATTCAACAGTTTTAGTATGTATTTCACGAAACTCACGATTTACACAATTCTCAGCATCAATCATGTTTAGTCTTTGGTGCAGGCTCTCCAACTTCTGATTAATGTTGTCCAGTATGTTACCGACGACCGGGTGTTTCTCTACATCCAATAAGTCGGCAGTAACAACAGCAGGTGTACTTTGTTTGAATATAGCCGGAGTATCCTCCGGTACAAAAGAATCCGGTACGCTGGTTTTACGAGATGCCATAATACAACGAAAAACAGAACGGCAAACAAACTGATAATAAATAAGAACCAAACGTAAAACAGCGACCTTAAATATAAAATCAAGTTTACTGAAAAATAACCAAAGCGCTATAAAATATCACTTCAAATCAGGTAATCCTAAACCACCTTGCTCTATTAGAAGGATCAACTTATCCCATTTGACTCTTGCTGTCTTCCCCTCCCAGATAAAATCCATCATAGCTTTATTAATTACTATCCAGAACTTCTCTAGTTGATAAAAATATGCCTGACCTGTGTATAAAATTAAAGAGACTAAAACCATATACAGAACCAACCGATATTGCCAATATCCTGACAGATAGGTTCAGTGCTAATGTTACCCAAAGGGCACATCTTAATACCAGAAGAATGCAAAGCCCCTGTAATCATGGATGAACAAGTAAAGACTGCAGTCTCCAAAGCCAAGAATAAAGCATCCATGGGACCAGACAACATTCCAGGCTGCATACTTCATGAACTATAGAATGAACTGGCAACCCACCTAAGTATCATGTTCAATCATAGCCTCACCTCAGGCTATGTGCTTACTGAATGGTGCACAGCAATAGGTATCCCACTCCACAATGGGGGTGCTACCACAGACCCCAGAAACTATCGCCCCATTAGTCTGACGAGCCTGGTCTGCAAGGCCATGGGACATATCATCTTGGAGCTTTTAAACAAAGACATAAGTAACCTCCAAGCCCTGGACCCCACTCAGTTTGGGTTTGTAAAAGGTAGATCATGTCTACTAAACCTGATTGACTTCTTTGAAGCAGTCACTAGAGCCGTAGATGAGGGCAAGGTAGTGCACACAGCCTATCTTAACCTCGCCAAGGCTTTCGATACTGTCCCCCACTCTGGAATTATAGATAAACTCACTAAACTGGGCATAAATCCCTATGTCACAAGATGGGTGGCCAACTGGCTCACTGACAGAACCCACACAGTAAAAGTAGCTGACTCCAAGTCTGACTTCAGACCTCTGATGAGTGGAGTACCACAGGGTTCGGACCTTGGTCCTCTCCTGTTCGGCATCTACTTCTCTGAAGTGCAGGCCAACACAGCAGGTCCTTGGCTAACAAAGTTTGCAGATGACTGCGAACTTTGAGCCATAATAGAATCACCTAATGATGTAGACATTCTACAAAAGGGCCTCACAGAGACAGATGCTTGGTGTCAAAGTCATGGCCTCAAGCTCAATGCCAAAAAATGCTTTGTCATCCCCTTTGGGAAAAACTCGGTACTCATGAACTAACACATAGGCGGTAGCTCACTAAACACTGAAAGTGTGATAAGAGACATCGGGATACAGGTGGACAGTAGTCTCTCCTTTGATAACCACATCACCACATTAGTCAGGAAATCCTTCTATGTGGCACACTTCATCACAAAAGGGTTCTCCTCTAAAAAAATGGAGGTCATTGTTCCTCTCTATTCATCCCTCATCAGACCCATTATAGAGTACAATACCCTGTTTGGCATGTATCTCACAAGACATCTACAATAATTGGAAAGGCCACAGAAATACCTCACTAAGAGGATTACCAGCCTCAAACAGATGCCATATGCAGACCATCTCAAAAAACTCCAGCTGTACTCTGTCGCATATCACCTACTCAGAGGCGATCTCTGCCTAACATACAAAGCTAGGTCAAACCCAGAGCTGTTGGACATGCTACACTTAAAGAAATGCCAGTCTCTCTGAACCACATGCTCTAGGGACCTAAACCTTGTCACCACAATAAACAGAACACGCTGGAGGGATAGAGTCCTGTCCCAGAGACTTCTCATACTCTGGAGCAAACTACCTATTCATGTCAAGCAAAGCTCCTCATTGGCCCTCTTTAAGAAAAACCTTGATGACTGGATGGGAAATAGAAAAGTAACCCTAGGGATCACTTCTGTGGCACTGCTTAACAGGGGCACAAGAAAATGATTTTCTTGGGTGGCAAAAGCCAGGGAACCTTTTTGGCTGGGCTTATATAGGCCTCAGGGCCAGTAGCCTAGTACCTACCTATGAACCTCTTGTATCTTGATATCCATATCCATAGACAAGAGCTTCCAGTTTCTCTGTTTTTTGTATTATCTTTTATTTAATCTCTACCCACATATCCTTAGCTGCCATAAGACAATCATTTTAACCCATACTCCAAAATAATTCATTTTATCATGTCCTCATAAATATTGGTATTTCTGGACCAATTCATATGCAGGTACATAGTTTACAGCTGTAGCCTTTGTTTTATCATCATTAATTTTATACCCCCCCAAAAAAAAAAAAAAAAAAAAAAAAAAAAACCTTGGAAATCTCTCAGATAGTTCGGGAACAGTGAGATGACCTTTTTTCAGTTACAAAATGATGTCTACAAATGAATACAACTTTTCTTGCTTGCAATACCAATTATATCCTTCAATTTTTGAATCCTTATTTTATTTGGCAATAGTTCTAAATATAATGAAAATAAAGGGAAAGAGGAACCCTTGCTGGTCCCTTTGTTCAGACACAACTTATCAAGAGGAACCCTGTCATTTTGGTTTTTGCCTTCATCTCCTCATACATTCTCCTATATTGACCTTATTATTCCATCAGGGAATGCAGATGCTACCATTGTCCTACTCATATAATCCCAGCTGACACTGTGAATGTTTGTTCTGCATCAAGACCCACCAACAACAGTGGTATCTTCTTACATTTTGCTTCTCTCTGGATCATCATTGTTCTGTTAATGGTGCCAAATGCATCCATTTATTTATCATTTGTTGACCAGGTTAGTCCTATTAGGCTGGTAGACTCTTTTCATGGGGCACGCAAGGTTGTACTTATACTACTACTAGGGGAAATTTGGACATGGTATCAGGTTACTCTCCCTGCTTGATATGGCACTTGCAGTTTGTATGTCTGGCAAGTACGTGCACACATTCCATTTCCAGCACATTGTCAGCTAGAAGGATGGTTCACAGCATGGCAACCAGTGAGGCAGGACTTCGGGCCAATGCCATCTCCTTGGTATTACTTGAAGTTCAGAGGATGTATTTAAAAAGAAAGAAAATGTTGATGAAACCATGGATGATATGGAGGAGCTATTTCAAAGCAATTTTTTGACAGCTCAAGAGGAGAGGAATGGGCACAAGAAGAAGTTGTCATTACAAGCCACCAGTCAGGAGATTTGTGGGATGATTTACTGATGAAAGAGAATGACCAGAGACTGAAAAAAATGTCTTGGGAGGAGATTATGGACAAGATCCAAAGGAGGAAGTGATGGAGAGAAAGAAGAAAACATTTACAAAAGTAGTAATGGAGAAGAGAGGAAAAAGAGGGAGTAAGAAGGTGGAAGAAACAGAAAAAAAGAAGTATGTTATGCATAAACAGAAAAAGGAAAAGAAAGATGGACACGTATAAAATATGGGAAACAGTGATTGTGTCTTTAGAAATCAAAGCACAAGAAGTAAGAGCTTTTATTTTGATAAAAAAGAGAAATATGACTTTTTTGAGACTATTATAGGATTAGCGACTTTCTTGAGGGAATATGGTAAAAGAAAAGGCATGCATCCATTGAATAATTATATCATTAAGACGTTATTGTGAAGCACAAAAGAAAGTGCATATACAATTTCAAATAGAAACAGAAAGAGAAACTGTAAAAAATATTTATTAAGCAACTCTTGTAAAAAATGTTAAAGACATTTCAAAAGTAATAGATAGAGAACTATGGACTGGGGGTTGGGATTGTAATATAATTTTGAAAATAGAAAAGGACAGAGTTGTACATATTCCTAGCATGATTAATGTTGAAGGAAATAGAGCTGTTGTAAAACATTAAGGACAATTGAAAACATATTTTAATGTTTTTGTTTTGTGGGAAATTATGATAAAAAGAAAAGCTTTATATGTGGGGAGTTTGGACATGATGCAAAAATGTCTAATTAAATGCTATAAATGTAAACAGGGCATTTATGGGCAGAGTGTATGAAAGAGAAAAAAGCAAAAAAAAAATGTGCATACAAGAAAATATAAGTGAAGGTGAAAAAAATAAATTACCACAGGAAGAGAAACAAATTATTTTGCCTAAAAGACCAGTACTGATATACAAAATGCAGACAGTGACAAAAAGGAAAGAGGGGAAGGTGAATTAGAAACTGAGCCAGAAGTTAGTGATGAGAAGATATTGATTGGAAGGTAGTTAAAAAGAAAAATTATTTTGGGAAAAGGATAAAACTATGCAATTTCATATACATTAAACTAATTAATGATAAGTTAATGTGAATAGTATAAAAATGTTTAGTAAGAAGAATTGGGGCATTATAGTGGTGTAATAAATGTGCAGTAGATATGAAGTAAATGTTATAGTATTAGAATATGTTAGAGGGTTAACAAAGTAAGAAAGAATACAAACAGATAACTTATGGAAGGGGATACAATTTGAGATGAGAAACCTGTTCAGCAATTTCAATATTGGATTTTAATTTAGTTTAGGACAACTATCAGTGGTAGATATAAGATAGGAAAATAGAGTTTATAGACTTATAGTGGTATATGCATATGTAATATATAAAGAGGAAGAAAGGTTGTTTAAAGACATATTAAATTTATATAAATGTAAATATAGATATTATATTTACTAGTGATTTTTAATTGTGACTTAAGGAATAAAAATAAAAATAGATAAGTTAGATGAGAAAAAATGAGAGAACTTATGAAGTGTGGAAATCTGGTCATGGGGAATATAAATATAAGTATATAGAGGAGAAGAAATGTTAAACGAGTTTGATTATTTCTTCATTTCTAAAAGTATAGAAATAGTCATAGAAGAAAAAGTGGAAACAGGGTTTTTAAACCATATGGCAATATGGATAGAAACAGAAGAAAATAACATATTCTTTTAATTCCTTTTCCAATTTTTATAAACATGAAAGTGTGGATTGAGAAAGGAAAAGAGTATATATTGGGATTATGGAAAGACTATATAACTATGAGAGTTTTATAATAAATGGACAAAGGTGCATAGCATTTAAAGGGAAATACAAAAATAATTATCTACATTGGTAACATAGAATAAGACAAAAAGAAAAAAAAGAAAGTATGGAAATGTAGAATAAGATATTAAAAATGTTAGAGAGAAATGAGAAAGTATATTATAGAAAAGAAGAAATAATAAAATAAAACTAGAAAAAAAAGAAGGGGTCATTTTATAAACAGAGATATTTTTGCAAGGAAAAAGGAAAGAAGTATATCCATGTTTAAGTAAAATTGTAAAAGCTGAAAGTGGTATCATGAGAGAAATGAAAACTAAAAAAGGGAATGTGGAAAAACGACAAGGAAGTATTATGAAAATTGTGGTACAGGATGTTAGAGAAATGGTAAAGAAAATAAAGATGAACTATGAAAATGAATGGAAATGTAAGCATTTTACAAAACAAAGATCTTGATAAACAGAGTATTCTAATGGAAGTAGATTTGGGGGATAAAGAAAGCAAATTTTAATTCTGCAGCAAGTTCTGATAGTATAGGTTATTTCACATATAAGAATGTGGAGCAAAGACAAAAATAAGTCTTCATATGTATATTTAATGAAGGGCTAAATTATGGCATTTGTTATACACAAATAGGTACTGGAATTAAAAGATTTATTTGGAAAAAAGGAGAGAAGGACGAAATGAATAATTGGAGACCAGTTCTGTTAAATACTGATTACAAGATATATAGGAAAATCATACAAAAAAAAAAAAAAAAAGATTAGAGAATGAGGCAGATAAAGTATTAGAGGGTAATATTTATGAAATTAAAGGAAGACAATGTCTGGAACTATGACTGATTATTAGATAAATGACAGATGATTTTAGAAAGCAATAAAGCAAAATTATTGGTAGGAGATATAAATAAATCATTTCATATGACAGATCAAGATATGTTATACAAAATAATTGAAATTAATAATTTTAGTAAACAAATTCAGAAAGTAATTAGATCAGTGTACAGGAATAGCAAAATAAGAAATTTAATAAATGGTTGGTTAAGTGAAGAGGTATAAATAATTAGGAGTTTAAAATAAGGTTGCCCAATAAGTAGTATTTTATTTGTGATAGTAATGAATTGACTAGTAAAAAAAAAACAAAAGAAGAAATGAGAAAAGTGCAGTATGCACAGAATAATGGTATCTTATTTTATTTTATGTGGATGATTTTATTATTATGACCAAAGAGAGTAAAGTTATGGAATGAAGTGATTTTGGGTGTAAATTATACTTTAGAAGAAATGGGTAATGTCACTAAATAGAAAAAAAAAGTAAGGGATTTGGTTCAGTGAGAAGTTAAAGGGAATTCAATTTGGGACAAAGAAAATATCAGTATTAGTATCAGGAATAAAATCTGGTGTACTGAGTGTTGCTAGGGAGCAATGGATGAAAATTCTGTTGTTGCCTTTCGGCTTTTCCCGGTTAGGGGTCACCACAGTGGAACTCCGATCTGCTAATGATTGGCAGTAGATTTTCACAAACGCCAAGGTGCCAGCTCGACATCCAACCTTCATTGAAGGCACGCCCATTTACGCATGTCTTTCAAACACCCACCCAACTGCGGGGAGGACATGCAGACTCCACACAGATGGCACTCCCCGCACTCCAGCTAAGAATCGAATGGGAGAACCTCTTGCTGTGACGAAACAACGCTACCACTGCACCACCGCGGAAAATAATGGATGGAAATTCTACAAGACTTAAAATGAATTAATGTCATATGGAGTAGGTATAGATTATCTTTTAGGAAAATTGTGCATTTGATTAATTCCATATGGATGAGAAAAAATAGCCTATGTGACTGGAGTATATACGATACCAAAAGATTTGAAAAAACAATTTAACATACAGATGTTTAGATTTATTTGGGTATCTAGGTTACACTCAGTTGAAAGAGGAGTATTATAGGGTCTGTTGAACCCTATAGTATATGGAGCACAGTTGAATATGCATAGGGTGTTAAAGTGGATAAATGGAAAAGAAACTAAATTTATAGTAAAATTATTTAAGGCAAAAATGAAAGGGAATGGAATGCAATAAAATTAAAAAAGAGGAAAAAAGACTGAAGAAATTAAGAAATCAATATGTATCAAGACAAAATAAAAATATGGAAGTATACAAGAGGTAGAAGAAAATAGGACATTATGGTACAAGAACATAATGATGAAAAATAACCATGTGGCTCCATGGGGGCATCTGTCAGAAAAAAAATTAAAGCTATAAAACAAAGAAAGAAATTGTGTATAAAGAATGTGGAATGTCAGTATTTTTTATGGAGATTACAAATTAACAGACTGCCAGTAAACGGAAATATGCCTTATAAAAAAGCAAATTAAATTATATGTATATTTTGTGATGAATTAGAAACTGTAGAGCATGATTTTAACATATAAAAGAGTAAAGAAATGATGGGAGAAAAATGAGAGAAGAATATTTTGAAAGAAATACAAGACTATAAACAGATAAATATGTATACAATTAAATATAGGTTTTGTGAGAAATGTAGTAAGGAATATGCCAAAAATTTGGATAAGAAAATGATCTATAATGTATGGATAATATGGAATGAAAGACTGAATGAGATTATGTTAAATGGAAATTGGGTAATACCTAATATAAAATAACATGAAAAATCAAGTGCTGGTTGTAGAAAAAGGACTGGGTGTCTATGCAAATGTCAAACAAAGTTGCAAGTGATGGAGGAATGTAGATAGAGCTAATGTAATTTTTTGTAAATATGTACATATATATATATATATATATATATATATATATATATATATATATATATATATATATATCTGTATATAATAAAGGACCCTACACTTTTTGATAGGTGTCATGGTATCTTTTACAACCTTCTGATCTACTACCAACTCAAGCAGATGGGGCCTCGATTTAACATCTTATCTAAAAGATGGCACATTCAAGAGTGCAGCACTCCCCTTATGGAGCACTGCAGTATCAGCAATCAATCTGTGTGAGAATAGAACCCACAGCCTTCTGCAACATAGGTGATTGTGCTACTTGTTGTGCCACCAACACTGCAGATGTTTGTCTCCTCTCAAAAGAAACACACTGATCCACATCAATCCATTTTGACAAAACCTTTGTCATTCCTTTGGCTGTTCTAGATGTAAAAATGGTTTAAAATTGAAATGGGTCAGTTATAACATCTTGAGTGCTGTCTGTCGTCCCTTAAAAACTCCCAAATAATTTCCACTACCCATTCCTTAAATTCATCTCTTTTTAATAGGTAGGTGGGGAAGTGCCAGTGTCTATTTTTTACTTTATTACCCTGGATTTATCTAAGTAATTATTGGCATATAATCTGAAATAGTTACTAGATGTGTGTCAATGCTCTCAAATGAATTCACATGTTCCTGTTAAATATAATACCTATTTATATAGTCTAGCCAAGTTATTGTACTTTGATAATAATATGTAAATTCTGATTTCCCACTACTGAATTCATGTTTTCTATACTAAATATTTGTATATATTTCTTTAGAAATCCATTTTGTTTTATTTTCCCTTCTAGGCCCCCTCGGTACATGCTCATTGTTGCAAATAAAATTCCAGTCCCACCTATAAATAAAATTCCCTGCTGAAAGCTGATTTCTCACAAAATTTTCTAAACTCCATAATAGCAGTATTAGGTGGAATATAAATACATGCCAGCACAATTCTCCTCCCTTGTCAGTAGCCCCTTACTACCACAAATCTGCCATTATCCTTTTTCCCCTCTTCTATCACTACTGGAGCTCCTCTAGCAATTACTATGGGTACTCATCTTCTCTTTTGTCCCTGATATTCTTCTGAATATCCATCCTAAAATGTTTTATCAAAATTCACATGCACAGTTCTTTCCAAATGTGTCTCCTATAGCATTGCTTTTTTGTATTTTGCATATAGTGGAATAGTCTTTTCTTTTTATCTATACCTGTGACACCATTCACATTCCAAGATAAGGTGAAAAGCATTGTCATTATGATAAAAAGTCATTATTCCAACCTATTATATATGATAGCTTTTTTAAACGTCTACTTCCAGCTTTCATGATGCATGCACCCAATAACATTTGGCAGGTTGATTCTTTATAGAGTTTTTCTTAGCATCTCTATTAAAGTCTGTCACATTTTCCAAGGCTTTTTGATTTAGTGAAAAAAGACGCATCTACCAGAACACCCCCAGAACCTGTTAAGTTAATACAAAAACACAAAACTATGTAGATCTTCAAATAATAAAGTTTAACCTTCCTAAAAGGAACAGTTGTCCCTAACAGATAGGTAAGAACACAGGCCTTATCCAGCCTAAAGTTGAAGTTATCCGTGCAAAGACACATTTTACTGCCAGTGTTCCTATTTATAATAATTTGCATTATCTTTATTCCCCTCCCAGATGTAAAACACAATGTGCATGCCTTTAGAAAACATTAACTTTAAGCCTTGAAGAAACCAGTGATTTGACTTTTGTTTATTGCTCTATAATCAGCTTGTCTCCATGAAAACATAAGAAAAAATGTAGCCTCCAACTGCAGGCTTCTAAACAAAAGATGAAACATTTATTGCTATAAGAAAGCCATCCATTATATTCAGTGTTCTCTTATTTACTTGTTTCCACTTAAAACTTCTTATTAAATTAAGCCAAGGTAAGAGAAACATATTAGCTCTACATACATTTTGATATGTGTACTTTTGCAATCCATTCCCCACCTCAACAATCCAAGATTACAGCCTATTAACTTAAATATGCTTTTGTCTGCCTTTTTTCTTTTTTTTTTGCATTGTAATGTCTATAATCCTTAATTCTAAAAAGAAAAATAATATTTGCATTCATTCTTTATCACATATAATAACTAAAAGAATGCTTTATTATAAATTTTTTATCATGACAAGTTTTAAAGAAATACTGTTAAGAACAGAATTGTTTTAGTTACCCCTTTCCTTCCTATTCTATTCCCCTTAGTGTCCTTTCAAACAATAATTACATGAAGTGATGTAAATACCTTTCAGTTCCCCACAAGTTTAGCAAATACCTTTCAGTTCCCCACAAGTTTAACTAAGTCAACAAAAGTAATTCTTTCCACTTTTTTCTTGCACAGCCATATTTCACAAATGCAATCGATGCTTTGTAAGCTCATATTTATTCATTTATTTCTATCTTGCTGTTCTTCCTGTTAATCTCCAACTCTCAACTACATACTTGGTTCAGATACAAGGTATTCCCAATTCTTCTAGTCTGCTCCTATGCTTCTCCCTATCTCTCAAGCATTTCCTTTAGAACAGTGGAAATGGTTTCACTGGCAAAGTCTCACCAAGTGCTTTATTACTAGAAAAATAAGGAGGAGAGTCCCCTTCTTCTTGATTGCTCACTTTTTGTTGGCTAAACTTTTACATTTCCTCCTTAGCCTGTTCTGCATAAAAAATGGCTTTGAAGCTCCTGGAAAAATAATCTGATGACAGCTAGATACAGCAGCTTGAATCTTCCACCTGCCTCACACCATTCCCAAATAGATGGAATACATTTCTTTCTTTTCAGCCTGATGAACAGTGAATAATCATTTTCCAGAAACAGTCTACTGTCTTCAGCTTTTAATACTTTGCTCTTTTGTCACAGTTTTATCAAGATCAACACTTTCTGCTGGTAATATTGCATCTTTGCTAATAGAGGCATTGGATGCTTTCTCATGGCCAGATTTGGAGGATACACATGATGTGCCCTTTCAGTTAACAGATACTGTTGTGGAATACCAGTCCAGTTGCTCATTTGTGCCTTCATAAAATGAATACAGTCCTTTTCTTCTCATTTCTCTGGTACAGCAGAAAATCTCAGGTTTTCCCTATGAGCTCTGTCCTCTAATTCTACCAAGTTTGAAACATTTCTTCTTGTGCAGTTCATATTCAGCCAGCCTTTTCTTCATTTTGATCTCTGATTTTTTCAGTTTAGCTCATCTGAATATTTGTTTAAAGTTTCTTCCATTTTTTCCAGTGTTTTGTTATTTGAGTTGATAAACTCCTTTAGTGTTTTGTTTAATTTAATAAGCTCTGAGTACATTTGACTTATTTTTTCCTCTAGATTACTGGAAGCAATGTCTTGCACCAAAGGTGGAGGTTGAACTACTTTTTGCTGAACAGCTGCAGGATTCTTATCTGTCAATATTTTCTCTTCATCTTTTCTAGTTGACCTTCTTTCAGGCTCTCTTAGTTTTTTCCTTGCTGGCATCCAGGCTGTGTATTTGCTAGCCGGTAACTAAATTTGCTGAAAGAGACAGAGCTCCTGGCCCCTGTCTTTCATTTTATTTTTTTTTTATAATGGGTGAGTTGAACTTAAGCCATTAATCAGTGTGCAGCCATCTTGGTAAAACATATGCGCTGTAAAGTATGCATCCAGTATTAAAAGCAGCCAACAGCAGCCAGTAAGCAACACCAACAGAACATGAAATGGCTTCATTTCACTCCTGTTTCTGACTGCTGTTTGTTACATTACAGTCAGTATTTTCAATCAAACTGCTTCCCTTAGACAGGGAATATATAATGAAATCAACCACTTCCCAATCACTTTACTGACTATCAAAGCTGGCGCAACACATCACTTTTTTTTTATTTTATTTTTCTTTAAGTAATAGTACATGGAGTAGCTAAATCTCCATGCACTACAAAGAATTATGGTTGGATCTTTGCTTGAAGTGAATTTTTTTTGCATCCATCTCTCGAAGACATAAAATAAACGTTATGATCAGAGATCCAATCATAATACTGTGTGTGGAGCACTGACTCAGTTAAAATGCTTAATTTTTCCCATGTTTTAAGTTAGCACAGTTCTAGTGGTATATAATAATTAATAGAATGCATAAATACACCAATGTTTAACCACTACTATCATTCACAAAATGTGTGTATGTGTGTTTGTTATGCATAACATGAAGCAGAAAGAACAGTTAAAGCAATTAAGGATGGGGATCATAGGTTATTTGGGCAATGGTTTATGTTCTGGAATCATAATATTGTATAAGCAAGCAATAATTACACATTAATATATACCCTTTTGGGCACTAACTCCCACCCAGGGGTGTTATGAGGCCCAATACCACAGGCGGAGGGCCTCTACACCTGTGGAAGGGCATTAATTAAACATGAACACACACCCTGTTGGGCATTATCACTCTTAGAGAATGGGCTCTCTGTAAAACTGCTGTGTTTTACTTATTTGTTTTTGTAAGTACTATATTATTTTTTTTTATATATTTTTGATGTAAAATAGTTCCTCCACATAAAGTTTCAAACATGCTGTAGTATATGTTAACAGTGTTGGAGGAAGTATTTTACATCCAAAATATACCACTTAAAAATATCCAGGCATTCACTTTTATTTTTGGTCTGCTAAAATATTTGGTTTGTTGTCAGGCATTGGAGATTGAAATTACGAAATAATGGCATACATTTGAGTTTCAGACTCTTATTTTCTTCAGAAAATTCTTACTAACACAAATCCTTTCAATTAAGTAAGTTTGTAATTTTATAAGCCTTTGTTCCCTCTTTATTTTAGGTTTTATCTAGATTTCTTCAGCTGAAAGGTCCAGAGGTATGCAAACTTCTTTACTGTCACTCTCACTCAGTCTCTCACTCACACCTCTGTTTCAGAAAATGTATGCCAACACAAATCCTAATATTCAAGTAAAATGTTGTTGTTTCTTTCGGCTTTTCCCGGTTAGGGGTCGCCACAGCGGAACTCTGGTCCGCTAATGATTGGCAGCAGATTTTTAAATGCCAAGTTGCCAGCCCTGGCACACAACCTTCAATGAAGGTACACCCATTCACAAATGTCTCCACGCAGAAGACTCTCTAGCTGAGAATCAAACCGGACAACGTCTTACTGTGAGGCAACAACGCTACCACAGCACCATCACCACAGATTTTAATATTCAAGTAAAAAATATGTTCCTATTTTGAGCCTTTGTCCCCCGTTTATTTTAGGTTTATCCAGATATTTTAAGCTAAGAGTCAACAGAGCATACCTTTCAACTGTCCAGATTTTTGGCTTGTATGTTTGGTCCCAACCCCATAAAATGTGCAGTTTTCTGGCAAATCACTGGGGATTGAAGTCATTAAATAATGACACAGACATTTGAGTTTCAGACTTCATATCCTTCAGATAATACATGCCAACGGAAACCCTGTTGTTCTAGCAACTCTCTAAGTAAGTTTATAAGAGCAATATTTAAAAGCTGTCCTTATTTTTGGTCATTTGTCCCTCGTTATTTGTGACTCTCTCTGGATTCCTTGTGCCAAGAGGTTGAGAGGTAAGAGGTATGCAGACTTCTTAACTGATGCTGTTGCTGCCATAAATTGGTCTCACTCTTCACTGTCTCACACACACGCACACAATCTATTCTGCTTTTATGCGCACATTCACTTACACACGCAGACAGAAACAAACACACACACACACGCATGCACATGTTTTGGTTTCATTTATTTTACACTCATTAAACAGCAAAAGCGCTGCTTCATGACTGTTAAGATAAGGGGTCGATTGATCTCTCACTCTCATACACTCTCACACAAACACAAACACACTTTTATATTAATTTTTTTCTTTATAATTTTACACTCCACTACACTAAACAGCATAAGCATTTCTTAGCAAGCATAAAATAATGGTCGCTGTTTTTTTCTGGCCAAGCTCCATGGTAGCTTGATATGCTGCCGTGAAATTCTGAACTTGTTTTTCAGGGGGCATTAGTTGTACATTAATACCCTGCTAGAGAATGTTTGTTCTCCAACCATGATACAATCTACAGATTGCCCATTCTCTAAAATGAATTATATTACAATATATGAAGTTACTATTGTTTGCAGGAAAGTTAATGATATTAGCTTTTATATTAAAGAGCAAGTCATAATACTTGTGGTAGTTTATGCATTTACATGAGGTACTAAAAGAATGCTCACATGGGAGGTCTGTGTTTACCAGATTATGGGTCAATCACATTCAGAATTCAAGATGCTGATATTCCACAGTGCTAAGGTCAGTCTTTTCGTGGACCACCTTACTGGGTGCATAGCATTGGCAGTTATGTCCATATTCAAAAAAACTTAAGTCAGCTCTGTACAACTCTTCCAGATGATCAGACTGTTTATAGCACTTGGGCTGCAGGACTGCAGCACAGTAATAAGTTGGAGGGTGTCTGCTAGAATGCAAAACTATACATGGGTTCAAATCCCTTTACAGCAAACAGGCTTAAAGAACATCCCATTCCAAAGCAGCACTGGCAAGATATTTCGAAAAAATACCTACACACACACATACATACATATCTATATATATATATATAATTATACACACAGACATATACATATATTGGTGGAAAAAGCATACAGGAACATTCCTGTCCAAAGAAAAGGCATCAGCATTCCAGTTCATCCTACATGGACTCCTGGAGCAAAATATTGCTAGTTGATTGTTCAAAGAGGTCTACTTGAAGAACTCCATACAGATGAATCAAATTTTGGAAGACTCTTTACTCTAGTTTCCATTTGTGAGGGTCTGCCCTGGTCCTGCTTGGCTTGTATGTTGATTATTGAGATTCTGCTGTGAAGCTATATCCCAAGCTAACATGCTTGGCCAGCAAAGGGGAGTACAAACTGTTTCTTCCATGCTTGTTCATGTACCACATGACTGTGGTATTGTCTACAACATTTTCGAGAGGTCCCAGGGAACAAAGACAGTTAAGAGAGTTGAGTGCCTTGATCAGGGCCAGCATCGCCTTGATATTTATGTGTTTGCACCTGTCCTTGGCCTCCCACAACCCCTGCACTTTTATCCCTCCTGAAACTGCTATCCAAGCAAAGACTGAAATTTCTGCAGTGGCTGACTTCTTTGGAGTGGGGAGGGACAAGGGAGAACTGGATTCAAGGATATCATTTGTCTCCACTCAAAAATCTCTTTTCTGACAAACTCCAGCACTGGGATTTGAAAAGATAAAGGGTGTTGATGCTGGAACCAAAGCGATTTCATACACCACTGTATCTTTCTCAAAAGCTGTTTGAACTGAGGTTTCTAGTTTACATCCTGGGAATACAATCCTATGTGAGGGAGTCAAGAAAGACTTTTGAATATTCCCTTGGAATCCCAGCTTGTGTAAGAGATCCCTAACCCAAGAGAGAGAGAGAGAGAGAGAGACAGAGGTTGATTCCTCACATTTGGAAAAGACTCTGCATAGATAAGCAAGTTGTCTAAATATGGAAAAATATGGATACCCTGTCACCTGCAATGAACTCTAACTGGAGCACTCTTGGCATGGTAGATACTCCAAAGGGTAAGGCAGAGAACTCATATAAAGTGATCCAGACACAAAACCTTAAGATACATGTGAAGTCTGGATGAATAGGGATGGGATAAAAGCATTTTTAAGTCTAGTGTTACTAGAAATTTTGAAAGAGGAATAACAGGTAACATGTTGTGAACTGACATAATTTTGAATTAGGGCCCTATCATAAACAGGATAAGAAAAGAAAGATCCAGAGCTGGTCTCCAAACATTTTTTTAATTTGGCACAAGGAACATCTTTGAAAAAAAAAAAACCTTCTTCACCTGAGAATGAGGAACTGGTTTTATTACCCATTAGGACAGCATGTGATGAACAGCTGAAAACAAGAGAGTTTTATCTGCAGGATGAGGAATGACCCCTTGAAAAGGGGAGATTTCCTTGCACTAGAATTTGTAACTTTGAGGGATGATTTTCAGAACCACTTTTTATGAAACAATCGGTTGCCAAAGAGAAAAATGGAGATTCAGACTTTCTGGAAGAAAAAAGGGCTCAGGTTGGGACATGATCACAATGTTTTTTGAATAGTCATTTAGATTTATTGGCTGGTCCTTGGTTTGGGAGGTTTGAGACTTCCTTTTGGAACCCCACTTGCCATTTCTTCTTAAACCTCTGTTTACCTAAATTTTGTTGAGATTGTTTAAACTGCTTTTTTACTAAAATGGGATAAGGAGAGGGAAAATCACTATGGTAATTCGGAAAAGGAGGACTGAAACATTTTAGATATTCCCTGAATCAGCTTGCCCCTTTCAACACACTTTTTGATCACCTCTACAGCACAGGGTCCAAACAGTAAAGCTCTAGCCAAGGGAGAATTTAAAAATCTCATTTTATCATCATCTGGGAGGATTTGAGGATGCAACCATCCAAACCTCCTTAAAACAGTAACTGTGGCCATAGCCCTGGAAGAAGCATCAACAGCCATACACACACTGCATACAATGAGTGGTCACCTGTTCAACAGAAGAAACTAAGTTATATGAAGGAGATGTTTTCCTCACAAGAAGAAACTGTAGGTAAATCATTCCACATACTTTCATAACTAGTTAGAACAAGTACATGAGCTTGGCATTTCAAATTTTTTAAAATCAAAGTTGCAGAATTATACATTTCTTCCCATGTTTATTAATAATTTTGCCATCCTTAACAGAAAAAGTTGTATTTCAGTTGGCTGAGTGCTTAGCAGCAGTGGGATCAACTAAAGTTATAGCTGCTGGATCAAGTCTGGGAATAGTGAATAAAATTTAAGGCTGAGGAACTTTATACATCTTATATGCCTTTTTAGGACAGCTGGAAGACTATACAGGGAAAAAAAAACAGGGAGTAATGCACACGTGCACACACACACACACACACACACACACACACACACACACACACACACACACACACACACACACCCTCTAAAGCAGACAGAACAGGAGGAATGGGTATGGTTTCTGGAAAATCCTTCCATAACCACTCATAGTATTTTATGAGGGATGAAGAGACCTTAATGTTCTCCTACTGCAAACACTGGAAAATTCTAACAATAGTCTCACAGAAATAGAAAAACTCACCGAGAGAATCAGACACCAAGCTCTCCTCTGAGTCTGCATCAGAACTCTGAAGAAAAAAACCTGCAGCCATCCTTGCATCTTCCTGTTCAGATTCAGAAACTTGAATCTCTTTGGGAAAAGAGGAATCCCTCTTCCTTTTACCAGAAACTAATTCACAACAAGGATCAAAAGCCTGAATTAAACCTTGAGCCAGACCCAGTAAACTACTCCTATACAAATAAATTTGAGGAGGAGGAGTAGATACACTCTTGGTTTTCTGTTTCTTTTTGACAGGAAGAATGGGCCCAAAAATGTTCCTAATGGCAGCAGCTGCTTCCCCAGGGATGGGCACTGCATTCTGGCACAACATGGAAATCTTCCTTGTTTTCTCTCCCAGGACCAACAAGAGTGGCTCTTCATTGCTTGCTGAGGGAGACTCTAAGCCACAGAGGGTGTGGCTAACCCCAAGTCCATGTAGGTGCAACACCAGAGGGATCCATGGTAAAAGATGGGTGGTCTGAGGTACAACAAATGGTGATAGTAGACTCACCCCCTGTGGCTGAGGCAAATTGCTATTCTGGGGTGGTGGTAAAGGTTGTTTGCATAACTTTTTCTTTTTGCAGCAAAACTACCATTCCATAAATGTTACTTTTTTGACAGAAAAAAACACAGTAAAAAGCATTTTAAAACATTATGATTACCCCATAAAGGAAAAAATAAACTTTATTTCCACAGGAAATATGTTTGCATTTAGTTTACAGTACTTTTAAACTTGACAAACAAAATGAGTGCTCAGTTTAAAAGTACATTACAGTCTCGAGACATTCCATTAAAACACAACACTCTTGGCTTTAAAGTAATTTTCCTGAACAGAAAAAAAATAAAACAGCAATAAATTTAAGAAAAATGAAGTTTCTTCCCCAAAGGAAGCTTATCTGTCCAGCAAAGGAAAGCACAAGTCAACCATCGATCCTCGAAAGGCTCAGAGGAGCGTACTCTTTCATGTTAGTAAAGCTTTGAAGGGCTTTACAACCAAACTTTTATTTAACTTAGCTCAGCTCAAGCTGTTTAAGAGTTTCTGCAGATGGAAGGTGCCCTGAAGCTTTGGAAACTGCCTGGATGTTATATCCTTGGCAGGATATAGCCCATATAGCTAAGGCTACTGTAGCAGTGGTCAATATGATGAACATTAACCTTTCAGTTAACAAATGCATTTTAAGTAGAAAAAAAAAAAGAACATCCACTGTTACTGATTACTACAAAGAAATGATTGTGGTAAATATATGGATGAAAAGAAATACTAAAAGTGACAAGAAAAAAGTAACAAAGTAAAATACCCATCAAGTAGGTTAAACTTGCTCGGATTTTGGTTCTAATAAAATTTTAATTTAATTTTTCAGCAGTTAAGCTGAAGTTGTATTATTTAGATCTTTAAAAAACACAGCAAAGTGAGCAGAGGTTTTTGACAAAAAGCAATGAGAGTTACAGAACTCAGTTTCACATTAATAACATTGATTATTGAAGTGATAATGCACATTTTATCAGATGCATAAAATGCTACATGAGTTAAACAGAATTTTGCCAGCTGTCAGATTAATGTAATGTTATGTTGCTGCATAGACTCATAACCTTGAAAACAAATTATACATTTTAATTGCAACAGAATGTCTGTGTCCTTTCTCCTATTCACTGCTGGAGAGTCATATCACACTTAAGTTCCTGCATTTTCCTGGACACAGCAAAGTTCTTATCCAAGGACATAATTTTTTTCGGCAGCGAGTTAACATCCAAAGAAAATCTATAAAGTTTTAAATGGGCACTTGTGAATGAAAGTTAAAAAATGCAGACAGTACTCCTTTCATTGTAACTACGCAGACTGTGTTCTTCTGATTCCACCCTTCAATGATCAGCTTAAGAAGTAAGCTATTCCTTCCTTGTCACTAGCAGTATTAACAAGGCAGCCCCCAATACTAGCCTTAGAAAAATAATCAGGGCATTACTGCAGCCATCCTGCAACATATAGGCCTTGCCACAGTCATACCATTACCTAAACACACTACATACAGCATATTTACATGAGCCATCATTATAGAAACACGCAATGCCATTACATAAACACACTACATACAGCATATTTACATGAGCCATTATTATAGAAACATGCAATGCCATTACATAAACACACTACATACAGCATATTTACATGAGCCATCATTATAGAAACACGCAATGCCATTACATAAACACACTACATACAGCATATTTACATGAGCCATTATTATAGAAACACGCAATGCCATTACATAAACACACTACATACAGCATATTTACATGAACCATCATTATAGAAACACGCAACATTTCATATGGTTCACATACAGTGACAATAAGGCATACAAAGAACCTCTCTTACTGTCTCTCTCATTCTACAATTTTGGATTGTTTGTTTAGCAACACAGTCAAGATTATGAATTCCCATGTTCATTAACACTTTTCATGTCTCTGTTTTATACATTAAAGTTCCACCGTGAAATGCAAAGGATTTCCCAGAACAGAATGCCTGAATGAAAAATATAAGAATATCATTAAACTAGAATCTATCATGATCATAAAATGGTCAAGTAAATCATCTCAACTCACTGGATCTGCTTCAGACATCGATGTTATATGCTTACAATATATATCAATGTTATATAGTTACAACAGACATAAATGTATATGCTTAAATAATTAGAGGTTCTGCCTGTCTTAGCACACCCATATTATAATATGGATTACTGTTGCTGTTTACTAACCCCATGGTCTTATTGTGAACTAATTGGTTCCATATGCAAGGAAATCTAAGAGATCTCTCTGTACAGCATATAACATTATAGATTAAGAAGGCTATTCAATATCTTGAAATATGTGTCCCTACTTACTTGTTTTGTATTGTCACCATAAGCAGCAGCCCATAAATGTGGAGAACTATCTGAAATAGATTTTAGCTCACATACAGCAAAGAAACCAGGTATGTTTACTATCATTAACAAAAATCTGTCGTGCAGACAGTTCAGGGAACTGATAATATACATTGTCATTAAGAACATCTCTCTCATGGACCATTCAGGGATCTGCCAACATATACTGATTCCATCTCTGAAACAGCTTGAGAACTTGGTAAAATACTAAAAGTAAGAGAACTCTTCTCACAGATAGCTAGAAAACCTAGTAATATGTTTTCGTACCTGAAGTACCATTTGAATGAGTTATTGATATCTCATGTGAATGTAAAAGAATGCACAGCTCTTACCGGAATAAAATATATACTATATATATAAATATACATATATATATATATATATATATATATATATATATATATATATATATATATGTATATATATATATATATATATATATATATATATGTATATATATATATATATATATATATATATATATATATATATATAAAATAAATAAATATATTCAGCAATACATGTTTGCAATTATGTTTAAGCAATTAACGCTCCCACCTCTTGTCAATAACATAATTGTTTAAATTTTTCTCTTACACTGCACAGTCTATTATAAAATAACTCAATACACCTATACCATCATATTAAGATAAGCATGCGATCATTACTGTAACCAGGTTTTCTAGCATATGAGGTACCTCTCCTTTATCTGCCACATGTACAATCACATCATAAGTGACATTTGAAAAACATTTTGGCTTAAACATTCCAATAACACTGTCCCAAAAGTTATTTTTTTACATACTTTGAACACATGTATAATAATCATTTCTGTCACAAACTCTTATCTTGAACAGTGTCACCCCTTTTGGCTTAAATTTTATTTCTGTTTTTAATACCTATCTCTGCAAACTGAATGTTGTAATAATGTTGTCTTTTATATATCTAGTCTTTGTTTTTCTTCTAGCTTTACAATCACCTACTAATTAAAGCAACTCCACAATTCCATTATAATGTTCACTTCTTTCAATCCCAAAGCATCTATATATAAATCTGTTTGTTTTTATTTTTAGCAGTTTTCTTTCATCTTGCTTGATATCTTTTCAAAATCATTTAACATTTCATTGAATAAACTCCTCTTTTTGTCAATGTTTTAGTTTACGCATAATACAAACAGAAAGAAGCCAAATGCACTGAATGAATCAATAACCCCAACCCCACTACTTTTCTTTCAATTATGCAATATGCCTCCTGTTGACTGGGTTTATACATGATAAAATAAAGAAACAAAGAAACATATATTTAAACTCTCTGCTTAACTGCTCCGGTAACATATACACACCACTCATGTAATTCTGTATACCTGTAATAATTCCATTTCTGAGGTATACTTTCTTAATGAGTGATTACATTGCTTATTTTTTTCATCCTTGTCGCTCCATTGTTGTATTACTTCCTCGAGGATTTATTTATTTTAATACTGGGTCTTAATTTTGGAATGGCCATTTTCCTCCCAGCCCCTTTTTTATTCAGATGCAGTCCTCCCAAATATTTCCCATATTTAAAATAATCTTGTTAACCCTTGTTCACTTTTTACCTAATAAAACCAAATATGTTATAACATTGCTGCAAGCAGATTAACCCCATCTAACATTCTCTGTCTTCCTTTATCTAAACTTCCCCTCCATCTTTTTTACTACTGCAGTCATAACCAAATTGAATGTTATATTACTAACGGGATAACTCTGTCTTGCCTCTTTTCATATAAATACTGTTGCCCAGCTGACCATTTACACTTATAACTATTTTGAATGTGAATACATAAAGTGAAGTAAAAGTATTATTTTAAAATTACCCAGTCTTGTTCATGATTTACATTACTGAAAACTTTATACTGCATGCAATCAATCTTCCTTTTTTTTCTTGCTCACTGTTGGAGGCTAGTCTTTCCTTATCGCTAATAACATTTCTTTGCTTTTGTTCCCTTTGATATTATACAAGCTTTCCTCAAGAAAATAAATTTACATTTTAGAAAACCTTTATTGTACTATTTTCATTAAGTCTGATAAATCAACATTATCCAAGGCAATAGGCCTCAAGCTGTCCATATTTTCTTTGACCTGTTTTTTTAGACAAATTTCAAATGTGTTTGAAGTGTTCATATATCTCTTACTTCCCCCTTCAATCCCATCGCTTTTCACTTAAAATGTGCATCATATATGCTTTTCATAAGGCTTCTATATCTCTGCAGAATGTATAAGCAAAGCCATCTAAATCTGGTAATGTTCTTTCATTGATTTTTTTTAATATCATTTTTAACTCATTTTGTTATTATTTTTTACACTTCCGATTTTTATTCGGTTAGATTTGCTTTCATTTCATCACTCTGTCACTGGCATCTTCCTCATACATCTCTCTGACATAATCTAGTACTGTAGGTTCACAGGAGAATATGCAATTACTAGGCAGTCTACAGACCATTACAAGCCAAAGACAGCCCAAGATAAACTGGGGAAGAAAAGGAGGTTTCCCATTCAATTACCTAGTCTTACCTTGAAGGTAGCAAGGATGTTTCTATGTTGGACATGTAGTGGAAGCTTGTTCTAGGGGAGGGGAATGCTTTGGATTATGGCTCTCTCTCATGCCAACATGTCTTATTAATCACTTGATGAAGGTTTTAGACCTTTAGTCTGGCAAGGATCCATTTGCGGTGAAAGGAATGGGAGGTCAATAAGACTTTCACAGCTCAAAAAGCTTCTTTTTTTTTTACCACAGATGAGTCTATAAGACAACAAGTACAAGAAAAATGCTGTCAGTTTTTTTGGAAAACTGAAGGTATTCAGATCTTTTCATACTTTGGAATCTCTGGGGTCTACTCTCATGTGGAGTGATATATTTCAACAACACATGCCAAAAGGGAGGTTGCATTCAATAATGGGTTTGATAAGAGATGTAGAAGGGAATTTAAGACTTCTTTGGATCTAGATGAGATGTATTTGGAAATTCTGAGAGATAGATAAAATTATTTCTGAACTACACAGAGCTGCATCAGAAGATAAAGAATACTCAACAAAATTGCCTAGTATGACAGTGTTAATGAGTGCGTAACTAAAGGGGTATGTCAACTATATGATATTATATGCAACAGCTTTATTTACTAAAATCAACTATCTTACATTTTCTCACATTTATTTTGAAACCATTATCCTCAAACTGGGTATTAAGAGTCTAACCCTTGTTCACAAATGGACAACTATAGGCCAGCAGTGTTGGGTTTACGGTCTGAGAAATAGGTGCCAAATACAAAATGGAACAACACTAAGCCTTGGGGTGCACCACTGGTAACTTTTCAGTTTTCATAAGTAGCACCGGGGACTATAGGCACATAGAATCTGTCAAATATGCAGGCAGCTATCCACTGCAAAAACATAAGGATTTATGTTCAGATTTATGTCAGTCAATAATGTCTGAATGATAAAGACCCCAGCCATGTCCAGATATACTGTAAGCACTATATAACTGATTCCACTGTTTCATTGACTTTTTAGAAGAAATTAACTCTCTAATAGAGTTCTGGAGGTTTGTACTTTAATTTCCAGTGATTATATTGTGAGATTTTTGATAACACAAAGTTATGTCCATATATTTCAAACATAAATATATCTCTGGGGCCATAGGGGTTACTAAAAAAATGTAAATGACAAACTATTCAGCACAAATAAATCTTTATAGTTATAATGCTAATAGATTCTGGGTCTTAAACTGGATTTTATTTCATAATAAACCCTGTAAATATTTATTTTGTAATATTTTCTAAACAATGTACAATATCTTAGTAACCACTAAAGGCTGCAGCCGTACTGTCAGCAGCATCTTATTTATCCATCTGATCCGTGAGCTTTCATATGAGGCTATTCAGTCTGTGCTGTGTGACTGTTGAGATATTTAGAAAACTGAAAATTATGACGATATAAATGAATAGTATATGAACAATAAATATCTCTTCAGCAACTCTACACATAGGTCAAATACCAGTGAGAGCTGTGTTGCCTATCAAGAAGCTTTAAGATGAAATCTTTCAATAGCTTCTGTGTAGCATGGTTTTGAGATGAATAACGTAAATATGAGCAGCCATATTAAATGCTTAGAGGCGTCAGTATAATCCAGCTATAGAAACTCCTGATGACATCACTAGGTTGTGATGAGTTAAGGAGACAGAACCTGCCTCTGACATAGCTGAGCTGACAAGTGTCAAGAGTCGAGATTTTCAATGTCCAGATTGATGAGATTTGAGATAAAATGCTGAATAGCTTTACACACATGGCTAGTGAAAGAAATGGTCTATGGCTGAGCCAAGTTTGTGTAATGGCATTACAGCAGCTATTTTCTAGAATTAAACTGGTGAACAGGTTTAGATTAAAGAGGTTGTGTAGGGGCATAGATATACCACATATGTAATAAACAAGTAACATGATCTGTTATCAGGGTCCTAGAATGGAGTGTTATTAGGTTTAGAGGTGGCTATGGGGACCTGCTTGATACCAATTATAGGGTGTGGAAGAGACTGTGAAACTAGCATAGTTACAACTGTGACTGGATTAAAATTTGCACTAAATTTGTTACCTAGAACAGTTATTTCCTTTGGGTCAGAGTGGGCAGTATTATAGTGGACTAGCTTTGAATGTTGTTGGGTGTTAGTTCTTATTCTTCTGAGATACTTAAAATAATCACAAAATGAACTCACAAAAGTGGCAACACTGAAAAAAACAAACGTGACTAAACAGTAGTGTTTGCACCAGCTGGCAGTAAGCAGCACACTGGCCAAAATAATGACTTGTATTAATTTTTAGATTCAGTAGCTTAGGGCTTCCTTTTCCTTAGGACCACTTTAAGTGTTTTGATAGCTTGATTAAGTGTGCACACAAGCTGGGTAGAATGAGACTTCTGACATAGACTACTAATTGTTTACACATCCAATACTTCCATGACTTTATATTTACTCCCTTGTATAAATATTATCTGCTAGGATGCCTCAAGAGTATGCTCTCTTCCTGGACATCT
>NC_056739.1:178354155-178434530 GCF_019279795.1 Protopterus annectens
CCCCACCATTCCTACACAGCTTCCTGTGTACTGAAAGTCGGACATGGTGATTTTTCTGAGTGTAGAGATTTAGTGGTTGATGTGACCAACTTTGTGTCTCTGTGCACAAGGATGTGACTGTCCATGGTGTCTATGTATACAGAAGCTCATAAGAATCTGCAATCTTTGGGTTGTCACATCAGTAGGGACATGCTCAATGGAATTCTGTATTATAAGATGCAAAGGTTAGCTTGATGTGAAATCCCATTTTAATAAAAAGATTTAAAAAAAAAAGTCCTTTCCCAACTTGAGTCAATTTGAATGCTTTCATGGTTTTTTGTGTGGGTTTTCTATGATCAGCCGCACCACCAATCATCATTTTACTGTATTGAATGTTCTGTGTAAATTGCAGCAGTCCGTGTCCAGTACCTCAAATTTTCTTTTTTTTTCCAAAAATTGTATTCATTTTTATCATAATACAATGACCACAGTATAGTAACTAGAAAAAAAAATGTCCATAACAATTAAAAGAACAGTATAAATAGAAGAGCACTAATTCCATTCTTACAAATGCATTTCACAAGATGAATAAACTCGACAGGAGTAGTTTGGGATTTCCAATTTTTAGTAACCATTTTCCTTGCTCTAGAGAGGGTAAACCTTAGTAAAATGTTTGGTTTGTTAGAATGGCGTCAGGAACATTGAAAAGGATAAGGGAGTCAGAAATTATACAGTTGTCATTCCATAGAGCTTTACAAAGATATTTGAAATCTAACCAAAATGAGAAATTATTTTGCAGTTGACAGCCATATGTATCCACTCAGTATCAGCATGTCCACATCTCCAGCATTTCATTTAATCTTTCCTTGTATTTTAGTGTTAGATGTTTTTTCACCCCACTCAGACTCTGTAAAAATTCTGATCTGTATACACTCCAGAAAAGGGAAGATGTGGATTCCTTCACCGACTGTAAAGAAAGTTTATCTTTTTCAGGAAATACTTATTAACTTCACTTGAATAATTCCAAAAAGAAGTGTTCTGTTTTACTAAAATCATTTCTGAGAATTTTATAAATATTAGATATGTATGAAGTGTTCTTGGGTGAGCTATTAATAGTTGTTGAGTTAAATTCCAAGATTTTTAAGTTACTCTTATTATATGTGCCTGATGAGGGTATGAGCTTGGTATGTATAAAATCCTTACAAGTTTGGATGTCCAGCCAATTGCAATTTTGCAGAAAATGTCCACTTTTCAAATAGTCTGCAGAACTTATTTTATTAGCTGTCTGGGTAATAGGAAACATAATTAATAAATTCTTAATTGGAAGACAAACTTTTTTTAAACGGCAATATTTGGTTTGTAAGAGGTGTAAAAACAAAAGTTTTGACCTTTCACTTTGAATGTATATTTTTAAAATCCATGTAAAGATGTTTGCTTGAACCATATACTCAATACATACAATGTCCTATTACTATTAAGAAGTAAGGTTTCATATATTGATTTCCAATATGATGTATAAGAAGTATTATTCCAAAGCAACAATATGTTAATAAATGCAGAGTTTTCAATATTTGGAAACCGTATACCTCCTTCATCCCAGCTTGTGGTGTGCCAGAGAAGAGAAATTCCTTTTGGGATACCAAAGTTATTAATGTTCTGTTTAATTTTGAGAGGTGGGGAATTATTAGAGCTTGGCCATTGAATAAGATTTGAGTAATATTTGATTAAAGTTAGTCTGTCTTCAGATCTGAAGAGGAGTCTGTTCCAACTGTCATTTAGACTTGTGATTGAGATTATAAGTTGGTAATTAGATGCGAGTGATTTTCTATAATTGGATTCAGTAATGATACCTAGATATTTAACATGTGTGCCCTCCCAGTTTCTCTTTGATCCAAGTTTTATAGTAAAATTTTAAAAGTGCCTGAGTTTTGTTGTGATTTGAATTTTAGACCAGAGATGTTTGCAGAGAAGTGTAGATTATGTAATAGGTGATCTACTGAATTTTCAATATCAGAAGTTAATAGGTCATCAGCAAACAGTTGCATCTTGGGGAATGATCTGTCTGACACTTTTTATATCCTTTAATGCTGTCATTATTTCTAACAATTTGCAAGAGGTTCAATAGCCAGGGCAAAGAGTAATGGGGAGAAGGGGCACCCCTGTTTAGTACCTCTTACTATTTTGAATGGGCTAGTTAGATGAGATCCAATCTTTACATAGGCTATGGACTTTTCATATAGTTTTTTTAATTAATCCTATAAAGTTTGGAGAGAAAATGTATATATGCAGAGCTTTAAAGAGATGTAGCCAACTTAAGGAGTCGAAAGCTTTATCAAGGCTTAAAAATAGAAAGTTATTTTTTTTTCTTGCTTGCCAAGTCTATTAAGGACAGTAATCTAATTACATTGTCTTGGTACATTTTCTGTTTTTGATAAACCCTGTTTGGACTTCATGAATTAATATTGAAAGAATAGTATTTAATCTGTCTGCTAAGATAGATGTGAATATCTTGAAATCAATGTTAAGCAAAGAAATTGACCTGTATTATGTGCAAAGGTTGGGCTGTTTTTTATTTGTTTTTAAGATGGGAGGGATGATAGAATATTTCCATGAGTGAGGGATGTTTGCTGTAGTTTTAACTTCTTGGAATGCATGGAGTAAGATTTTCAAGGTGTTATCAGGTAAGAGTTTGTAAAATTCCAGAATTACACCATCTAGCCCTGGTCCCTTTTTGGTTTTAAGATATTTTATTTGTTCATTTCATTCTTTAAAGGAAAAGGGTTTATCTGTGTTATTAATATTGTGTTTGGATATCTTCTTTTGAATATTATTAGCAAGAAAGTTGTCTGCTTTTTTGTAGATGAGTTAATATTCTTGTAATGGTTTTTAAAATTTTTTTTTTTTAAATCTAACTTTGATAGTTTGATTATTTCTTGTGTATATTATTTCTTTGATATGACTTTTTTTCATTTAAATGTTTAGATCTAATCGCAAACCACTGTATACTCTTGATATTAATTAAATAGGATTGTAATCTGATTTAATATTTTATGCTGCATGATATCCTAATATTCCTTGTTCAGTTTGCATATGTCAGCTAATGCAGATTTGTCATTTAAGTTTTGGTTTCAGCTCATCAATTTCTTTTTGTATCTCTACCAGTTTTTATCCCACTCTTTCCTTTTATTTATATACCAACTTTTGACGTTTTACCATGTAAGCCTACCTTTAAAGTTTCTAATCGGATAATATCTGAAATGTTTCCATTGTTATTGACATTTAGATAAAGCTTTATTTCATCTAGAAACCATTCTTTAAATCCTTGTACTGTTACTAGATAGATTTTGGCAGAAATTTAGGGGGACAGTGTTGTGTTACATGGAAGGTGATAGCATTGTGGTCAGACATTAGGGCATGATGTCAGCACTACATTAATGATGTCAGCACTATATTATCAGTTTTGGCCAGTAAAGAACTGGTTACAAAGACTTTATCTATGTTGGTCTGTGTTCCAAAAGTTGTGAGAATATTTCAGGGAGGATCATATTTTTATACCATCAATGTCAATTGGGTTTCTGTCTTTTATGTAGTTCAAGTGATTGGCAACAGGAGACATCTTGAAAGGCTTACAGCTTGTAGTATCAGGGGAGGACAAGATGCAATTAAAATCACCTGCTAATAGGAACTCCCCTGTAGATGTTAATGTTATAGTGTATAAATGTTTTTCACAGTTTTTGTCCCAATACCCGATATCCAGTAGGTATTAGTAAAAGTATACTTCCTTTTATCTAGTTTAGTATGACTAAAACAAGCATACCATCATTGCTTGAGTACGAGTCAACTATTTCTGGAATTCTCATTTTCTGTGTAAAATTAGGACACCTCTTCTCTTGTGGTTATAGTTCAAACTTAAATTAACCTTTAAGGATAAGATTTTGGTTAGATCTTCTGTTACTTAGATTCCTGAATAAATGTAAAATCTGCTTTATGTAGCATTAAATATTTGTTGACACTACTCCTTTTCATGGGGTTGTTCAACCCATTGACAATAGATATAATGTTGAATATTATCATTTGATGGAGACTGCTATTATAAGTAAAATTGAAAAATGCTTTCCTTGATTCATTATGACAAATACATTTTTTAAAACTGTTATGGACAATTTAAAAATTCAAAATTTGGAAACAATAAAACTGTATATTTTAAAAAATGTCTGCATGGATAAACTAAATTCAGGCTTTCTATACCTGTCAAGCCACAAACTAACTCTCTCATGACATCTAGTGGAACTTCCTACCTACTGCAGGCTAATAGCAAGCAGAGGGAAACTGCATGTACATAAAAAAAATAAATAAATAAAACACGAAAGGAAAAATAGATTTAATATACTATGTGTGCATGAACTAAGAACATAAAGCTATATACAATTTTTTTTTTTATCTAAGCAGACTAAGAAACGTATTAATCCTAATTTTTTTACTATGATTAAATATAGGACTATGTCATTAAAGCAGACAGGAAAAAGATGCATTTAAAACTCGTCAGAAATATATTTGTAATTCTTTAAATGTGATCACTATTTACAGCAAAAACATATGCTTATAAGACACTGCTAAATGAATGAAAACAGTTCAAATCATTCTTGAATCTGATTGGCTATTAGAATTGGTTCAAAAGTCACACCTACTTGTTGAAAAACATCACAGATTGTTTCTCATGAGTGTGGGAGCTAACTAAAGCCTTTAGAAGCTCAAGCTTGTCACAAAAGCTGTAGGTGGGAATTTTCTACTGAAGTGAAGCTTTTAAGCACACATTGTAAAATAATAAATATTTAAATTAAAGGCTCCAAATTACCAGCCATGCACAACTACAAGATATATAAGCTAGATGGAGCACATTGCAGAAGTTCAGTTTAAATAGTAAATGTACATCATCTTTTGGCTTTTCCTGGTTAGGGGTGGCCACAGTGGAATTCCGGTCTGCTAATGATTGGCAATAGATTTTTTTACAGTGTCTAGGTGCCAGTTCGACACCCAACCTTCAACGAAGGCACGCCCATTCATGCATGTCTTTCGAACGCCACTCGACTGTGGGGAGGACATGCAAACTCCACACAGACGGCGCTCCAACCGAGAATTGAATGGGAGAACCTTTTGCTGTAAGGCGACAATGCTATTGTAATGTACATACAATAATAAAATGTCACCACTGTATTTTTAAATACTATAACACAGTAAGCATTTCTCTCTTGCAGTGATCAAGTACTGTGACACTAGGACTGAAACAGAGAGGGAGGGCACATACATGAAGAAATAAGTATAAAATATAAAAGAAATGTATATAAATATATGAAGTGAGTGATTTTTATACTATTTCAGTAGTGCTATGCCATGTATATAAAGAGATAAAAGTATAAAATAGCAGTTTGCTGTTGATAAGATTTTGATTTACTTTAATTTTGAGTACTGTATATATTGCATTGTTGTGGAAAAGATAATAGGAGAGAGTAAAGTTAGATAACCTTCTTTGTATAATTCCACATTATTTAGAAGGGAGAAAAAAATATTTGCACTAAATTTGAGGTTATGTATAATCATTTGTCTCTGGGCGTTTTTATATATATATTTTATATATATATTAGTCCACTCATTTTTTGAAGCTTGACTTTTTAAGTTCATTGAAGAATCCATGGGTTCAAGTCGACTTAAAAGGTTTTTTTTTGGACGTTTTTGGATTTTCTGAAGATTAAACTGCACTTTTCATCACAAAATGACTTTAGAGTGCATTCTGATGTCAGAATACTGTTGGCTAAAATTCCAGTATTTTGGGAGTGGGGGAATATAGTTGATTTATTAAAAATTCAAATGTCACTTGCATGTTGAAGTTACTAATAAGAAGGTAAGTGTTTCTATTAAGAAAAAAGTGAGGTGTCCTTTTTTCTCTTTAACTGAATTTTTTTATGTAGCTGCCTGAGGCATAGTCTTAAATCTGTATGTGTGTGAATTGTGTGTAATGAAGATACCTAGGACATAATCTTGCTCCATGGACAGGTTGTAAAAGATTATCTGCTTTTATGGCACATAATTAAACATGTCCTGTTTATGCTATTCACTAATGGGTAACAAACTCCATATGTTTTCTGGCAGCAGATTTTCTGCATTGTAAAATTCATCCATGGTGGCCAATTTCTTGAATGTAGAAATGCAGTGGTTGAGGTGCTCAATATTGTTTGTGTAATGTGATGGGACTTTGCGGTTGATCTCCATGATGTTTCTGTGTACAGCAATTCCATTCTTGGAAGCAAGCTATCTCTGTAGATTCAAAGCAGTAGGGTCAGGCTTACTGAGGTTTCCATAATCTGAGATGACTGTATGTACGATGTTCTGAAAAAGTTCATTTGATAGTAGTATCTGTCAAATAACTACTGTAATACAGCAGCTTGAGTTAAACAATGTTTTCTGGGATTAATCATTTTAACTACCTATGATCGACAGTGCCTCTCCAGTACTTGTGGATATTGCAGCTGGTTAGTGCACTTCTTTACTGGCATGTTTCTGTGAACTTGCTATGAATTTTGTTTTACTATTAATCGGTGTTACTGACTGTTTTGGGGGGGGCAGTAGATTTAAACTTTCCTTAGTTGCCAATATTGCATGGATTTCTGTGGTGTGCTTTTAGAAACATTTTGCACCATCAGTTCAGCTAACTAACATTTTTACTCTGCATAATACTAGCCATATAATAGATGAATGAAGCTGAGAATGACCAAAACAAATGTGGACTAATCCTTTCACTATTATTCCCTTACTTTTACCATTCTATGGTCACAGCAAATGTAGTCATGATGTCATCAAGAAGGAAGTATGAACTGTGGACAGCCACCCAATATGGAAGGCGCTGCATGCAAACATTTTGTCATCTGAAATTGATTTTGCCTACAAGAGAACTAAATCAGTCTTAAGGTTTTCAGAATGTAGTTCTTGAATTTAATAAAGCCTGTCCCGAAGCTCGCAATGTTTGGGTTATGAACTAATTGTTTGGTTTGCTTTCATCTTGGTTGCATCACCGAAGCTAATAAAGCTTCACCTAAATTTGACATTTTTACATTGCTTCCTCCACTATTAAGCAAACTCAAGTGTTTAATTGTGCTAGAATGTGCACATGATTGGCATGTTCTGTGTACTAAAATCTTACCATGGTGGCAGTTTTTTTTCTGGGTGGAGAAGTGGGATTCTAGCTTGTAGTTTGCAAGACCTTTCTGTGCAGGACAGTTTTGTTGGGGCGCATATCCAAATTGCACACTGTGTGTCTCGCTCAACTAGAATTACCAATTACCAAGTGGGAAGTTGGTGATCATGATTCCCTGAAGACAGTAGGCAGCATGGAAGGCATGCAGAGCAGGATGCTTGGTGGGCATGTCAGTGGTAGAAAGTGCAGTACCCAACAGGTCATGCCTTTTGTTATGTGAATGAAAGTGATTGGTTTATGCTTGATGTACAGTAAATGTTAATGTAATTGCAAATTGTAATGTACAGTAGCAGGGAGAACATTGCAGGTGTTCTACATGTGCTCCAGTATGAGTTTTAGGTGACATTACCTAGACATAATGGCTCTCCTGTGGGGTATACCCATATGTAGGGGTTCTCTGTGAGTATCTATTAAATTGTCTTGTTGAACAGTCAAGAGATGTTTTTCAACCTGGTTTTACTAGACAAAAAGAGAGGTCCTTGCACCCAAGAGATTTATCCTCTCCCCATGCCGTATTAACTGAATTGGGAGAGACTAACATTTTGCCTAAAGAAAGTGCCCTGTTATCGGATCAACAAGTAGACAAGGAAATGCCTTCACCGGCGAATATGAAGTCTGTCTACTCCACACCTTTGGAAGCTCCCAATGGTGAAGCTTCTAATCTAGTGACGCTTGAAGGATCCTCGGACTGTTCCGTACGATGCAAGATCTACAATGAAGTTGAAGAAAATAATTCTATGCAGGGTTTTCCCATTTTAACACTTCCGATTCGTTTAGAATGGAAGGGTCTGATAGAAAAAGAGACTTACAGGGGGCAGAAGCGAAAAGAAGTGTCGAATCAACAGCAACACACACAAACTCTGAAGAAGATGTGGGACAAGGAGATTTAATATGGAACATCTCCCAGTATCACCTCTCTGTTTGAGGCATCTTTAGGTTTAACCTTTATACTTACATCCTTCATTGACATTGGTGAAGGGCTAATTGCTATTCGTATGTTTGCTAGGAGTTTTTCAAAAACTATATATAATGCAGTGAGGAATGAGACTGGTGAAATTAATATTTTCAAAAAGAAAAGTTTATATGTTCCGCCTATGCCTTATAACATTGAGGCTTTCTTAAAAGCATGTGAAAATAATATTTATAATGGTAATAGCGCCTTTCAATTTAATGATAATGTGCACAATCTTAGTAAGCATGAAAAAATTGCACTTCACAAGCTTAGGGATAACCATGAAATTGTTATTAGACCCTCAGATAAAGGGGGTCATATTGTTGTTATTAGACCCTCAGATAAAGGGGGTCATATTGTTGCCATGGATGCCAAGTACTACTTTAATACTATGGTAAATAAGTTACAACAGGATAGCACTTATCAAGAAATTTCAACAGATATAGTATATGATATGCAACATAGAATTTTTTGTGCACTGGAAGAATGTTTACATATGGGCTTAACTTTTAATTATTGCATTGTTGAATATCCACTTATACCTAGGTTGCAAGGGCTTCCAAAAATTCATAAAAATGCCCCAACTCCACCGTTTAGGCCCATAGTTGCTGGATCTAACTGGCTACCTGAACCTGTATCAATTTATTTAGATGAAGAGCTAAAGAAAGTGCTATCTAATTTTGATTATGTATTAAGAGATACTGAGCAGTTTTTAACTAACCTGTATGACACTACAATTGGGATAGATAATTTTAGTAATATTATTTTGGTTACCTTTGATGTGGTTGCTTTGTTCACTTCCATCCCAAATAAAGGACTAGGGATGGTTAAAACTTTAATGATAGAACAAAAATTGGTGGACAAAAATAAAGCAGATTTGTTATGCATGCTGTTAGAGATGGTTCTTGATAACATTTTTCTATTTCAAAACATTTGCTACAAACAGACAACAGGCGTAGCAATGGGTACTAGCTGCGCCAATACTTATGCTAATTTGGTAATGGTAGCCTGGGAGTTAGAACATCTGTTATTAACACCTCAAATAATATATTATAAAAGGCTTGTGGATGACCTTTTTATTCTTTGGCAAGGTGATGAAATGTCTCTACTTCGATTTTATGAGAGAATCAATAATAGTATTGATTTTTTTAAATTCACCATGAAATACTCCCGGGAAAGTATAGATTACTTGGATGTTACTGTCCATGTTAAACAAGGGATTGATTCGTAGCACTACAATATACAGAAAACCCTGTTATAAACCATCTTATTTGCACAGGGACAGCATGCATAACCCCAGAGTTTTCCACAATATTGTGAAAGGGCAAGCGATGCTTACTTCGAGACAGTGCTGCAACCAGGATATATATAATGAATGAATTAAAATGAAAACTAATTTTGTTAAAAGAGGTTCTAATGAATTTGAAATCAACAAAATTTACAAGCAAGTGGTTTCGCAAAGAGGAGGTCAAGCAAAACCCTATTTTTCACATAGACCAAGAAATCTTCGGAATACAAGTTCTAAAACAGCACTTACTAAATTACCCCTTATCTTACCTTATGCTACGAATGTGACTAGAATAGAACAGATCATAGCTCAAAATTGGCATATTTTGTTAGTAGATGATCTTTACTGCAAGTATAGTGGGTGGACAACCGACTTATGTATACAAGAATAAAAAATGTCTGAAACATCAATTATGTTACCCCACCACTTTGGCTGAGAATAGAGAGGTGATGTGGCTAGGCACAAGATGATGTGGTAAATGTGCACAATATCAATACATTGATGAATCATGATTTTTTAGGCACCCTGACACTGGTTATTTATGGGAGTTAAGAAATTCTAGTACTTGCATATCTAAAAATCTAGTGTATATAGCCACCTGCATGGAATGTTATGAATTGGGGACCATATGTACTGCACATCTAAGGGGTTTATATATAGTGCTCTAGCCAAACATACTCTACAATTAGGAGAGAAACATCAGTTTCGGTTCCAAGCATTACAGCTACAAGAAATAAATGTAAGAATGGGTGATCTAGTAAACAATACAGAAACTTTAGAGAGCAAATGGATTTTAAGGCTAGGTGCACATAGGGGGCATGGTCTTAATGACACAGTCCCTTTAAAACCCATACTAAAAAATAGAAGGGTAAAATGAAATGATTTATTAATTTGGATGTTTATATTTATAGTTACATTGATATTTATTTACCCATATATATCTACTGCTGCTAAGGCATTTCATTATTTAGTATTTATTGTATTTTATCCTCACTGTTGCATTTTAATAGCATTTGTATTTCATTGCATTGCATGCGTTTTACTGAGCTCTCAGTGCTTATAGTTTAGCTTAGTTGTTGAAAATTCCTTTCTAGTGAACTAATTACCTTGTTTAATTGATTGCTTCAGTTTAGCTATAGGTTACTTTTTAATTGTTTTAGTGTTTTAGCTATTTAAATCAAAGAATAATGGATTTTTGAATATACATCTGAAGCGGATCCTTATTGCTGTGAAAGCGTTTGCGTTTCCTTTGGCCTAATAAATATTTGGATTTTTGTATCAATTTTAACCTGTTCCCTTCCTGATTCTCATCTTGGTTTGCGTGTGTTCGTATTTATTTTGTTTATATTTATTTACATGTCATCTAACTTTTTCTGGGTGTGCTAATATTTTCAGTTTATTATTTGCAATAGTGCAGGATAGAGCCTTGTGATAGTTATGCAGTATCAGAACAGACGTCTATATTTGAGTATTTTGTTGATCTGTTCCCTCTTCTATACTCTTCTAACAATGACACTTCTCTTAATTGCTTTAAAGGTTTCTCTGTCTTATACTTCCATGATGGCTTTCGATTTCTCCTCTTCCTTTCCCTTACTAGCCTGTCTTTTGCGGTAAGACTTTATTATTAATTTAGCTGCATAGTAATATATACTGTTTACTTTTGTTATATTGCATGAATCTCTATGAGCGATCCTAATTATATTCATTTATTTTATCAAATTCCTAACTATTTAGGTTTTATTGACTTTCTGTAGTCTTTCATTGATCTTAATGTCTGTCCATCTCTATTAAATCAAGCAATTCTTCTATTAGATCATTTCCTTCAAAACTAAGGACACATTATTTGTTCTCCATTTTCTGCAGGCATGCTATAAGAAAGTTCCTGACCATCCTCCTGTGCCACATTCTGTTCAGTTTTATTTCGTTATCCATTGCTCTTTCATATGGGAACTCTATCACTCCACAATATTGATGGCGTCAGAGTCCTTCCCTTGCTGTGCAACTCTATCTGAACGTTTGTACTGGTTTCCTATGGAATGTTTAAAAGTATCTTCGTATGGCAACTGATCAGATGCTTTCCGCTCCACTACAGATGTTTCTGTGGCATGAAAGATGGGTTATCTTGTGCCCTTTTTTCTTTGGATATAGAAAGGGATATAAATGGAAAAGATGACATCTGCTCTTTGTAGGTAAATGTAAAAGTTAGTTCTGTTTTCCAGAGTGAAGAAATGAAGGACCCTAGAAATGCAATTAAGACTGTTCAAAGGTGCATAGGTTCTGAGATAGGTACCAGGTTATTTGCCCGAGGGCATTTATAAGCCTAGCCAGAGTATGTTGGCTTTCGCCTCCCCATTTATTAACTAATTCTCTGCCAAGCAGAGCCAATGAAGTGATCCCAGGGGTGTATTTTCTGTTACCCATCCACTCGTCAAGGTTTCTCTTGACCATTAGTGAGGGACTCTGCCTAATGTAGTTTGGAATTTTGTTCCAAAGTATGGGGTGTGTCTGTGACAGGAATCTCTCTCTCCAGCATGTTCTATTTATTGTTGCGAGGTTTAGCTCACTAGAGCTCGTGACTCGCAGTGACTTGGATTTCTTTAGGTGGAGCATGTCCATCAATTCCGAGTTGGACATGGCTTTGCAAGTCAGGCAGAGATCACCTCTGAGTAAGCACTATGCCACTGAATACAGCCAGAGTATTTTCAGTCGGGCTGCATAGGACATATGTTTGAGGCCAGTAATCCGTTTGGTGAGGTACTTTTGTGGTCTTTCCAGCTGTTGGAAGTGTCTTGTGAATGTGGCATTGTACTCTATGATGGGTCTGATGAGTGATGAGTAGAGGGGCACTATAACCTCTTTATTTCTAGATACGAACCCTTTATTAATTAGATGGGCCACATAGAAGGATTTCCTAACTACCTTTGGCAATATGATTGTCAGTGGAGATGTTACTATCTACTTGGGTCCCCAAATCTCTTATTACCTCTTCTGTATTAAGGGGGCTGCCACCTATGTGGTAATTCATGGGTGTTTTGTTTTTCGCAAACGGGATGACTATACATTTTTTGGCATTTAGCTTGAGACCATGACTTTGACACCAGGTGTCTCTCTCAGTAAGGCCCTTTTGGAGAATGTCCGTGTCAGCCGGAGAGTCAATTATGGCTCACAGTTTGCAGTCATTGGCAAACTTGGTTAGCCATAGTCCTCCTGTGTTTGCCTGTACTTCTGAGAAGTATATGCCGAACAGTAGGGGTCCCAGGACTGAGCTTTGTGGGACTCCACTTATGACTGGTTTAGAGTCAGACCTGGAGCCCGCTATTCTTACAGTGCGAGTTCTGTCTGTAAGCCAGTTGGCAACCCATCTCGTGACGTAGGGGTTTAGGTTCAGGCTGGTGAGTTTTTCTGTAATACCTGAGTGGGTAATGGTGTCGAAAGCCTTGGTGAGGTCAAGGTAGGCTGTGTGAACCACCTTTCCCTCTTCTATGGCTGTCTCGAAAAAGTCAACCAGGTTTAGTTGGCATGATCTGCCCTTAAAGCTGAACTGGGTCGGGTCAAGTGATGATGTGCTCCATAGCCTTGCAGACCAGGCTAGTCGGGCTTATGGGGCAATAGTTACCAGGGTCAGTTGTGGCCCCTCCTTTGAGGAGAGGAATGACTGTTGCTGTGCACTATTCTATGGGCAAGTAGCCTGTGGAGAAGCTGAGGTTGAACAGCGTGTTTAGGTGGGGGGTAGGTTTGTTCTGTAGTTTGTGCAAGACGCAGCCTGGGACACCATCTGGCCCCATTGACTCTCTGACTTTTGGCTTTTGAAAGGGCAGTTTTCACCTGTGCATCTGTAATTTCCGGGACACTACACATTTCCGGTATTGTTGTGGGCCCTTATGGGGGTGACAGGAGGGGTGAAGTTTGCACTTATCTGCCAGGATGTTGGCATTATCAATAGGTTCAGTATATTTGTGCTATTTTGCACTAGCTCAGTGCATGTCTGCGAGTTGCCACTTAGATTCTTAACATAGCTAAAGAAGGCTTTGTGGTTATCTTTTGAATCCTTGGCTATTTTTCTTTCGAAGTTAAGCCTTGGATGATTTTATAAGGGACCTTAGTTTCTTACTGATACAGATCAGGGATGTCTTTCCTTCTTGGTATTTGCTTTTGTTTCTGAACTAGTTTCCTACTTCTATTGTATAGCCTGTTAATTTAATTGCATTTGATTGAACTGTGTTTGCCGTAGTATTGCACTGCAATTTGAGTTGTATTTACTGCTGTTTTAGCTGTTTTCTGTTAAAAAAATTCTAAGCTTGTTTCCTGCCTTTCCTGTAACTAGTCTAGTCCAGATACGGACTTGCTGTATCCAATACTGTTGGTAAGCTTCTGAGTCCCCCAGCCTTTCTGTGTTGGAGGAAAGCCTTCTAGCTTATCAGTGGGAGTGGTAAGCACTAGGTAGCCTACCTACCATGGGAAGAGTGGGTTTTGGCCCAGAAATTGTAGTTCATTGGCCATTTGGGCAGTTTTTCCATCTCTTTCTACTTTCTGGTTTAAAAGCCTGCTTTGCGTTTGGTCCCCACCTTTCCTGTAACTAGTGTAGTCCAGGTACAGATTTGCTGTATCCAAGACTGTTGGTAAGCTTTTGAGACCCCCAAGCCCTTCTGTGTTGGATAGAAGCCTTGTAGCTTATCAGTGGGAGTGGTAAGCACTAGGTAACCTATCTACCACAGGAGGAGTGGTTTCTGGCCCAGAAATGATAGTTTATTGGCCATTTGGGAAGCTTTTCCATCACTTTCAACCTTCTGATTTAAAAGCCTCTGTTTGCGCTGGTTTCCTCCCTTTCCTGTTACTAGTCTAGTCCAGGTACAGATTTGCTGTATCCAGGACTCTTTGTAAGCTTCTGAGCCCCCCCCCCCAAGCCTTTCCGTGTTGGAGGGAAGCCTTCTAGCTTATCAGTGGGAGTGGTAAGCAGTAGGTAGCCTATCCTGCATGGGAAGAGTGAGTTTTGGCCAAGAAATTGTAGTTTATTTGGCCATTTGGGCAGTTTTCCTTCTTTCAACTTGCTGGCTTAAAAGCCCACTTTTGTACTTGTTCCCCACCTTTCCTGTAACTAGTCTAGTCCAGGTACAGATTTGCTGTATCCAGGACTCTTTGTAAGCTTCTGAGCCCCCCAAGCCTTTCTGTGTTGGAGGGAAGCCTTCTAGCTTATCAGTGGGAGTGGTAAGCATTAGGTATCCTATGTATCGCAAGAGGTGTGGTTCCTGGCCCAGTAATTGTAGCTGTTGGCCATTTGGGCATTTTTTTTTCCAGCTCTTCAAACTTTCTGGTTTAAAAGCCGCACTTGCGCTTGTTTCCCACCTTTTCTGTAATTAGTCTAATCCAGATACAGAGTTGCTGTATCCAGGACTGTTGGTAAGCTTCTGAGCCCCACAAGCCTTTCTATGTTGGAGGAAAGCCTTCTAACTTATCAGTGGGAGTGGTAAGCACTAGGTAGCCTGTCCACCATGAGAGGAGTGGTTCTTAGCCCAGAAAGTGTAGTTTATTGACCATTTTGGACAGTTTGTCTCTCTCAACTTTCTGGTCTAAAAGACCACATCTGCTCTTGTTTCCCATCTTTCCTGTAACTAACCTACTGGGTAGCACTAGAAAGCCTTAAACTGATACAAGTCGCCTGGCTTAGAAGAAACATCAGTTTTCTGTACTTCTTGCTATACTTAACTGTTTTCTGCCTAAACACAGATTTTCCAGCATTTATTGTGATTTAAAAGCTTGTTCTTTTCACATATTGTACGTATTTGACTGCCTGCACTTTTAAAAATTTGTTTTTTGTTTAAATAATTTGTTTAACTGTTGTAGGTGTGATGGCCTTTTTCTGATAGTTTGTAGTAGTTTAAAGCTGTTTTTAAGTGCATTTTTTGCTGTTTTTGCCTTAAAATAATTCCTCGTTTCCTGCCTTTCTAAGCTAGTATAGTCCAGTTTTCAGGATACTGCTGAATTTAGGGCTGTAATACTAGTTTCTGAGTTGCCCACACCTTACTTGGATAGAAGGAAGTTTCTCTATTCACCTGTGAGAGAGGGGAGCTTTGAGCAGCCCATCTGTCTCTGGAGGAGTGGTTCCAGCCTAGAAGGTAGTAGTTTATTGGCCATTTTGGGCTAATTTCTCTCCCTTTCATTTCCCTACTATAAAAAAGTGTTTGCATGGTTTTGGGAGCCAGGCAGCGCCGGTTAGCTACGGTTAAATTATTCCCAGCTCCACTAAGTCTTCTCTTCAGTTTTTCCCTTGAAATTAGTTTAACTCTCAACCTAAGCACTCAAAAGCATCCTACAGCCCAGCACTTGCTCAGACCTTATAGCAAGCACTAATATACCCTAACACTTGATTGCCCAGCTGGGCAAGGTTCTTTATTCACCCCTCACCAACCAAGCAACTAAGCAGCTAACCCTACTATTCAGGCATGACCAAAGGACAATTTCAGATTTGCTCTCCAGTCCAGCTGGTGAATCTGGGTGTCCTGAGGTAATATTACAGCTGCCTCATGTACACAGACATCCCTCTTCTCCTACCACAAAATGCTAGCATATGCAAGAGATGCAATTATACAGCCAAACTGGAGGCTAGGCTGTCTTCACCCAAGACGGGAACAGACCGTCAAGAGGAGAAGGTTAACACTTTCATCACACATCCAGCCACACACAGAACTACTAAAACAGCACTGGCAAAAATACACAAAATCATACTTGGTTCTAAATAAAAACCTGCAAAAGCATTTGAGACCTCCAAAGCAGACACCCAAACAACCTGCACCTCCCGTGACAAACCAGACAACACACAAAACACAAAATCAGTGTGCCGCACCATCACAGCCCTTAAGGCGAAATAACATGCCTAATACACTAGTAATAGGTGACTCTATAGTCAGGCACACTGACGTCCCACTCACTAGGCTGGACAAGCAGAAGGTTACTGTTAGTTGCTTGTTGGGAGCCAGAATCAGCCGCATAACACACGCACTCAGGTCACTCCAGAACAAGTACAAATATGACTCTGTCATTGTTCATGTTGGCGTGAATGACCTGAGACATACCTCCCTGGACTACATGATCATGTAGTCCAGGCTGGTATGACCCTGAGTAGTATCCTGCCCTCACCAAGAATGATACCTCAGTATAAAGAAAAATGATCAATTTCAACAATTGGCTAAGCTTCTGGTGTCATTCAAAGGGGATCCAGTGTCAGCCTGGGATGACATGCTCGACAATCCGCATTGCTTCACAAGAGAAGTCTTGCACCTATCACCCCTAGGCTTTCGAATACTGGCCAAGGCTCTTGCTGCCCCCATAGTGCCTTTTTTAGGCAAGGCTCAAAATTCAAACCCACCTCCATAAACAGCACAATTAACAAAAAACTGAGGCTTCTGCTACTCAATGCCAGGAGTTTGATCTCAAAATGGATGCGTTCCAAGCACTCCTAAGTATGGAGAACGTTGACATCTGTGCAGTAACTGAAACCTGGTTCAAGGCTCCAGAGAGCACCCCAGCACTACCGGGCTACAACTCGTACCACACGTTTCAGCCACAAAACACAGACCGAAACACACAAGGAGGGGGTGTATCCATATTCATCAAGGATACCTACACCTCCGGGTTAGTGGTGCAGCATGATACCTCAGAGATCATCCATGTGCAACTAACATTGGGCAAATCTACAATGCAAATGGTGGCCTGCTACAGATCGCCCTCCATGACCCAGGACGACCACTCCACCTTTCTGGAGACACTGGAAAACATGAAGGTCCTACCGAACACCATGATATTGGGTGATTTCAGTGAAAACTACTTGAGTACAAACTCCCAGGCCCAGCGCTTCCTGGAATTCATCAACTCAAACGCCCTGGATCAGCTGGTAAACTCCCCTATCAGAGGTGAAAACATATTGGACCTGGTCATCACCAACATGGGGACAGGTGTTCCACACCGGTGGTCAACCCATCACTGGTTAGATCAGACCATAAACTAATCACTCTGGATGTCCACACCCCACCACCAGCAGCTGAGCAGTCCTGGGGCAACAGGCATTGAGTATGCAAATTCATTAGTCTATGAATGCAGAAGAAACTGTGTTTTTTGTGCGTCTTTGAAAACAGTTTGTTGGGTACCAGCAATGAGACTTAAGATGTCTTGCCTTGGTGGGCAGCAAGACAGCAGAGCTGTTTAGAGTAGTGCAGATGGCTCAAGGACCGTAATGTCTTCCCTTACATACCTGGGTGCTGCACTGCTTACTAGTGGTGGGATTCAAATTTCTTCAGTGCCGGACAGGTTGTTGTAGATTGGTAGCAGTGGGCCACCTGAAATATTGGTAGCAGTGGGTAGGATTTGAAACTGTGTCAGTACCATCTCTGTCATCGCATAATGGTGGCAGTGGACAGCCAATCACACCATGTTTGGAAATATCACTTGGTTATGCTTTCTTCCATTGGAGACTGCTCCAAATTGTTAGTCTCTCTAGACATTTTTTTTCTGGTTATAATTTAAATTTTACAGAAAAAGAGCCATTCACTGTTTAGTGTTAGAGAGCCTTTTAGTTTACTGCAGACCTTGGGTATAACTACTTCACCTAGCAGTCCTAGTTGCAAATTGCATAATATTCAGAAATGATGAATTTTATTTCAGCAGTTTTTGTTTAAGATGGAGCAAGCAAAAATTTTCCTCTCGCCAAAAGTCTGTTATAAAAGTGAATGTCCAAAATTTTTTATTTTTGATGCTTATTATCAACATGTTTTTCACTATACTAAACACCATCTTAAAATTGTTTGGTATCAAAACTCCGTCTATATTTCATATGAGAAACTTTATGGCCTTCTGAAACTTTAAGGGGTAATTGCTCAAAATTACATCACCCACTAACTGCAGTCAAACCTGGTATCATGCTTAACTGAATGTAAGCTAATAATTGAACTTATTTGCTGTTGCTAACCCTCCGTTATTACCACTTTCATGCAATTCCACTATATCCAGAATAAAAGGTACTTAAACCAATTTCTTTAATTAGGCTACTGAATTTTTGTACATCAAATATTTCTGCGGTATAAAACCACCTCAAAACACTTGTGTGAGGAAAAGCAGTATCTTGTAAAGATTCTCACACTCTCACACTCTCACACTCTCACACTCTCACACTCTCACACCATCCTCTAACTGTAGCTGACTTCTCTGTTAAGAAATTTCCATCAGCATATCAAATCTGTACATTTCATTGCTTAGCTAAATGGCACATCTCTAATATTGTATTTGGTCATTCCGTATTTAGAGGGATTAATAGGACTGTTCTTAAAGTTCAAAAACATTTAAAATATCCCAAATGGTTAAAAAGCCCTATACTGCCCATCATACCTGTTATATCAACATGTACATTTTTAGTCAAGCTACACTTTAAACTTCAGGTGTTGGAATCAGTTAAACTCTGAAAACAATGCAAATTTATGGGCTTATTTGCAGACAGAACTTTAATTTGCATAACCTTTGAAAAGTGATTTCTAAGTAATTATCAATGCACATTTGACTATTTCCAAAAATCCTTCCTTCTTCCCAAATGTATAACCCATTTTTTAAATACTAAAGAGAAGTTGGTCTTGTCCCATGGCCAAAACTAATGGCAAGACATTTTCAATAAACTTTATTCTTGCATATACAATCTGAGTTACCCTGGTAGCAACCTGTTTTAAACTGAGTTGGTAAAACTTCCAAAAGCCATTGCTATGACAAGGTCAGTTGGTACCCTGGCCATGCCCCCATTTGACACCACATACCTCCCAGCTGTCCAGAATTTTCCCTCATATTTTTCTTTTCATCATAAAATGTGTGGTTTTCTGAAAAGTCACTGAAGATTGAAGTCATTAAATAAATACAGAGATTAGAATTCCAGGCTTCATATCCATTAGAGAATGTATGCTAATGCAAAACCTGTTCTAGCAACTTTGAGTTTATAAGAGCAATATTTAAAATGTGTCCCCATTTTTGGCTGTGTCCAGATTTCTTGTACAGGTTGAGAGGTGTGTACCATCGATAAAAAAAAGTCCTCTGATTTGAGGACATCCTGAAGATAAAACTAGCTCTTTGCTGCAGCTCCTCACAATGATTGTGATGTCATTTAAATTTAAGCCTGTGCTAGCAATTCTTTTAAATTTCAGTGACCAATCAAGACCTCCTTCTCACTTTGTGCCTAGATGCAGTCATACCCTTTGCCTAACTTTTTCTACGCTTTTGCCAGCAGTTAAATGTGTTGTTAATTGTGCTAACTGCAGTATTACAGTTTTGTATTGCAATAATGCTTGACAAGGTGTATTATTGGAGAAATAACATTTTCCCCAGTAATACACAAGAGGGCATTATTGCACTTAGAGAATGGGTTATCTGTTAAAAAATTTTTTCTGTCTTCTGTATATATTTTATATATTTGATGTAAAATAGTTTCTCCTCCTGATGTTTCAAACTTGCGGTAACATGTAAGTTTTGGTAGTATTGTACATCCAAAATGTAAGTTTTGGTAGTATTGTACATCCAAAATGTAAGTTATGAAAGTATTCTATCTGTGGTTATATATATACATACATATATACAGACATGAACATTTAGAGGCACAGACAGGCAGGTACACAACAAGCAATCTGAGTGAATAAACCTCAGATGTCTCATCATGAGCAAATGAATGAGAAAAAAAGAATCCCAGAATGCAAGGCATTACACCCCCCCCCTCAAGCCTATTTTCTGTCTTGGAGCACTTAAGCTGCTATTAAGTCACTGATTAACGTCTTTGAATAATTCCCGACTTGGAGTGTTGTACTCCTTTAATGGATCCATGTTAATGGAATCCCTGTTGCAGTCAGCACCCTCTATCATGCTCTCTCTTCACTTTTCCTCTCTGTCTGACACATGCATACACGTACCCACCCACATGTGGTGATCTTGATTTTTTTTTTTTTTTTTTTTAAATATGCTGTTGTGAAATGGTGGAATTTTCTTCAGTGGGCATTACCTGTAGGTTAACACACTGCTGGACAATCTTCATTCTCCATTTAGGGTGCAATGTACAGTTTAACCATTCTCTAAACTAGTGTTCACTAGCATAGGGGGTTGGTGGTTGGGATAATGGCTAAGGTGTTTATTTCACAGTCACAGGGTACAGGGTTTCTCGGCCTTGAAAGGGAAATTGGTGGGTCTCAAAGCAGCCTATGAGAACAAACTAGTCTATTACATAGAATGTCGCACAGCTCATAAGCAAATGTATGGCATCTAGGTCTAAAGGTGTAGTGTTACTCTATTCTGCCCTTATCAAACCTATCCTTGAATACAGTGCCAACTTTAGCATATACCTAACTAGGCAGCTGCAGTATTTGGAACACCGTCAAAGGTTTCTCACTAGGAGAATTTGAGGTATCAGTACAGGTGTCTTGCACAGATCGCCTTAAGGCCCATCTCTCTCCTGTCTCTCCTTCAGGTTACTGAGAATTTCATCTTGCCTGTAATATAAGGCATACACAGACCTAGCTCCAATAGACCTCTTGCACATGTGCAAAACAGCACCAGGAACACTAAATCCAAAGACCTGAACTTTGTCTGTGACATAAATAAAACATGCTGAAGAGACGGATGTTCTTCGTGTTTCACTGTTGCAGTCATCACATTTGGGTTATCTGCCTGCAAGTAGCCCTCAGCCAGCCTGAATACCAGAGTCTTGGATTCCTGCTTCAGATGCTGTCTCTTCTTCCATGACGTCAGGTTGTCAGGGTTATAAAACATGCAGCCAATGCCATTGCTTCAGTCTTTCTTACCGTGCGGTGCCCGAAGCAGAAGCAGTTCGAAAGTACCGGTCGGCCGTCTCCTGAAATTTTCGTTTTCAAGTTTCAGAACCGAAGTCTTCAAAAAAAAAAGATAGTACCCCATTGGGGATATTTTTTCTTGCTCCAACCCGATGTCAGTAAAAGTTAACAAGTGTCATAACTGTGGAAAGCAAATATCTCATAAAGATTTTCATTCATATTGCATTCCCTGCTTAAGCCCAGACCACGACGTCCATCGCTGTTGGTTTTGTGCCTTGTTCAACCTCTGAACTGTTTGTCATCTGGCTATCTTTGCAGCAAATTATTTTGGTCCTCTGTATCCGTACTCCAAAATGGCTTCATTAAGCCATCCAGCTATCGATCTTCCGAAAAATGTAAGGATAGAGAGAGAGCCCGCATAGGTCCAACACTGCCGATGACACTTCTGTAAAGCTAGTCACCAGTCTGCCGGTACTCAGTGAGGTGCTTCTGTAAAGCTAGTCACCAGTCTGCCGGTACTCAGTGGGGCACTTTTGCAGCCCCTCATACCCACTACTTCAGATTCGCAGGCCTCTACTGAGACCCATTCGGAGTCCTGTATGCCACGAGATGCTTCTTTGACTATAGAACCTGTGGCTGTCTCTACCTTAGATTGGTCTGGAGCTGCTGTGCAGGCACTGGCTTCTGAGGATGTACTCAGGCCTACAGACTTTCATTTTAAACCAATGCCATCTTCTTCTTCCAGGCCTAAAACTCGCACCACGCCTAGAAAACCGATGTCCAAACTGCATGCTCAGGCTCATATGCCTAAAAAACAAATGCTTGGAATGGCTGAAGACCTTATTACCTTAATTAGAGGAAGCCAGCCTTCCCTCTGAGACCTAGAACTGACTTTCCTTCTGATCAGGAATCTGATATTTCTGTTCCTTCTGATTACCAGGATTTGCCCTTATCTACCTATGAGGATTCTGATGCAGAGGATTCCATTCCCTCTGCTTCCCCTCCAGAAGATTTTTTTTTTGGTGAAACCTTGCACACTCTCTTAGGGAGCATTTCCACTGGGAAAGCCAGGATTACTCTGACTCCAAAAAGAGGCTTGGGGAATTCTTAACTCCTTCCTCAACACAGGCCTTTAGCTATCCCTCCTGTTCTGGACATTGTAGATAATGCTTTGTTGGAATCTAGCCTTTCCCCAGACGCTTTAATACCTGTCAGGTTTTCTGGGAGCTGGAGGTAGAGTACCTGACTCTCACAAGTTCCTCTTCAAGAATCCTACTGCGGATCCAGCAACCATTTCCCAAGGACCAAAAGGCATTAAGGCTACTGCTGCCAAAAATCCTAGCCCTTCTGATAGAGATTCTAGAGCCTTGGACAGATTGGGTAAGAAGGTTTACACTTCTGCTGCCTTGGCCGTTAGGGCTTTAAATTGCCAGTTTCATATGTTAAAGTACCAACAGCATATTATGGGACTACTTAAACAGAAAATTATGTTGATTCCTGACTGTGCTGAACACAAAACATTACAGGATTTAATTGCATTCTGCAGAACAAGTTGGTGCATCTTGCAGGGTTGCTGTCACTGGGTCTGTACTTAGAAGGCATGCTTGACTTGAGCAAAACTTGTCCAATCATGTTAAAGCTGAATTACTGGATGCTTCCTTAAACCAAGACTGCCTGTTTGGCAATAAAGCAGAAGTCCTCAAAAGGATGGAGGAAAAAGCTAAATCTATGCAAATTGTTAGATTTCCTACAAGTACAGCCTCTCAAATTTAGTAGGCATTGGCCTTCAAAGAATTGGTCCTTTCCAGTCTCTTCCAGGCCTTCTCAGTCCAAACCCAGAAATAGCAGATCACCTAGGTTACAGTCTCAGGCTACGCACAGACCTAAGCAGTGGCAGACTCCCACTTCAAAGCAGGGAGTAGTAAGCCACCTCCCTACGGAAAAATGGCACAATGATTTAACCTTAACCCTTCCAAGCCCTATTCAACTGCCTGCTTCCTTAGGAGGAAAGCTCGCCCTGCATGCACAAAACTGGGAACTCATTACCCAGGACAAATAGGTTTTGAATATAGTTTCCTAAGGATACAGATTCCACTTCCACACCCTACCAACCCCAAACGGTTGGCCAGACCTACCCCCAAATCAGTGGGCAGAGGCCCAACAGCAGTTTCTCTCTCTTCTAAGTATCAGGGCTATTCAACCTGTCTCAGCAGAACAAAGGGCACAAGGTTTTTATTCAAGACTTTTCCTGGTACCCAGAAAAGACCACTCCTGGTGTCCTATCCTGGACCTTTCTATTCTAGACACCTTTCTGGTAATCCCAAAATTCAAAACGCTAACACTTCAACAGCTGCTTCCTATGCTAGGCAAAGATGCCTGGTTGGCAACCATCGACTTAAAGTAAGCTTTACCTGCACATTCCAGTAAGGGAATTTTGCAGGAAATACCTATGCTTCAGGGCAGGCTCCATGCACTATCACTTCTCTGCAGTTCCGTTTGGCTTATCTACTGCACCCAGGGTATTCACAAAGTGTCTAGCTCCAGCCTTTGCATTTTGCAGGCAGAGAAATATTCAAATATAAAACACAAAAACAGGCATCTGGAGGGAACACTGTCCCAAAATATTGTTGATGCATTTTATTCAGACACAGAGGCTTTATACATATTTATTCAGACACAGAGGCTTTATACATATTTATTCAGACACAGAGGCTTTATACATATTTATTCAGACACGGAGGCTTTATACATATTTATTCAGACACGGAGGCTTTATACACATTTATTCAGACACGGAGGCTTTATACACATTTATTCAGACACGGAGGCTTTATACACATTTATTCAGACACGGAGGCTTTATACACATTTATTCAGACACGGAGGCTTTATACACATTTATTCAGACACGGAGGCTTTATACACATTTATTCAGACACGGAGGCTTTATACACATTTATTCAGACACGGAGGCTTTATACACATTTATTCAGACACGGAGGCTTTATACACATTTATTCAGACACGGAGGCTTTATACACATTTATTCAGACACGGAGGCTTTATACACATTTATTCAGACACGGAGGCTTTATACACATTTATTCAGACACGGAGGCTTTATACACATTTATTCAGACACGGAGGCTTTATACACATTTATTCAGACACGGAGGCTTTATACACATTTATTCAGACACGGAGGCTTTATACACATTTATTCAGACACGGAGGCTTTATACACATTTATTCAGACACGGAGGCTTTATACACATTTATTCAGACACGGAGGCTTTATACACATTTATTCAGACACGGAGGCTTTATACACATTTATTCAGACACGGAGGCTTTATACACATTTATTCAGACACGGAGGCTTTATACACATTTATTCAGACACGGAGGCTTTATACACATTTATTCAGACACGGAGGCTTTATACACATTTATTCAGACACGGAGGCTTTATACACATTTATTCAGACACGGAGGCTTTATACACATTTATTCAGACACGGAGGCTTTATACACATTTATTCAGACACGGAGGCTTTATACACATTTATTCAGACACGGAGGCTTTATACACATTTATTCAGACACGGAGGCTTTATACACATTTATTCAGACACGGAGGCTTTATACACATTTATTCAGACACGGAGGCTTTATACACATTTATTCAGACACGGAGGCTTTATACACATTTATTCAGACACGGAGGCTTTATACACATTTATTCAGACACGGAGGCTTTATACACATTTATTCAGACACGGAGGCTTTATACATTTATTCAGACACGGAGGCTTTATACACATTTATTCAGACACGGAGGCTTTATACACATTTATTCAGACACGGAGGCTTTATACACATTTATTCAGACACGGAGGCTTTATACACATTTATTCAGACACGGAGGCTTTATACACATTTATTCAGACACGGAGGCTTTATACACATTTATTCAGACACGGAGGCTTTATACACATTTATTCAGACACGGAGGCTTTATACACATTTATTCAGACACGGAGGCTTTATACACATTTATTCAGACACGGAGGCTTTATACACATTTATTCAGACACGGAGGCTTTATACACATTTATCCAGACACGGAGGCTTTATACACATTTATCCAGACACGGAGGCTTTATACACATTTATCCAGACACGGAGGCTTTATACACATTTATCCAGACACGGAGGCTTTATACACATTTATCCAGACACGGAGGCTTTATACACATTTATCCAGACACGGAGGCTTTATACACATTTATCCAGACACGGAGGCTTTATACACATTTATCCAGACACGGAGGCTTTATACACATTTATCCAGACACGGAGGCTTTATACACATTTATTCAGACACGGAGGCTTTATACACATTTATTCAGACACGGAGGCTTTATACACATTTATTCAGACACGGAGGCTTTATACACATTTATTCAGACACGGAGGCTTTATACACATTTATTCAGACACGGAGGCTTTATACACATTTATTCAGACACGGAGGCTTTATACACATTTATTCAGACACGGAGGCTTTATACACATTTATTCAGACACGGAGGCTTTATACACATTTATTCAGACACGGAGGCTTTATACACATTTATTCAGACACGGAGGCTTTATACACATTTATTCAGACACGGAGGCTTTATACACATTTATTCAGACACGGAGGCTTTATACACATTTATTCAGACACGGAGGCTTTATACACATTTATTCAGACACGGAGGCTTTATACACATTTATTCAGACACGGAGGCTTTATACACATTTATTCAGACACGGAGGCTTTATACACATTTATTCAGACACGGAGGCTTTATACACATTTATTCAGACACGGAGGCTTTATACACATTTATTCAGACACGGAGGCTTTATACACATTTATTCAGACACGGAGGCTTTATACACATTTATTCAGACACGGAGGCTTTATACACATTTATTCAGACACGGAGGCTTTATACACATTTATTCAGACACGGAGGCTTTATACACATTTATTCAGACACGGAGGCTTTATACACATTTATTCAGACACGGAGGCTTTATACACATTTATTCAGACACGGAGGCTTTATACACATTTATTCAGACACGGAGGCTTTATACACATTTATTCAGACACGGAGGCTTTATACACATTTATTCAGACACGGAGGCTTTATACACATTTATTCAGACACGGAGGCTTTATACACATTTATTCAGACACGGAGGCTTTATACACATTTATTCAGACACGGAGGCTTTATACACATTTATTCAGACACGGAGGCTTTATACACATTTATTCAGAACCACGGAGGCTTTATACACATTTATTCAGACACGGAGGCTTTATACACATTTATTCAGACACGGAGGCTTTATACACATTTATTCAGACACGGAGGCTTTATACACATTTATTCAGACACGGAGGCTTTATACACATTTATTCAGACACGGAGGCTTTATACACATTTATTCAGACACGGAGGCTTTATACACATTTATTCAGACACGGAGGCTTTATACACATTTATTCAGACACGGAGGCTTTATACACATTTATTCAGACACGGAGGCTTTATACACATTTATTCAGACACGGAGGCTTTATACACATTTATTCAGACACGGAGGCTTTATACACATTTATTCAGACACGGAGGCTTTATACACATTTATTCAGACACGGAGGCTTTATACACATTTATTCAGACACGGAGGCTTTATACACATTTATTCAGACACGGAGGCTTTATACACATTTATTCAGACACGGAGGCTTTATACACATTTTTTCAGACACGGAGGCTTTATACACATTTTTTCAGACACGGAGGCTTTATACACATTTTTTCAGACACGGAGGCTTTATACACATTTATTCAGACACGGAGGCTTTATACACATTTATTCAGACACGGAGGCTTTATACACATTTATTCAGACACGGAGGCTTTATACACATTTATTCAGACACAGAGGCTTTATACACATTTATTCAGACACAGAGGCTTTATACACATTTATTCAGACACAGAGGCTTTATACACATTTATTCAGACACAGAGGCTTTATACACATTTATTCAGACACAGAGGCTTTATACACATTTATTCAGACACAGAGGCTTTATACACATTTATTCAGACACAGAGGCTTTATACACATTTATTCAGACACAGAGGCTTTATACACATTTATTCAGACACAGAGGCTTTATACACATTTATTCAGACACAGAGGCTTTATACACATTTATTCAGACACAGAGGCTTTATACACATTTATTCAGACACAGAGGCTTTATACACATTTATTCAGACACAGAGGCTTTATACACATTTATTCAGACACAGAGGCTTTATACACATTTATTCAGACACAGAGGCTTTATACACATTTATTCAGACACAGAGGCTTTATACACATTTATTCAGACACAGAGGCTTTATACACATTTATTCAGACACAGAGGCTTTATACACATTTATTCAGACACAGAGGCTTTATACACATTTATTCAGACACAGAGGCTTTATACACATTTATTCAGACACAGAGGCTTTATACACATTTATTCAGAGACAGAGGCTTTATACACATTTATCCAGACACAGAGGCTTTATACACATTTATCCAGACACAGAGGCTTTATACACATTTATTCAGACAGAGGTCAACAATATTTTGGGTCCGTGTTCCTTCCAGGTGCTTGTTTTTGTGTTTGGTTTTGCTTGGCACTTTTTGTTCATTTTTTTGGGGGGGGGAATATTCAAATATACCCATACTTGGACAATTGTCTGATTCAGCCAGAAAGCCAGGACTTGCTATTAAAACATCTGGCATTCCTAAAGAAACTTCTAACCTCACTGGGGTACACCATAAACAAAAAGAAATCTCACCTGGTACCCTGCCAACAGATTGCATTCCTGGGAGCAAGCTTGAACGCAACTTCCCAGATGGCTTTCCTCACTCCAGAGAAACAAGTTTGACAACCTACTTCAAACTATTGGCCACAAAGACCCAGCTATCTGCAAGGAAAATTCTGCAAGCCTTGGGGTTCATGGCCTCTTGCACTCTACTAATTCCATATGCAAGACTACATATGAGGAAACTACAATGGTATCTAAAAAGCCTATGGTGTCAACATTCTCAGGACCTGGAATCAATGATCTCTATCATTCCTTGTATAAAGACAGAGTTCCTTTGGTGGGCAGAGGCCTGTTACCACAAGGGGCTTCCTTTCACTCTACCCTCTGATGCCCAAATCCTATCAACAGACACGTCAGACTATACATGGGGGGCTCACTTGGCAGGGAAGTGCATTCAGGGCAAATGGAACCTGAGACAGATGCGCCTGCATATCAACCAAAAAGAAAGTTTAGCTGTACAGAATTCCCTGACCGCCTTCAAAGACCGCATTCTTCCAGGACAACTATTGGTAAAGACAGAACACCACAGTTATCTGGTACATAAACAAGCAGGGGGGGGAACCCGCTCATACTTTCTCTGCAGACTAGCCATGGCTCTGTGGAACACAGCCTTGAGCTACCAAGTGCACCTACAAGCTCAGTTCCTGCCAGGCAAGCTAAATTCACTGGCAGATCTCATGGACCCACACGAATGGAAACTGGAACCAAAAATATTCAACCTCTTGAACAAATGGGGGACTCCAGAGGTAGACCTGTTTTCCTCCCCTCAGAACTACCAATTGGAGAAATTCTGCACAAGGAATTCCCACAGTCAAGCTTGGAAAGTGGATGCCCTGTCCTTTACCTGGGAAAGCCTCTTAGTTTATGCCTTCCCCCTCTGCCTCTCATCTCGAAGGTTCTGCAAAAGATCTAGCAGGACAAGCCAAGGACAATACTGATTGCACCAGACTGGCCACGCCAGCACTGGTACCCCCTCTTATGCAGTAAGACACTGCTGGAACCATGGCACCTGCCTCAGACCCCTTCCCTGCTGTCCCAGCAGGTGGACCAGATTCTACACCCTCAGCTTCAAACCCTGAACCTTGCAGCCTGGCTAATTCCTTGAGCTTTCCAGTAGCATTCCTCAGTTAGCAGGTGCTAGATGTCATTCTGGAGGCAAGAAGGTCTAATACTAGAAAATCCTATGCTGAAAAGTGGAAAAGATACTGTTCCTGGAGCCAGACTCCGGGGAGGCACAACGATGCTCAGCTTACCTCATATTCTTCAGTACTTAACAGAAATGCTCCACAAGGGCCTATCATTCTCGTCAATTAAAATTCTTCCCTCTGCCATTTCAGCACATTATAATATTAAGCCCACCCCTCTTCTCTCACCCGCTGCTAAAGCAGTCCCTTATAGGGGCCAAATATTTAAGACCCCCCCCCTGAGAGCCCCTACTCCAGCCTGGGACCTTAACTTTGTATTGGAAAAGCTCACTCTCCCTCCCTTTGAGCCAGCTGCAACTGAAGAGTTGAAATTCCTTTCTTGGAAAACAGCCTTCCTTCTAGCCATCACTTCAGCAAGAAAAGTGTCAATTACAGGCCCTCATGGCAGTGGAACCCTTCATTATCTTCCACACAGACAGGGTTTCCCTCAGGACCAATTTTATGCCCAATGTGGTGTCTAGTGTGGTCCTAAATCAGTCCATTCATTTGCCTACTTTTTTCCCTAATCCACAAAACAAAGGAGAATGAATACTGCACTTTGGATGTGCACAAACAACTTAGATTTTATTTGGACAAGACTAAGCCTCTCTTAAGATCTGAACAGCTGCTAGTTGGCCTTGCTGCAGGGGCAGAAGGGAAGGCCATTTCAAAGCAAACCATTTCTAAATGGATAGCCCATTGCATTAATTTCTGCTACAAGCACTATGGAAAACCTACCCCACAAGGGGATAAGATCACATCCCACCAGAGCTGCATCTACCTCTACAGCCTTTCTCAGATGAGTCCCTACCAAGGACATCCTAGAAGCTGCTACCTGGAGCTCTGTACATACCTTCACCAAGCATTACCACATGCCTATTTTTTTTTTAAATCCAGAGCTGGTTTTGCCACTGCAGTCTCGCAGGACTTAATAGCTGGCCCTAATGCTCTCTAACTTCCTCCTCTCTTCCTTAGCTTTGGGAATCAACCCAAATGTGATGACTGAAACAGTGAAACATGATGAACATAGTACAGTTGTGTACACTTACCATAAATGTAGATGTTAGAGTGTATTCACTGTTGCAGTCCTGGTTACCCTCCCTCCAGCCCCCCTGACTTTACTTGGCTCTACCTTTCCTTCTTTTTTGGTGTATTTAAGTTGTCTGGTGTATTTGCTTTTTGCTGGAGGTGTACCGTAACATATAATTGCTTCCCGTTGTGGGGGCACCTGACATCTGGTGCAAGAAAAACTGATGTAATGGCATCAGCTGCATGTTTTATACCCCTGACGTCATGGAAGAAGAAACAGCATCCGATGCAGGAATCCAAGACTCTGGTATTCAGGCCGGATAAGGGCTACCTTCAGGCAGATAACCCAAATGTGATGACTGCAACAGTGAATACACTTGAGCATCTACATTTATGGTAAGTGTACACAACTGTACTGTATATGTCCATCCACCTGAAGTGTAGTTAATCCCTGACCCTTTTCAAGAGAAGCCTTGATCATTGCATGGGAAATCATAAATTCACCCGTGTCAGATCCCCATGTCTTTGGACACAAGAGTGCCTAATCACAAACTAACATACCCCCATGTAACCCTTAATCACCTCCTTACAAGCCTACTCCTACCATATCTACATCCAATGTACTCCAGGACAGAACTGGGTTGGGATGCACGCCTAGTACATACCTATGAACCTATACGTTGACATAGTTTAATGCCTGTAATCTGTCTTGTATACTAAAGAAAAAATTGGACAAAAGACTGACCTGAAGAATGTTATTCCATGTTGCCCAGTGAAGTATTTTGGATAAAATGTTATTCCTGTGAGTACAGAGACACTTTATACCAATGTTTTTTATTTCTACTGTTTTACTGTAGTTATCTGGTTGGAATGAGACTGTTGTATGATGACCTATACAATTTGTCTGCATAAGTAAGCTGATCATTTTTATGACTTCTGTTTACCCAGAGTCAAATACTCTGAAGATTTCCTTTATATTGACATTTGGTTGATTGCTGGTTTTTTTTTTGAAAGCGTGATTGCAAAGCGTTTTGAGAGGAAAACAAAGTGCAGGCCCCAGAAAGGATACTGGGAGAATTTAGTTTTACTTTCTTAGCTATAAACAGCTTATTGTCCAGGAGAAAAGCTGGAATAGTCAGTTGAGTTTCTAGGTGTAAAACAATTGCAAGTTTGCGGAACGAATGCGTGTATTTCAATGTTTTTAACAAACTCAATCATTTAATTTTTTTTAGGTGTGTGTGATACACATACCTACACGATACCTACACGTGTGTATATGTGTAAATAATTTATATAGCGATTTAGGAATAGTTATTTTTTGTATAAGATGATGCAGTATTCTACACATTTGGCATTTTCCCGGTAATTGTACTTGAATGTATGCATGTGCTTAAACTGCAGGTGGGATAGTGATGATTGCTCATTAGTTTTTATGTACATGTGCAAGGTAGTTTGACGGTAACTGTGTTTGTGGAACCAAATGTCATACTGCAAGAAGTAATTTCTCTTTCCCAAAGTGCAGTGACCCTATGATTGATTATTTACTTGATCTGATTGCATTGTTTCATAGGTAGGTACTATGCTATCGGCACAAGGGCCTACGTAAGCCTAACCAACAAGGTCCCCTGGCTTACGCCACCCAATAAATTTATTTTCCTGTGCCACTGTCAAGCAGAAACACAGAAGTGATCCCTGGGATGTATTTCCTATTTCCCATCCACTCCTCAAGATTTTTCTTGAATGCTAATGACTAACTTTGCTTGACATAGATGGGTAGCCTGTTCCAGAGTATGGGAAGCCTGTGGGACAAGAATCTATCCTTCCATCATGTCCTGTTTATTGTGGTGACAAGGTTTAGGTTCCTAGAGCATGAAGCTTGGAGGGATTGTGATTTCTTTAGGTGTAGCATGTCCAACAGCTCTGGGTTTGACATAGCTTTATATGTTAGGCAGAGATCACCTCTGAGTAGGCGATATCCTACGGAATAAAGCTGGAGTTTTTTGAGATGGTCAGTGTAGGGCATTTCTTTGAGGCCAGTAATCCTCTTTGTGAGGTACTTCTGTGGCCTTTCCAGCTGCTGCAGATGTCTTGTGAGGTACATTCCAAAAGGGGCGTTGTACTCTATAATGAGTCTGAGTGTCGAGTAGAGGGGAGCAATGATCTCTCTTTCCTGGATGAGAACCCTTTTGTGATGAGGTGTACCATGTAGGACGACTTTTGACTACTGTGGCGATGTGACGATCAAAGGAGAGACTACTGTCCAACTGGGTCCCAAGGTCTCATCACACATGTGGTGTTAAGTAGGTTGCTGCCTATGTGGTAGTTCATGGGTACAGAGATTTTACCAAAGGGGATGGCACTGCACTTTTTGGCATTGAGCTTGAGGTCATGGCTCTGACACCAGGCATCTGTCTCAACGAAGCCCTTCTGTAGTATGTCCACATCATTTGGGGACTTGACTATGGCTCCTAGTTTGCAGTTATCTGCGAACTTCATTAGCCAGAGGCCTTCAGTGTTGGCCTGTACTTCAGAGAAGTAGATACCAAACAGGAAAGGTCCTAGGACTGAACTCTATGGTAATCCACTTGTCACTGGTTTGAGGTCAGATTTGGAATCTACAACTTTTACAGTATGGGTTCTGTCATTGAGCCAGTTGGCAACCCATCTTGTGACGTAGGGATTTATACCTAGTTTAGTGAGTTTAGCTATAATTTCAGAATGGGGGATGGTGTTGAAAGCCTTGGCGAGGTCAAGATAGGCTGTGTGAACCATGTTACCTTCATCTACGGCTTTGATGACTGCCTCAAAGAAGTCAGTCAGGTTCAGGAGGCATGACCTGCCTTTTACAAACCCGAACTGGGTGGGATCCAGACTTTGGAGGTTACCAGTGTCTTTGTTTATGAGTTCGATGATGATACGTTCCATGGCCTTGCAGACCAGGCCCGTCAGGCTAATAGGTCGATAGTTCCCAGGATCAGTGGTGGCTACTCCTTTGTGGAGTGGGATAACTGTTACTGTGTGTCATTCAGTGGACACAAAGCCTGATGCGAGGCTATTGAACATGGTGCTTAAGTGGGGAGCCAGTTCGTTCTGAAGCCTGTGATGTTGTCTGGTTCCCATGGATGCTGTGTTTTTGGCTTTAGAGAGGTGCAGCTTTTACCTGCATAGTTGTGATTGCAGGGACTCTGCATTCTTCCTTATAAATATGGGCCCTTTAGGAGGTGGGGGTGGGGTAAAGTTAGCACTGAACCTATCTGCCAGGATGTTGGCAATATCAGTTGGTTCTGTAATTTTTGTGCCATTGTGCTGCAACTCCGAGCAGATCTGGGTGTTGCCATCGAGATTCTTGACATAGCTATAGAATGCTTTGTGATTGTCCTTAGAATTAGTGGCGATTTTGTTTTTGTAGCTAGCTTTGGAGGATCTTATAAGGGATCTCATCTTCTTACTGAGGCTGACCAGGGAGCTCCTCAACTCATGAGATTTTACTCTTTTGCAACAGTTTCTTCCTTCTATTGTATAGTTGTTTATGGCAGGGGACAACCAGATTGGCTTCCTTTTTTTGGAGGATAGCATCTTGATTCTGTTTGGGATAGCACGATCCATGCACTCGTGTAAAAGTGCTTATTTATTTTATTTTATTTATTTTACATTTGTTAACCGGGATAGTCCGACTGGATTTATTTCCATTTTCAGCGGAGGCCCGGGGAGAAAAGCTCCATAGTAACATAACAAGACAAGAAAAGCATGGCAATGCAACAAATAGTTACAATACTTAGAATGATTTAGCACAATAGTATATGGAGTAAAACAAGATATCATAGCATAAAAAACAATTTTTTTTTTTTTTTAACTAGAGTTCTACGAGTGTAGAAATTCATATGAGGAGCGCGATGACTAGAGGTGCCATTAACCAGCAAAAGATAGTGAAGAGAGAGGATTAACCCGGCTTGATACAATAACAGGTCCTGTTAGATCCCAGAAATTGTTTGAGCTTGGTTTTGAAATGACTTGTAGAAGGAAGTGAGGTAATCTCAGACTGTAAGAGATTCCATGTACTGGCCTCAGAGTTGGCAAGGAGAGAGTCCCCGGCTTGGTTGTTAATTTTGTGGGTATTGATGAGGACTCTATTGGATGAGTGCATTGGTCTTGGGTTGTTTTGCAGGGTGATTAGGTTTGAGAGTGCAGGGGTATTTTCTGGGTTATGTATAATTTTATGGGCCAAGATCAGTTGATGATATAGCAATAGACTCGGTAGTTCGAGAAAGCCGAGTTGTGATAGGTTGATGCAGTGATGTATCCTGAAGGGGACCCTGTAGCAAATCTGGTGATGTGATTATAACAGGTAGCAATCTTGTTTAAGGTTGTCTTGTTAATATTAATAAGAAGAGGGGATGCATACAGGAGAGTCGAGAGAAGGTGGGAGCGTGAAATAGCTACCCTGGCAAGGGGAATCGGGAACTTTTTTATTCTATATAGTGAACCTAGTTTTTTGTTGATGGTTTTGATCATTTGGTTAACATGCAAGTCAAACTTTAAGTGGTTGTCAATGATAACACCTAGGAGTTTAGTGGATGGGTCAGGTGTAATAACTGTGCCATCCTTTGATTTAATAGTGATGTTTGCAGCGCAGGACCTTCGTGTAGGGAGGAATATTAACATTTTAGTCTTTTTGGGATTTAATATCAGACGGCAGTTAGAAAGCCAGTTTTCTATTGTGTTAAAGGTAGTCTGGGTAGTTAGCTGCAACTCTGTTGGGGATGTAGCAGCGCAAATTAGAGTAGTCATTTGCATATTGGATACAGTTGACTTTAGGTATGACTGTGTACAAATCGTTGATGAAGATGGAGAATAACAGAGGGCCTAATATAGATCCTTGTGGAACTCCCAGAGTGTTAGGTAATAGGGTGGAGAGTTTAGACTGCCAAAGTACCACCTGTTGTCTGCCAGTTAGGTAGGAACTGAACCATTGTAGTGATATGGGGTCAAGACCGAATGACTGTAGGGTGTGGATTAATAGTTTGTGATCAACCATATCAAAGGCTTTGGACAGGTCCAAGAATAGACCTGAGGAGATATGGTTGTTACGATGAGTATTTATGGTGTTAGTAAAGACTGTTAGGGCAGTTGTGGTACTGTGGTGGGGTCTGAAGCCGTGTTGGGTGTTTGCCAAGAGATGGTTATTGATTAAGTGGTACATTAATTGTTTTTGAATACACTTTTCCATTATTTTGGCCAAAGGAGAGAGTATGGCTATAGGCCTGTAGTTGGAGAGTTCAGTAGAACTGCCCCCTTTATGGAGTGGGATGACATATGATGTTTTCCAGATATTTGGAATTCTACCTTCTTTTAAGGTGCAATTAATAAGTAGCGAGACTGGGTAGGCAATGGTGTGTGCCGATTTTTGCAAGTATTCAGCTGGAAGTTGGTCAGCTGCGAATGTGGTGGGTTTTAGTTTTTTGATTAGGGTGCGGATGAGTGATGTGGCAATTGGTTGGAAGCTAAATGGAGGTAGATTTTTTGGGGTCAAATTATCTGTGCTGTGGGGGTTCAGAGGCAGTTTACAGAGACTATCCAAGTCCTAGCCAGCAAAGAAGTGATTAAAACTGTCCAAGATTGTTTCTGGGGATTTATTAATAAGGGAAGCTGGGACAGGGGTAGTCATTTTACCAGGGTATATTAGGTTGTTAAGCCCTCCCCAGAACTTTTCGGGGCTGTTTTGGTTGGAAGTTTGCAAATTACAGTAGTGTTGCTTTTTATCAAGTAGTATGTGCTTTTTAGTTACATTTCTGAGTTGTCGATATTTAGTCTGATCTTGTGGGAGTTTGGTAGTTTGCCATAAGGCCCATGCTTTGTTTCTGAGTTTTATTTTGAGCCTGGTCTCTGTTGAGAGCCATGGTGCAGCTTTTGCCTTAGTTTTAGGTGCAGATGGGTGTGTGGAAGTCAAGGATCTCAAGGAATTTTCTGTTGAAGTACATTACTGCATCATCTAGGGGTAGGTGGTTTAGTATAGTCCAATTACAAGAGATTAGTTCTTGATTAAATTTGGCCAAGTCAAAGTCTTTATTGTTTCTAACTAGTCTGAGTATGGAGTGCATTTGTGTAGGATTCAGCAGTTTTAACTGTATTGTCCATCTGCATGGGTGTCATGAAGTTCACCACTTCTGTCTTAAGAAGCATGAAGTTGGCTTTGGAGAAATGTTTTAGCATGGTTTCCTTAATGGGGGCGGGATGTGGATATCAAGGGTGTTTTAGCTTATGGTCGGATCGGACCAACAAGGAGTTGACTTCAGGTGTGGAACACCGGTCACTCATGTTGGTAATGACTAGGTCTAGGATATTGTTGCCCTTGGTGGGGGTGTGGATAAGTTGATCCAGAGCATTGGAGTTTATTAATTCCAGAAAGTGTTGAGCTAAGGAGTTGGTACACTAGTAGTTTTCCCAGTTAATGGTGGGTTAGTTGAAGTCGCCTGTTATTAGGGTGTTTGGTTGAACCCTAATATTTTCCAGTACATCAAGAAAAGAGGAGTGGGAATCCTGGGGCATGGTGGGGGATCTGTAGCAAGCTACAATTTAGATTGCAGTTTTGCCCAGAGTTAGTTGCACTTGGATATCCTTGGATGCATTATGCTGAGCAACTAGCCTGGAGGTGTGGATATCCTTAATGAATATGGACACACCTCCGCCTTTGGTGTTTCGGTCCAGGTTACATGGCCAAAAAGTGTGGTATGAGCTATAGCCTGGTAGTACAAGGGTGCTCTCTGGAGCCTTGAACCAGGTCTCAGTCACTGCACAGATATCTATATTCTCCATTTTAAGGAGTGCCTTGAGTGAGTGCATTTTGGGATTTAGACTTCAAGCATTGAGTAGCATTACCCTCAGTTTTTGCTTGCCTGTTCCTGTTACAGTGGTGAATTTGTCATTTGAACCTTGCCTAAAAAAAGGCACTATAAGGGGCGGCAAGAGCCTTAGCCGATATCCGGAATCCCAGGGGTGACAGGTGCAGGCCATCTGTGGCAAAGCATTGTGTTCTGTTGACCATGTCATCCCAAGCAGACAGATACTGGATCCCCTTAGAATGACACCAGAAGCTTAGCTAATTGTTGAAGTCAATCATTTTTGTCCTTTTACTGTGGTATCATTCTGGGCGATGGCAGAATGCTACTCAGGGCTAGGGTCATACCTGCCTGGGCTACAAGATCGGAGAGCTCTTCCATGTTTCTCTTCATGTAGTCCAGGGAGGTAACTCTCAGGTCATTCACACCAACATGGACAATGACAGTCATATTTGTACTTGTTGTGGAATGACATGAGTGTGTGGGTTATGTAGTGGATCCTGGCACCTGACAGGCAACTGACAGTAACCTTCTCCTTGTTTAGCCTGGTGAGTGGGACAGCAGTGTGCCTGACTATAGAGTCACCTATGACTAGTGTGTTGGGTATGTTGTTTTGCCTTATTGGCTGTGGTTGAGTGGCACACTGAGTCTGTGGGCTGTGTGTCATTTGGGTTGTGTTGGGGATGGAGGTTGCTTGTGTTTCTGCTTTGGAGGTCTCTGTTGCTTAGATTATTATTGAGAGCCTCCGTGAATGTTTTTGTGTTTACTATGTGTGGATTTTGGTGGTGTAGATTTAGTGAGACTATGCAATGAGTGTGGTGTGGTGCAAATGTTTACCTTCTCCTCACGACTGTCAAGTTCAGTCTTGGTTGGAGAGAGAGCTTTACCTCCAGTTTGGCTAGGTAAGTGCATCTCTCACAGATTGTAGTGTTGGGTGGTAGGAGGAGAGGGTTGTCTGTGTACATTGAGGCAATTTCTATATTGCCTCAAGAAGCCCTGATTCATCAGATAGGAGTGAACACTGGGAGCTGACCACTGGACATGCCTGAATAAAAAAATATTTTCCTATGGATAAGTGAGGAAAGTGAGTATAAGAGCTGTTTTTCTCTAAGCAAGTGAGAAAAGTAAGTAGAAAAATGGTTTTCCTCTAGGTAATGAGGAAGGCTGAGTGCTATAGTAATTAGTAGCTTATTTAGTGCTTACAAGTTCTGAACAAGTGCTGAGCACGAGTAAGCAAATTTAAGCGCTTAAACTAAGAATCTGTATCTGCACTAGATGAGTTACAGGACAAACAAGTGCAAATGCAGGCTTTCAAATCAGAAAGTTGAGACGGATGGAAAAGATTGCCCAAATGGCCAATAAGTACAATTTCTGGGCCAGAACCACTCCTTATGTGGTAGCCAGGTTACCTAGTGCTTACCACTCCCACTGACAAGCTAGAAGGCTTCCCTCCAACACAGAACTGCTTGGGGGGGTCAGAAGCTTACATACAGTCCTGGATACAACAAATCCGTATCTGGAAAACTAGTCACAGGAAAGGTAGGAAACAGGCTCACAGTATTTTTTTTTTATACAGAAAAGTAGCTAAAACAGCAGTAAAAACAATTTGCATGCAATGCAAGCTAGCACACTTGAGTATGTAGCAATATTAGACCAAACGCAATTTAAAAAAATGCAATTAAATTGAAAAGGACTAAAAGCAAGTGCAGAAAGAGTTTATTAGGTAGAATGTGGTAAAGAGATGGGACTGGGGCAGTGTCCCAGATCAAATCTACAGTGGGGCAGGCAGCTGCAAAAGCCAGTAAATTTAAACTACAAGCCAGAAATAGGGAGGGAGGGTTGGGGGGACAAAACAGTTCCAGCAGAGATCTAAGCAACAATTAACAGTACAAACTCTAAAACCAAAAAAATATACTCTGCTCTGTATATTTGCAGATTGAAAAGCAGTCTCTCAGAATACAGGTTCCAGCAATGAACTGCAGGCTGTTACTAATTGCATTGCATTATAATTTGATACATATGTGCCAAGGTGGTGCAGCGGTAGCGTTGTTGCCTCACAGCAAGAGGTTCTCCCGTTCGATTCTCGGCTGATGTGCAGGGAGTGCCTTCTGTGTGGAGTCTGCATGTCCTCTCTGCGGTAGAGTTGCATTCCGAAAGACATGCGTGAATGGGCATGCCTTCGTTGAAGGTTGGGCATCGAGCTGGCAACTCGGCCCGTAACAGCCCTGCCAATCATTAGCGGACCAGAGTTCAGCTGTGGCGACCCCTAACCGGGAAAAGCCGATAGACAAACAACCACCATGTTAAGCTTTTTTCCCCAGGCCACCACCTCACTGGAAATGGGTTTCCACCAAATGGTCAGTGCAGTAATCAAAACATAACTGAAATCCTGTTACTTGAAAGGGTCCAGAGATGTCTCTTCTGCCATGACAAAAGTTGAAGGCTTGATTTTGGAGTGACCTGTTAAACAACGTTGGTAATACTCTGCTTCCAAGAGCAACATTTGGACTGTGACAAAGTTATTTCTTCAAGTTTAGCTATTTTGTTCTGCATATCCTTAAAGCTGAAAGGAGGAGGGGGCAAAACACTCCCATAAACCTGCCTTATTGCTCTGTTTGCACAATTATGATGATACACTGAAAAGTTTAGTTCATCACTTTGTCTCGTGACCGTGTCTTTCTGTGTACCTAAATTCAGCCACAGTGGCAAATTTCTGAATGTGGAAATGCATTCATCTACACAATATTTTCATCAAAGGTGTGACTTAAAGCAGGAACTCTGTTTCTGTATGCAGAGGCTCAAACCTGGGAGCAGACTTTCTGCATAGAACTCTCAACACTGAAAACAGGCTTACTGAGAAATCTGTATTCTGAGATGCTGATCTGAAATTCCTGATAATAGAAGAGCTTGCCAAAGTACTCTGTACCCAATATTGTCATGTTGAATATTTTCATAAGGAACTATTCACTTGCTATCAGTGATTAGCAGTAGAACCCATTTAGCATTATAGTTATAGGGTCTGCTAATATTCTTGCTAGAATGCATTTTTATTGGTATAGAGCTTGTGGGCCTTTTGTATAAGGACTTTATTTTAGTATAAATAGACTAGATTATTGAAAATGTTTATGAAGCCAGTAGATTTACACATTTCTGAATGTCTTTGAAGTCCTCTCTCCCATTCACATTTTCCTTGTTGCTCATTCTGTAAGTTTTTTTCTTTTATAGATTACACCAGAGCCAAACTCTACTTCCTCAGATCCCAAGAAGCATGGACAAATTAAAAACGCAAGAGTGCACTCTGATGTGAGAGACTTGCTGACTGAAATTCCAGGCCTCAAAGATGATGCAGTTGATTTGCAAGACAACTGTGAATGTACTTCGAATACTCAAGTTTTTGATAAGGAGGTAAGTGTTCCGTTCAGGAGTAGAGAAAGGGAAAGGAGTTTTGCAGTGTCATTTTAAACCTGGTTGGTATGATCATGTCAGCTATTGAAACTTTAGCACCATTACATGGTAGTGGCATGAAACTGGTATGACCAGCAAAAAAATGTGTTTACCATTTTGAGTATGACCACTTTAAAGCCACAGTAAATTAATATGCTCATCATGTTATTTAGAGGAGTGGGTTCTGGGTTGGTACCAAATGGACTGTGTTCTATGTGATATTTTTGACCATAGCTGGATTTTCACTTATGTTGCGGGAGAAATGATCATCTACAGAAAGTCAGAATGTGGGTTTTCAGTGTAAGCAAACCTTCCCTAAGCATTCAATATTTGGGTTGTGGACTGCTTTGACTAGTTTGCATACATCTTGGTGCATTAATGTTAGCATAACTCCCCTAAGCCCACCATACCGACACCCCTTCCTTTGTACTGAAAGTCAGACGTGATTTTTCTGAGTGTAGAGATTTAGTGGTTGATGTGACCAACTTTTTGTCTCTGTGCACAAGGTTGTGACTCCATGGTGTATGTTTATATAGAAGCTCAGAAGAATCTGCAATCTTTGCATTGTCACATAAGTAATAACATGCTAAATGCAACTCCTGCATTGTAAGATGCAAAGGTTAGCTTGATATGAAGTCCCATTTTAATAAATTGCTTGTCAAAAAATGTCTGTAGCCAACTTGAGTTGCTCTGAATGCTTTCATGGGTTTTTTGTGTGGGTTTTCTATGATCAGCAATCCCCCATTCTTAGCTTTCCTTACTGAATGTTCTATGTAAATTGCACCAGTCAGTGTCCAGTACCTCAAATATTCTGAAAAGACTAAATAAACTGCACTTTTCATCACAAGAGGACTTCAGAGTGCATTCTGATGTCAGAATATTGTTGGCTAAAATTCCAGTATTTTGGGAGTGGGGGAATGCAGTTGATTAAGAAAAATTCAAATGTCAATGGCATATTGAAGTTATTAATAAGAAGGAGTAAGCGTTTCTATTAAGGAAAAAGTGAGTAGAGAGCGATGTTGTCTTTAACTGAATTTTTTTTTATGTAGCTGGCTAAGGCATGGTCTTAAAGCTGTCTGTGTGTGGACTGAGAGTGTAATGAAGCCTGCTACAAAAGACAAAATCTGATGTTCTTCATGTTTCACTGTTGCAGTCATCACATGTTGTTTATCCCTGCTGTGGTAGCCCTCAGCCAGCCCGAATACCAGAGTCGGTGTTTTTCTGTGCCTGATGCTGTCGCCTGTAGTCTGATGTCAGGTTGTCAGTGCCATAAAGCAAGGCAGCCAACGCCATTACATCAGTTTTTCTTGCTGTGGAGCCCATAGCAGAAGCAGTTCACAAGTGTGTCTGTCAGTTGCTACCAGAGTTTGAATTTCAGCTGAAAATATCTAAAGCTAAGTGCCACATTGGGGACCCTTTTTTTTCTTGCACTAACTGATGTCGGAAAAAGTTAATAATTGTCTCACCTGTGGAAAGCAGATCCCATACAGAGACTTCCATTCGTACTGCGTTACTTGTTTAGGCCCAGACCATGACATCCCCCATTGCCAGTTCTGTGCCCTCTTTAATATGCCTTAGAGCTCTTAATTGTAGACAGGTATTTTCGCCTTCCGTCTTTGCATTCTGAAATGGCATCGTTCAGCCAACAATCCATGGACATTTCGAAAAAAAACGCAGAGATAAAGATAGAGACAGACCACACACAGCTAAGGCTTCCGATGACTCGACCTCTAAACAGGTCATCAGTTCTCCGGAATTCAGTGAGGTGCTGTCGCGCAGCCCTTTATACCCAATTCAGTATCTATGCAGGCCTCTGCAGAGACCCTTTCAGAGTCTGGTATGCCGCAGGAATCTTCATCTTTGATATCTACACAGGCCAATACCAAGACCCTTTTGGAGTCCAGTATGCTGCAGAAATCTTCATCTTCCAAGCCTTTGGCTGTCTCTGCCAAGTCCATAGCCACGAAGCAGGCACTAGCTTCCAAGGAGGCCTCTGCACTACTGAATCTAGACAAAAAATGACGTCTTCCCATCCGACTACTGTTTATCTCAGACCGGATACTCCTAGGCATAGAAGCCAGGCCATTACTAGAAAATTTGCCTCTAGCCACCATCTTGCTCCTGCTCCACCACCCCAAGCACAAATGCTTAAAATGGTGGAGGGATCTCATTTCCCTTATCAGGGGTAGTCAGGCCACAACTTCTAAAAGGAAAAGACACTTTGCCCAGAAATTGACAGAACAGGATTCTGAGGAATCTGACCATACAGATTTTGAAGAGGAACAACTCCTGACTGTTTGAGGATTCAGATGCAGAGAAATCCATTCCTTCTGCCTCCGCACCAAAAGACCTTTCCTTTGGGGAAATCCTTCACACCCTTTGAGAACATTTCCAATGGGAATCTCAGGATTTTCCCCAGTCTAAGAAAAGACTTAGAGGGCTTTTGGACCTGCCCCAGCGCGGACCCCTGGCCATCCCTCCTATTTTAGAAGTGCTGGATGATGTTTTCCATGAATCCAGCTTAGTCCCGGACGTCCTCCCACCTGCTCCCAGTAAACATGACTGGTATTAGAGTACCAGATGCTCTCAAATAGCTGTACAGAAATCCTGCTGCAGACCCAGAGGTCATTACACAGGGACGTAAGGGAGCTAAGACTAATTCTGCCAAGAATCCTGTTCCTTCTGACAAGGATTCCAGAGCTCTAGACAGATGGGGTAAAAAAGTATACACCTCTGCAACCTTGGCTATCGGAGCACTCAACTGTCAGTGCCATATGTTAAAATATCAACAACACACTTTGGAACTATTAAAACAAAAGATTTCAACATTTCCCTGACTGTGCCAATTTGAAGGAGTTAGCAGATTTGCTGCACTTTACTTGTCAAGTGGCCAAACACTCATTACACCGTGGAATATGATGCCCTAGAACACTGTGGATATTATGCCCTAGAAGCCTCAAGCAGGGCAGCAGTGTCAGTATCTGTCATTAGGAGACATGCATGGTTGAACAACCTCTCCCTGATCATGTCAAGTTAAACTAATTGATGCACCCCTGGATAAGGACCGCTTATTTGGAGTAAAGGCAGAAGAGGTGTTTAAAAAGATGGAATACTAAGAAAATCTATGCAAACAGTAAAGGATTTCTTTCAGGTTCAACCTCCCAGGTTCAGCAGGAACTTTTCCTCTAAGCATTGGTCCTTCCCTGCACCTAGAAGACAGGGCCAAGGTAAGCCCCACAGGGACAGACCACCCAGGCCACTATCTCAGGGGCAGCAGAGAACCAAACTCTGGACTACTTCCGCCCCAAAGGCAGGGAGTTCTAAGCCACCCTTCTATGGCAAAAACTCTTAGACTACCTCTTCCCACTCTGCCTGCCTGTCACTCACCAAAAGCTAGGAGGAAGGCTCTCCCTCTGCAAAGAAAATTGGCTTTCTGTAACAAAAGACCAATGGGTCTTAAAGATCATTTATCAGAGATACAAATTTTCTTTCAATGAACTCCCCAATTCTAAGAGAGTACCTTGACTTGCCTCCAAATCTGTGGGCAGAGGCATTGAAATGGGTACAAACTCTTATATCCCAGGGGGCAGTAGAACCTGGCCCCTCGAATCAAACAGGCAAAGGCTTTTATTCCAGAATATTCCTTGTTCCCAGAAAAGAGGGCACTTGGTGCCCCATCCTGGATCTGTCCATTCTGAACACCTCCCTGGTGGTCCCCAAATTCAAAATGCTAACTTTCCAGCAGCTGCTGCCTATGCTAACAAAAGATGCCTGGCTAGTGACTCTAGACCTAAAAGATGCCTACCTCCACATCCCCATAAGGGAATCCTGCAGGAAATTCCTTTGCTTCAGAGCAAGCTCACAACACTTTCAGTTCTCTGCGCTACCCCTTGGCTTATCTGCTGCACCCAGAGTATTCAAATACTTAGCCCCGGTCATAGCATTTTGCAGAGAGAGAAATATACAGATTTTCCCTTATCTGGACAACTGCCTCATTCAGGCAGAGTGCAAAGAAAAGATGTTCTAAGACCTTCTCTTTGCCAAAACCCTGCTAACTTTCCTAGGGTTCACAGTCAATGAAAAGTCATATCAAACATCATCCAGGAATATCATTTTCTTGGGAGCACTGCTGGACACAGCATCCCAAATGGCCTTCCTATCCCGAGAAAAGCAAAGCTTCCTGCCTCTCTACCTAGCTTCCAGAAGTCACTTCACTGTGAGGAGGTTCATGCAAGCCTTGGGGTACATGGCATATTGCATCCTTGTAGTTCCTCTGGCCAGGCTTCACATGAGGAAACTTCAGTGGTATCTAAAAAACCATTGGTGTCAGCACTCTCAACCTCTAGAGACCTCTCTCCCTCTGATCCCCTGTATAAGGGCCGAGTTTCTCTGGTGGGCAGAGGCCTGTGCCAAGAACAAGGGTCTTCCCTTCATCCTCCGCCCTACTGACCAGACCATCACCACTGACATTGCTTGGGGTGCTCACCTAGCAGGCAGGTGCACTCAAAGTCTTTGGGATGCTTGGCACAGCACCTTCCCTTACACATCAATCAAAAGGAAATGATGGCAGTACAAAAGGCTCTGACATCCTTCAAACCCCATCTCAGGCCAGGGGTTCTCCTTATCAAAACAGAAACACCACAGTGATGTGGTATATCAATAAACAGGGAGGGACCCAATCTTACCCCCTGTACAGGAAAGCCATTTAACCTCTGGTGACAGCCGCCTCTCAAGGGTTTATACCTAATTGCCCAATAACTACCAGGGGTCAACAACACCCTGGCAGACCACCTAATCAGAAAATTACTGGACCCCCACAAATGGCAGCTCCACAGGAAAATCTTTTTGCAAATCATTTAGGAGTGGGGAACTCCAGAGGTGGATCTCTTTGCTTCACACCTCAACCACCAGCTGGAAAAATTATGTACCAGGGAGTATCGCCACCTAGCATGGAAGGTGGATGCCGTGGCCTTCCCCTGGAACTCCCTCTTAGTGTACGCATTCCCACGGTACTGATCAAGATAAGGGAGAAGAGACCAAAGGCCATCCTCATTGCTCCAGAACTGTCCAGACAGCATTGGTACCCCTTACTGCATGGCCTGACATCACAGCCTCCCAGGCAGCTTCCCCTGATCTCAGACCTCTTGACCCAGGTGGGGGGGGGGATGCTACACCCAGTCTTGCAGATTCTCAAACTGTCAGCATGGCTAATACTTTAAAAGCAAACAAGGGGTCCCTGTTAAGCAAACAGGTCCTAGACATCATCGCAGAGGCCAAGAAGGCCCAGCACCAGAAAATCTTACACAGGGAAATCGAAAAGATTCTGCTCCTGGAGCCAGTCCAGAGGGGGGCAGTACCTCGCAATCTTCTATCCCTCTTATCTTTGGACTACCTAGCCGAGTTACTCAATAGTGGCCTCTCCTCTTCTATTAAAATCCATGCCTCAGCCATTTCAGTTCATTTCAGTTCAGACCAGCCCCTTTTCTCACATCCTTTGATTAAACCATTCCTCAGAGGACCTTCTAATATCAGACCTCCCAGAAGGCCAGCCATGCCAGCCTGGGACCTGAATTATATTTTAGAAAAACTAACATTGCCTCCCTTCAAACCTGCTGCTTCAGCAGAATTGAGATGCCTCCCCTGGAACACTGCTTTCCTGCAAGCTATCACCTCAGCCAAAAGGGTTTCAGAATGTCAGGCGCTCATGGCCATTGAGCCCTTCATAATTTTCCATGCAGACAGGGTCTCCCTAAGGACTTAATCCTCTCCTTTATGCCCAAGGTGGTATCTGATGTGACCCTCAACCAGGCCATACATCTTCCCACCTTCTTTCCCAACCCTCAAAATAAGGGAAAAATAATTCTGCACACACAACTCTGATACTACCTGGACTGTACTAAACCCTTCAGAAAAACAGACAAGCTTCTGGTCAGTTTTGCACCAGAGGCAAAGGGGAAGCCCATTTCCAAGCAAACTATTTCCAAATGAATATCACATTGTATCCATTTATGCTACAGACTACATAGGAACCCCCGCCCCATGTCTGTTCATACCCATTCCACCAGGGCAGGCTCCACTTCCACAGCATTCCTGAGAGGTGTTCCCACCAGGGACATCTTGGAAGCAGCCACCTGGACCTCTGTCCATACCTTTTCAAAGCATTACCACCTACTACTTTTCTCTAAGTCTAGGGTAGGGTTTGCCTCTGCAGTTCTGCAGGGCTTGCTTGACCCATGACTAGGGCACCATCTAAATCCTTCCACCCCTCTCCTCAACTTTGGGAATCCTCCCACAGGTGAAGACTGCAACAGTGAAACACGAAGAACATAGTACAGTTGTGTACTCTTACCATAAATGTAGATGTTTGAGTGTATTCACTGTTTCAGTCATGGTTTCTCTTCCTCCTTCCCCTTGTATCCTCTTTCCCTTGGGGACATAAGCTGCTTATGGTGGCTTTTGGCCACCAGGACCACTTTACCATATTTCCTTGTGCTTCTGATGGGTTAGGGCAAGAAAAACTGATGTAATGGTGTCAGCTGCCTTGCTTTATAGCACTGATGACCTGACATCAGACTACATGTGACAGCAATAGACGCAGAAAAACATTGACTCTGGTATTCAGGCCAGCCAAGGGCTACCACAGCAGGGATAACCACCGGTGATGACTGCAACAGTGAATACACTCTAACATCTACATTTATGGTAAGTGTGCACAACTGTACTTTCCATGGACAGGTTGTAAAAGATTATCTGCTTTTAAGGCACATGATCAAAAAATGTATCATGTTTATGCTATTTACTAATTTATGGGTAACAAACTGTATGTTTTCTGGCAGCAGAACTTCTGCATACTTAAAATTCAACCATAGTGGCCAGTTTCCTGAATGTAGAAATGCAGTAGTTGAAGTGATCAACATTGTTTGTGTAATGTGATGGGACTTTCTGGTTGATCTCTGTTTCTGTGTACAGAGGTTCCATTCTGGGAGCAAGCCTTCTCTGTAGAGTAACAGCAGTAGGGTCAGGCTTACTAAGGTTTCTGTATTCTGAGAGGAAGGTGTACATGTAGGATGATCTGAAAAAGTTCATTTGATAGTAGTATCTGTCAAAGGGATCTATATTATATAAACAAAAGTTCATAATATTGAACGCTCTAAAGAGCGAAAATGCCGGACCTCAAACTCATTACCATGCGGGGCTGCGCCCCTCACACCCACCACTAAATATATATGCCAACTCGAGATCGCACTACAGTGTGGAAATGGAAAATATTCTGACCTTCACTGTGCTGCGATCCCACAAGAAGCACTTTGAGGTTACAGCATTTTTGCTCTTCAGGGCATTCGATATTAGGAACTTTCTTTCATGTAATCTAGACCCCAGTCAAAGAACTACAGTGATACAGAAGCTTGAGTTAAACAATGTTTTCTGGGATTATACATTTAATTACCTATAATCGACAGTGCCCCTCCAGTACTTGTGGATATTTCAGCAGGTTAGAGCACTTTTTTACTGGCAAATTGTTGTGAACTTGTTATGCAGTGAAATTCTGTTTAATTAACAATCTGTGTTACTGACAACATGTGGGGGCAGTGGATTTAAACTTTCCTTAGTAGCTAATATTGCATGAATTTTTGTGGTGTGCTTTTAGAAACATTTCTGTACCATCAGTTCAGCAAACTAAACATTTTTGTCCATCTAATACTGGCAATATAATAGAGGCATGAGGAATGACCAAAACAAAAATGTGGACTAATCTTTTTCACTATTATTCCCTACTTTTACTTTTGTATAGTCACAGCAAATGTAGTCAGGATGTTATCAAGAAGGCAGTATGAACTGTGGACAGCCACCCAACATAGAAGGTGGTGCATGCCTTTTCTCATCGGAGATGGATTTTTTAGTTTTACTGCAGGCAAAATCAGTCTTCAGTTTGTCAGAATGTAGTTCTTGAGTTTAATCAAACTTGTCCCAAAGCTTGCAATGTTTTGGTTATGAACCAGTTGGTTTACTGTCACCTTTGGTGCATCACCAAAGCTAATAAAACTTCAACTAAATTTAACTTTTTACATTACTTCCTTCACTGTAGAGCAAACCCAAGTGTTTAATTGTGTTATAATGCACATGATTGGGATGTTTTGTGTACTAAAATTCTTGCCGTGGTGGAAGTTTTTTTTCTGGGTGGAGAAATGGGATTCTGGCTTGTAGTTTGCAAGACCTTTCTGTGCAGGACAATTTGGGGTGCATGTCCGAATTGCAGTGTTCTGCTGCAGAGACATGGTCACAGCAAGTACACTGTGTACATAAAGAAGCACACTGTCTCTCTTCCACAACTAGAATTACCAAGTGGGAAGGTGTGATATTCATGGTTCACTAAAGACAATAGCCAACATGGCAGGCATGCAGAGCAGGATGCTTGGTGGGCATGTCAGTGGTACAAAAAGTGCAGTAGCCAACAGGTCATGCATTTATTAGGTCAATGGAAGTGATTGGTTTATGCTTGGTGTACAGTAAATGTTAATGTAACTGCAAATTTGTAATGTGCAGTAGCAGGGAGGACATTGCAGTAGTTCTGCTTGTGCTCCACTATGAGTTTTAAGTGACATTATCTAGACAAAATGGCTCTCCTGTGGGATGTACCCCTAAGCAGGGGTTCTCTGTGAGCATCCGTTAAATTTTTCTTGTTGCAACATGTTAAGTTCAGTAAGCCATCCTAATAACACCTTCAACTACTTGTTCTAGGCCCATATCCGATTGCATATTGTGCATCATTCAGGTTTACAGGTTAGACATTCCAGATTGCCAGCCCCCACCCCGTACTGTTTTTCCAGCTGCAACCTGCAAGACTGAATTTGGAAAAACACAATGGTTGAAGTGACCTGTCTGATTCTTTCTATAGTGATATAACTGGATACTTATTCATGGTATTTCTGTATAAAGAGATTAATTTGCATGCAAGATTTGTATGTAGAGACAGCAGATTAATTTTGTACTGGTGTTCAAGTTGTATTGAATTTTTTTCAGTATAATTCTTGTATGGGATAACCAGAAGAAATTTTTTTTTTTTTTAGCTTTTTAATGCTTATGGATACTGTGTCAAGTTAATACACTTAATGGTGCATTTTACTATGGACTTGTGAATGCTCTTTTTTAGTATTAGCAATGTGTTACTTTTGAAGTTCCATCTCTCATGCACTGTTGTACAGTTTGCACAGCTTTCCACAGCCTTTCATTCTTACATACTGCCACTCCTGTCACAGTAAATAAAATAGGATCTTAGGATCATAGGAGGTTACTAGGCTAATAAGCCTAGGGCCCTTAAAAGACTAGTTAAATTCTTACCTGTATTTCCCCGATCAGTGGCTGTTGCCCCTGTCCAAGAGGGACACAGGTGGAACTCCTGGGGTAAATTTATGGTCACTCATCCAATCGTCCAGATTGTGTTTGAAGAGGGCCAATAAGGTGCTCTGTTTGACATGAAGTGGAAGTCCATTCCAAAGGTGTGGTAGCCTCTGGGAGACAAATCTGTCCCTCCAGGAGGTTTTTTAATGTCGCATACTAGGTTAAGGTCTTCGGAGCGAGTATCCAATATACCATTTGACTTAAGGATATGCAGCATTTCCAGTAAAGCAGGGTCAGAGATTGCCTTGTATGCAAGGCAGAGATCACCTCTGAGTAGTCTGTATGAAACAGAATAAAGTCACAGTGATTTTAGTCTATCCCCATAGGAGAGATGCTGAAGACCCTGAATTTTCCTTGTGAGGAACTTTTGTGGTTTCCCCAGTTGCTTAGAAAGTACATGTGAAAAGGGTAGTCATACTCCATTATTTCCTGATGAGGGAAGAGTGCAGGGAGGTAATAACTTCTCTTTTTTTCTGGAGGCAATGCCCTTGCATATGTGATGAGCAATATAAAATGCCCTTACCACTGTGGAGGCATGGTCAAAAGTAAGGTTGCTGTCAACCTGTGTGCCCCAACACTGAGTACGTACTTAAGGTGTTGCTGTGGTAGTTTGCAGGAACATCTTTTACAGAAAGGAATACATTTTTTGCATTGAATTTAAGGCTGTGATTTTGGTACCAGTCATTTGTTTAAGACCCTCATGTTGGATATTAACATTTGGGGATTCTGACTGTTCCCAGTTTACAATGATCAGCAAACTTTGTCAACCACAGACCTTTAGTTTTTGCTTGTACTTTGGAGCAATAGATTCCAAACAGTAGAGGTCCCAAGACTGATCTCTGTGGAACACCACTGGTAACAGGTCTGCTGATGGAAGTGGATTCCCCTATTTTGACTATACGAGTTCTAGCAGTGAGCCAGCTAGCAACCCATTTAACAATATAAGGGCTGATACCTAGTTGGGTGAGTTTGTCAATGATGCTTGAGTGGGGGATAGTGGCACATACCTTTGCTAAGTCCAGATAGGGTATATGCACAGATTTCCCTTCATCCAGGGCCTTGGTGATGGTCTCTAAGTCCACCAGGTTTAACAGACATGATCTCAGTTTGACAAATCCAAATTGAGTAGATTGAAGTGTTTCAGAATTACCTACATCTTTGTTGATAGGGTCCATGATGATTCACTCCATGGCCTTGCAGATAAGGCTAGTCAGGCAAATAGATCTGTAGTTCGCTAGGAGCTGCCCCTTTGTGCAAGGTAGTAACAGTGTCTGTTTTCCATTCAGCTGTTATGAAACTGGTGCTTTGACTATGATTGAAAAGAGTACCCAGTAGTGTTACTAATTCATGTTTGAGCCCATGTATGATGCAGCCTGGGATGTTATCAGTTCCTATAGATGCTGTGTTTTTGGCCTTAGAGAGGGCATTTACGATATCCTCTTTGGAGATGCAAGGTAGGGGATAGGTGGTAGGGATGTCATGGGATATGTTTGGGAGGGGAGTGAAGTTTTCACAGAACCTGTTGGCCAGCAGGTTAACTATGTAAGCTGGCTGGCTGTATATAACCCAATATAATGAAGCCTACTATAGAAGTGATCAATAAGATGAACATATATTAAATTTCTACTACTAAACATAGTGCAAGAATAATCCCCAAGTAAACATTCATTGTGGCTCAAGCTTCAGGATAAGGGTCGTTCTTTGGTGGAAACTATCAAATTAATTTTTTAGATTATTCCTACAACTACATCTTTGAATACAGAAACCTTAGTTAGCCTGAACCTTCTGCTGTATTGCTGCAGAGAAAGCTTGCACCCAGCCCTGCGTATAGTGAGCTGGTTGTGAGTACGGCATTAATGTATAAAGATGTGTGTTTTTGATGGTGTACTTGCTTGGTGTGGTTTAGATTAGGGGTGACTGGGGTTTGTTAATTGGAGTGAGGGTGTGGCTTGCTAAAAACAAATGTAAGTGTAGTGGGGGTGAGTGGGAATTGGGGCGAGGGTTGGGGAGCGGAGTGAATGGAGCAGGTTGCGCCCGGTATCTATATTGGCAAGAACAAATAAAACAATCTTCAAAAGCCAGGATCAGCTAGGTAAGAGAAAATACAAAAGGTAGGGGCTGTGCCATATGTAAGGAAGTTCCAAGGTGGAAATTGGTTGGTGAAGCCCAATTAGAAAAATGTGACATAGCTAGAGGGGGAGAGCTAGCGAAGAGAGAGTTTACAGCTGGATAGCATTATTTACAGTTTGATAATAGTGTTTGTTTATTTAGGGAAGCCAGAACAGAGAACAAAACACTAAGGCTATGGTTTAAGGTAGGGAGGGAAGAATAAAAACTATTGAAAGAGAGGTGGTCAGAGGTCCTAGCAGCATGCTCACAAAAATTAGCACAGGTGCACATTAGTTTTTACAAGTACATCCATTGAATTGTTGCAGTTTCTAAGAGGGGACGTATCCTGAGCTGTGAATGGAGTGTCCGGGCTTGTTTTACCAGTGCTGGAGGTGTGGGTTACTGGTGAGGAAAGAAAGAAGGATTTAGGTACAATATATGGAGGTTGGTGACCGAGCCAAATAGGTCAGGAAACATTAAATTCCAAAATGTAACATCCGCTCAAAAAACTATAAACAATATATATTCAGTGTACACTTCATTCCGTTTACAATATTGCGCAACAGATCTTAACTATTGTAAAGCATGGCATCTAAATTAACTTGGAGCTACACATATGCATAATACCTTAGTAGTTCAACTGTACATCTTAACGTAGACTAGCACAGTAAATTAGTGGTGCTGAAAAGCCATCAGGAGCACTTGGTTGCAACAAAGGACTATTCATAACAGCAGTATATACATGGTGACAGCCAGCTAAAGGTATAACAGTGAGCTGTGATATGCCAACACACTTAAAACAGCACTTACTAGTCCTAAATAGTTGAGAAATAACAGTGTACTACTCTTTATTGGTTATGTTAGCATTTGTAAATACCTATATCTTGCATACAGTCTGCCACAAACAGTAAAAAGCACTTAAACTGAGCACTTACGAGCATGCTGCTTGGAGATGCTCTGACCAGGTAAGTATAAGATTTAAAGGTGGTGCCCAGGCAACCTCAAACATTAGAGTGCAGATGAGGTAAGTGAAGGATGGGCCAGAGTAAGGCAAGGAGGGGCATGTAATGAAAATAGATTCAGTGAGACAACCAGCACCTAATATCTGTGTTGGCAAGAACAAATAAAACAATCTCCAAAAGCCAGGATTAGCCATAAATTGTACTTTTTGTGTTTAATAACAAAATGCTGATTTTTTTTTTTAATTTGTTTTATACAGGCATACACGTGAAGTTTTATCTGCTTTTTAAGTGCTGTTTAGCTGTGCAATATACAAGTGGGGCTATGCAGGAATCTTGTTCTAAAAACTGCATCATAAAAATGTTGATTAGTACAAAAATGTTATGTGAAGTAATGGCCAAATTCAGCTGAGAACAGTCTTTTTTAAAGTTGAATATTAAAAGGTCTGCAGAATAACAGCTTTTGAGGTTCTATTCTGAGGAAAAAAAACAGCAGTTAGAAAACTAAATTGAGTAGTATTCAAAGACTTTGGTTCCACAGTTATGTTAATAGTGCCTTACTGTTGTGCTCTAGAATAACTATGGCGCTAATGATTGAGAGGCATGCAAGAGCGACATGCAATAAAACCTTCTTAGCATTGTCTCTGAAATGAATAGTCAGCAAAGGTATAACACCTGTTGATGTGCCTACCAACTCAAGCAAGCATTGTTATAGAACACACACACACACACCTCGCAGTCCCACAGGCACCCAGTCATGTGAGCATACTGAAGCAGTCCCTGCATGTGTTGCTTACACCTGTATGTGTATACATTGTGCATGTGTGAGAATATATATAATGTATACAGTTACATACACACAGCCTTGTCTGCTGTGGTCCTATCTTCCCACTTGCTCCCCTATAATACAGTGGGAGAAACATTAAAACAGCATATTCAGTCCTACTAAACATCCTGAAACAACACAGTAGACCTTACCTTTAGAACTGTTCTGCTGCACTATTTTATTCCTATAGTAAGGCTTTGGGGTCAAGCACATGTCTGGTTTACGTGAGCAGTGCCTCCAAACTGCTGCATTTCAATGTGGCTTTATTCAGCAGGCTACTTTAGCACTACTTGATTGGAGGCATTTATCACTGTGGTGCTACAGAAGTTTTGAAATCATTCCCTCCTAGCCGACTGAGCAATCCTGTTGGAAACGGGAATGGACATTTCTCTGAGTTTCTGAATACACTACCAATAGTGTTACTGTAATTTCAAGCTGAAGAGGAGTATGTATTTCTGTATAAAATTGATCCTCTCTCTTTATTTCATATGTTCTTGTATAAAACAGTGATTTTCTTTTCTTTTAAATTCAAGTTGTATCTGTTTTTCTTGTTGCTGGTGACCATTTTGACTCTTAGTTCTTCTGCTAAAGTCCCTTTGGCTGCTGGCTCAAGTTTTCTTTGGGTCGAAAAAGAGTCTTCTTGGCATCAGTTAACACTTTTAAAGCCTCATTGAAGTAAAGTTTCTTTTGAGGCTACTATTTCTTGTGTGCTTCCTCTGACATTCAATTTAGTGTTCAAAATAATGAAGGCTGTCTTTGAACCATCCACTTCCACAGATCTTGGTTCAAGAGATGCTGTTTTTAGTGGCAGTCACTACTGCCTGGATGGTTTTTGGATAGGCCTTCTCTTGTATTATGCTTGGTTACATCTCCCATGGCAGTTGGTTGCCTCATTTTCACAAGGCATTTTCCACTATAGAAGGCTAATTAATTTTTCCACCTTCTGTATGAGCGTTTTAATGGATGACACTTGTTCAGTTCCTGTTTGGCTGCCTTTAAACATTTTTGCAAAGCTGTGCAAGTTGGATCTGGCTTTTAGGTCTTGAGTATCCTTTCTGCAGATGTGCTCTGGTATTCTGATGTATGATCTCCATCACAAAGAGCTTGAGATGCTGCCTTACAGATTACATAAGAGACCCTTTAGTCTCAAAATACAAAAGCTTGCTATAATAAGTCTAGGTGGGTCCATCTTTGATAATGCCCTGTTCCTCCTAAATTTATGTTTAGTGTCATGGTTTGGCTTCCGGGTTTATGGTCATGCTTCATCTTAATTAACTCTAATTAGAATGGGGGTGCAGTGCATTGAAGTGTACAGACTGGGGGGGGGGGGTGCAGTGCATTGAAGTGTACAGACTGGAGTGCAGTAGCCTGGGGATGATAATATAGAAGCAGTCCTAATATTCTGTGACCCTAGAACTTTCTTAAACTGGTCTTTCTCCTAGACCAATCCACCTTCGTACTTACCAGGACATTTAATATGCCTGTCTTTTTTTTTCACAAAGTGGCGCGCCTCTTGCACTTTAACTGTCCATGAACATTCGGTATTATCTGGCCCATACTAAGTCTGTCAGCTGACCTTTCCAGTTCTTTTGTTTCCTTTGATCGTTATCTAGGTAGCTTTTGTCATTGTCTCAAAAAAAATAAATAAATAAAATGAATGCCATTTGCATTCTGAAGTTTCAGAAGTGATAAGTGTTCTTGTTCTGAAAGACTAGAAGACAGGTGATTTTTGCACATTGTTGTCCTAGAAAGGCCTTTCTGTAGTCAGTTCAACTAACAAAAGTATTTTGTCATTGTAATTATAGCTAAATGGCATTGACATGAGATTGGTATGGCGAAAGTAATTGCAATAGCCTTCTGCACCAGTACTCCCTCAAATATTTCCATTACATGACCACGGTAATGGTCACTTTGGCATTGAAAGGCTTTGTGAGGTGAGGCTCGCCAGCCAGACAAAATGTGTTTTTGAGACTTATCTCAAGTAGAATTGTTAATCCTTTCGGAACATAGTCTTTTAGGCTGTTGTTTGTAGATTGTGTAATACTGCTTCCGAGAGCAACATTTGGACTGTGGCCAAGTTATTTTTCCAGGTTTAGCTATTTCTTTTGCATATCCTTAAAGCTAAAAAGAGACTGAGAAAAAAAACAGTCCCATAAACCTGCCTTATTGCTGTGTTTGTACTTTTATGGTGATACACTGAAAGTTTAGTTCATCACACTGTCTCGTGACAGTGTCTTTCTGTGTATCATTTTTCAGCCACAGTGGCAACTTTTCTGAATGTGGATACTCCTTTATCTCACAGTACTTTCATCAGAAAGGTGCGACTTCTGGTTGAGTCTCCATGCTGTTTCTGCATCTAGAGGCTCAAACCCTTGAGTAGGCTTTCTGCATGGAACTCTCAACACTGTGAAAAAGGCTTACTGACAAAATTGTATTCTGAGATGTTGATCTGAAAGTCCTGATAATGGAAGTGCTTCCCAAAGAACTACTCTGTACCCAGTATCATCATGCTGAATGTTTTCATAAGGCATTATTTATTTGCTGCCAATGATTAGCAGTAGAATCCATTTACCATTATGGTTGCATTTTCTGCTAATGTTCTTAGAATACATTTTTATAGGTATAGAGCTGTGGGACTTCTCTGAGGGATTTGGTAAGAAGGACTTTGTTTCAGTATAAACAGACTAGATATTAAAAAATGTTTATGAAGCCAGTGAATTTACACTTTTCTGAATGTCTTTGAAGTCCCTCTCCCATTCACATTTTCCTTGTTGCTCATTCTGCAAGTTTTTTTCTTTTATAGATTACACCAGAGCCAAACTCTTTCTCAGATCCCAAGAAGCATGGACAAATTAAAAACATAAGAGAGCACTCTGATGTGAGAGACTTGCTGACTGAAATTCTAGGCCTCAAAGATGATGCAGTTGATTTTCAAGACAACTGTGAATGTACTTTAAATACGGAGGTAAGTGCTCCTGTTCATGAGTAGAGAGAGGAGTTTTGCAGTGTCATTTTTAAAACTGGTTTGGTATGATTTCAGCTATTGAAACTTTTGTACCATTAGAAGGTAGTGGCATAAAACTCGTATGACCAGCAAAACAAAATTACCATTTTGAGTATGACCACTTTAAAGCCACAGTAAATATGTTCATCATGTTATTTAGAGGAGTGGGTTCTGGGTTGGTACCAAATGGACGGTGTTCTACATGATACTTTTGACATTAGCTGGATTTTCACTTATGTTGTGGGAGAAATGACCATCTACAGGATGTCAGAATGTGGGTTTTCAGTGTAATCAAACCTTCCCTAAGCACTCAGTGTTTGGGTTGTGGACTGTTTTGACTAGTTTGCATACATCTTTGGTGCATTAATGTTAGCATAATGCTCCTAACCCCACCATACCTACACAGCTTCCTGTGTACTGAAAGTCAAACATGGTGATTTTTCTGAATGTAGAGATTTAGTGGTTGATGTGACCAACTTTGTGTCTCTGTGCACAAGGATGTGACTGTCCATGGTATCTGTGTATACAGAAACTCCAGAAGAATCCACAATCTTTGCATTGTCACATCAGTAGGGACATGCTCAATGGAATTCCTGCATTCTAAGATGCAAAGGTTAGCTTGATGTAAAATCCCATTTTTATAAAATGCTTGTCAAAACATAAGTCATTTCCCAACTTGAGTCAATTTGAATGCTTTCATGGAGTTTGTGGGTTTCCTATGATCAGGAGCACCACCAATCATATCTTATCTTATTGAATATTGTTCTATGTAACTTGCAGCAGTCAGTATCCAGTACCTCAAATTTTCGTCTTTTTCCCCAAAATATTTATTCATTTCATAATAATACAATGACTTAACAGTATAGTAACTAGAAAAAAAATGGCCATAACAAAAGAGCAGTATACATAGAACACTTAATATAGCTCTAACTCGACAGTTTTCTCCAAGCAATTAAATGATAAGTTATGTTAGTCCTTGCTTTATAGTAGCAATTCCATTCTTACAAATGCATTTCACAGGGTGAATAAACTCAGTAGTTTGGGATTTCCAATTTTTAGTAACCATTTTCCTTGCTATAGAGAGGGTAGACCTTAGTAAAATGTTTGGTTTGTAGGAATGGCTTCAGGAACATTGAAAAGGATAAGGGAGTCAGAAATTATGCAGTTGTCATTCCATAGATCTTTACAAAGAAGTTTAACCAAAATGAGGAAATTCTTTTGCAGTTGACAACCATATGTATCCAGTCAGCATCAGTGTCCACATCTCCAGCATTTCATTTAATCGTTCCTTATATTTTCGTGCTAGTCTGTGTGGGGTGAAAAAACATTATGTAAAAAAATTCCCATCTGTATACACACCAGAGAAGGGAAGATGTGAATTCCTTCACCGACTAAACAAAGTTTTTATCTTTTTCAGAGAATGCTTGTTTATTAACTTCACTTAAGTAATTCCAAAAAGAAATGTCCTGTTTTACTAAAATCATTTGAGAATTTTATAAATATTAGATATGTATGAAGTGTTCTTGGGAGAGCTATTAATAATTATTGAGATAAATTCCAAGATTTTTAAGTTACTCTTATTGTATGCGTCTGATGAGGGTACGAGCTTAGTATGTATAAAATGCTTACAAATTTGGATGTCCAGCCAATTGCAATTTTGCAAAATATTCCAAAACGAAAAAGATGAGCAGGCTTGTAAAGTCAAGTAGTGCAAAATTTCCAACAAGAAAAAAGCAGCATAGCACTCTTCACAAATGGAGAACTTTTAATTGAATAAAACAAAGCTTTCAGACATCCATTCCTCCTTCAATGTTACTTTCATTTAAGGAACAATCCATTTTAAAAGACACAGAAACAAATCATATGACACAGTCTAACCTATCATATTAAAACATCAATTACATTTAAATATTCATAATTAAATATATTAAGCACATCATTAAAAATCACATATTAACATAAAAAAATCGATATAGTATAGATATATTTAAAAATGGCATTTTGTGTTTTAGTATTGGTTTTAATTACATTTGTTTATTTAAACCTGGGTATACATCAGCCTGCATACGTATAATCCATTCATATTCCTTAGTTTCTAATTTATTGTTGATATCACCATGTCTTATTCTAGGGGATTGAGTTCTATAAATCTAAAAGTAAACCGGTGAGAATCACCATGTTCTTGCACATGTCTAGCCAAAGAGCTAGTCTCTACACCCCTGCGTATGTCTGATTTATGTTCTACTATTCTGTCACGTAATCTTCTGACATATTTTCTGACATAGAATCCTGAACATAAGACTCGGGTAGCTAGATACACAACAAATGAAGTGTTAACAAGTTGCAGTACAGTTAAATCTAAACTTTCTTCCTCTAACGGTATGAATAAATTCATTCAAATGACATATATTTGTACAGCATGAACAGCTAAAACATGGTACAGTCCCCTTAGTATTATCCTTAATCCTAGCCTTTTTATTCAAAGGAAAATCTTTACAACACAGGTGTTTCAAATTTTCACAATTCCTATAAGTAAATAGCGGCTTCTCGGGTAGCCACTTCTCACGGCCAGGTATAGCTTTTAATATATCCCAATTTCCCCTAATTATTTTTTCAACTGTTTGACTTGCTCTACTGTATGTCATTATTTACCTTAAAGATGACACATCCTTACTCTGTTGTTGTACAGAACTATTATTCATACGATGGGTAAAGAATGGTCGAGCCTTACCATCCCTTAATTTTAACTATATCCAATTCATTAGGGTCATAACCTCTCTCAAGAAACTCATCAGTGATTTCATTCATTTGTTTCATATAATCTGATCTAGTATTAAGTCTACTGGCTCATAGATTCTGATCCTTGGTGAGAACTCTAAAAAACAAAAAAAAAAAATACTTAGCATGCATGCAATGCCTATGGAGATATTTGTTAGTTTGCATTTCTTTTTTATATACACAGGTATCAATCTCATTCTCAGTTGAAAAAATATATACATCTAAGAAATGTATTTCTTGTTCAGAAAAATTCATTTTAAATTTTAAGAAATCAGTTGTCTGCTTTACATAGTCAACATTTTTTTAATTCATGTTCATTACCCTCCCAAATTAAAACAGTCAACGAAACTTATAGAATAAAATCTTTGCATATATATTATTCTCACCATATATATTCTCCTCTTACCATTTACTTAATGTCAAGTTTAGCACACGTTAGCTATAGCAGTGCCCATGTCCACCCCTGATGTCTGATCTTATATTTGTTTATTAAATATAAAGATATTATTCTCCAGTACTAAATCTATAAGTTCACAAAATGTTTTGGTTTGCCTTACAGCCTTACAGTATAATTTCTAATTTCAGTCAAAAGTTTCCTTATTCGGTCAATACCATAGGCATTGAGGATAACCATGAAAAACAACTTGATATCTAGAGTCACAAAAAAAATCTTTTAACTGTATTCCTATCCCACCATTCAAATAACTTCATTAAAAAAATCACCAGTATCCTGGATAAAGCTAGGTACACAATCTAAAAAAGTTTTCAATGTATTTTGTAAGTAGCCCGATATGGGTTCTGTTATCCATCCCCTCCCAGAAACAATAGGTCTCATAGGTGGTTTCTGGGTGGGATTTATGCATTTTTGGCAAACCATATAGTACTGGAATAGTGGGGCAGGGCACTGTAAAAAAAAAAAAAAAAAAAAAAAATTGAACGCGTCTGTCTATAGCATTCATTAGCTGCAGTTCATATATATATATATATATATATATATATATACACACACACACACTAATTTTGCTAATAATTATATTAACATCTTTATCATTTAACTTGAATGTTTTTTCATATGAAATCAAGTCATTTATTGCAGTAACAGTCACATAAATTCATTAACATGATACAACCACCTTTACCCGCTTCCTTTATCACAGTGTTTTTATTTCTTTGTAGGGCATTAAGAGCAAATTCATCATTGCTCAAATTATATAATTTCTTAAAAGATTTAGTTTTGTATGCATAACAAATTTGTTTCTCACATGCATTACTAAAGGCCGTAATAACTGGATCACTTAAAAGTATGAATGTTCTACTCCTCTTGCATACACCCTGTGTAGCTACCCCAGAATCTTTGAAAATTCATTTTTAATTCATGTTACAGGTGAATACCTTTACATCTGTAAGTGCACCCACAACATTATCAATGCCAGCTGGAACAAATTTTATACCTTTTGATAACAAAGAGGTCTCTGAGTACATGACTAGATAAATTACTATACATCCATTAGTGTTCTTTACATTAAATGTGTCCATAGAATGATTATTCACAGAACTAGATCCACTTACCGATGCTAGTTTGTCTTGCTCCATGTTACTGGGCCATTCCTGGACCTACCCTGTGATTGCAAGCATTTCTTTAAGTCCTGCTTCTGTATTACAAGTTGTTCTGGTAAGTTCACAGTTATACAATGATTCTTGCTAAAAAAGAAGCAAAAACCGAGTCACCTTCAAGCTGTTTATTTGCGGGGTTACATACTTCAGGAGCAGTGTCAACATCAGTCCTATGCCTTCCGTTTGACATACTTCCCCGAGAATGGTCTGCTGTAGGCGACGTAACCAAAATACCTCGCCTGTCTTGTGATTGGGTAGGAATAACCCTAGTTCAAATGATGATGTAGGGACCGCAGTTGCTCGCTGTTGATTGGATGCAGTTTCAAAAGTATCCAATTCATGCATAAAGCCCTTTTTCAGCTTTACATCAGTTGTACATGTCTGAACTGCAGTTTGTTTTGGCTGTGAAAAAATACGGCCATTAGTAAAGTCCTCTATATCCTGTTGCAGTTTGTTTTTTTTATTCCTTCCAGTTGTTTGTCTAGGTTACACATACATATTGGCATACTTTCATAAAGTGAGATGTAGTCATTAAACAAAGGAGAAGTGGAAATGTGTTTTTCTATCTCCGAATGCAGTTCATCTTCTATATTAACAAAAACTTCATTAAAGTCATGTAATTTAATCCCAGGTTTATATTTTAGTCCCTGCCTTTTTTTAAGGAGTTCTGGGTAGGTATTGCCAGAAGAGGGCATATTCAGCACATGTAAGCCCCGAGGAACTATACCCAGATCAATGTAAGCAAGAAAATTAAAACCTTGCAATTGTAATTTTTTAAAAGTTTTTATCTTGCACTCCAGGGTCTGGATTTGGAGAGAAAATTCATCTCTCTGAAGTAGTGCTCACTCCTGCATTCAGCACAACTTCAGATTGATTCAGTGGATTTTCCCGTGATAAAATAGAATGCAGGACCTACCCATGGAGGCTGTTTGCATTGTAGCAAGCTGTGTCATCCCAAGTCACAAAAAATCAGTTCACAGTTCAGTGCCTGCTTACTCACAAAAACAAAATAAATTCCAAAATGAAAAGATGAGCAGGCTAGTAAAGTCAAGTAGTGCAACATTTCCAACAGGAAAAAAGCAGCAAAGCACCCTTCACAAACTGAGAACTTTTTTAATTGAATAAAACAAATCTTGCAGACATCCAGTCCTTCTTCAGTGTTACTTTCAATTGAGGAACAATCCTTTTTAAAAGACACAGAAACAAATCATATGACACAGCCTAATCCATCATATTGAAACATCAATTACATTTAAATATTCATAATTAAATATATTAAGCACATTATTAAACACGTTGACATAAAAAAACTATAAATAGTATATATATATATATATATATATATATATATATATATATATAAATATATATAAATATATTATTTAATGGCATTTTGTTTGTGTTTTAGTATTGGTTTTAATGACATTTGTTTATTTAAACCTGAGTATACATCAGCCTGCACACGTGTAATCCATTTGTATTCCTTAGTTTCTAATTTATTATTAGTATCACCATATCTAATAATAGGGGATTATATATATGTGCTGTTTATAGGTTTTTTTTATGTTAATATGTGGTTTTTAACAATATTCTTAATATATTTAAGTATGAATATTTAAATGTAATTGATGCTTTTATATGATAGGTTAGGCGAGGTATTTTGGTTACATCGCCTACAGCAGACCATTCTAGGGGAAGTACGTCGTAGGGAGGGCATAAGACTCATGCTGATACTGCTCCTGAAGTAAGTAACCCTGCGAATAAACAGTTGGAAGGTGGCTCAGCTTCTGCCTTTTTTTTTTTAGACTAGAATCATCGTATAACTGTGAACTTACCAGGACAACTTGTAATACAGAAGCAGGACTTAACAAGGAAATACTCTTAATCATGTGGGAAGTCCAGGAATAGACCAGTAACATGGAGCAAGGCAAACCAGCTTCAGTAAGTGGATCTAGTTCTATGAATAATGATTCTGTGGGCACATTTAATGTAAAGAACACTAATGGATGTATATTAATTAATTTATCTAGTCATGTACTCACAAAAGCCGAGACATCTTTATCAAAAGGTATAAAATTTGTTCCAGCTGGCACTGATAATGTTGTGGATGCACTAGATGTAAAGGTATTCACCTGTGACATGAATTTAAACTGTATTTTCAAAGATCTGGGGTAGCTACGCAGGGTGTATGTAAGAGGAGTACTACATTCATACCTTTGTGATCCAGTTATTATGGCCTTTAGTAACATATGTGAGAAACATATTTGTGATGCATATGAAACTAAATCTTTTAAGAAATTATATAATTTGAGCAATGATGAATGTGATGCTCTTACTGGCCTGCAAAGAAATGAAAACATTGTGATAAAGGAAGCGGATAAGAGTGGTTGTATTGTGTTAATGAATTTGTGACTGTGTTACTGCAATGAATGACTTGATTTCAAATGAAAAAACTTTCAAGTTAATAAATGATAAAGATGTTAATATAATTATTAGCAAAATTAATGTGTATATATGAATTGCATCTAATGAATGATATAGACATAGACACATTCAATTTTTTTTTACAGTGCCCTGCCCAACTATTCCAGTACTATATGGTTTGCCAAAAATCCATAAATCCCCCCAGAGACCCCCTATGAGACCTATTGTTTCTGGGAGGGGACGGATAACAAAACCCATATCAGCCTACTTACAAAATACATTGAAATACTTTTTTTTAGATTGTGTACCTAGCTTTTTATCCAGGATACTAGTGATTTTTTAATGACATTTGAATGGTGGGATAGGAATACAGCTAAAAGATTTTTGTGACTTTAGATATCAAGTCACTTTTCACTGTTATCCCCAATGCCTATGGTATTGACCGACTAAGGGAGATTTTGAATGAAAGTAGAAATTATACTGTAAGGCAAACAGTTTCTGAACTTATAGATTTAGTACTGGAGAATAATATCTTTATATTTAATAAATATACCATCTGACATCAGGGGTGGCAATGGGCACTGCTATAGCTAACACGTATGCTAACTTGACATGGAGTCAATGGAAAGAGGTGAATATACATGGTGAGAATAATATATATCAAAGATTTTATTCTATGTGTTTCATTGACTGCTTTAATTTGGGAGGGTAATTAACATGAATTTTTTTTGACTATGCAAATCAGACAACTGATTGCTTAAAATTTGAAATGAATTTTTCTGAACAAGAAATGCATTTCTTAGATGTACATCTTTTTTCAACTGAGAATGGGATTGATACCTGTATATATAAAAAAGAAATGCATGCTAACAAATATCTCCATAGGCATTGCATGCATGCTAAGAATATTTTTAGAGGAGTCACTAAGGGTCAGTATCTACGAGCCAGTAGACTTAATACTAGATCAGATTATTATATGAAACAAATGGATGAAATGACTGATGAGTTTCTTGAGAGAGTTTATGACCCTAATGAATTGGATATAGTTAAAAATGATGTTATAAAATTAAGGGATGGTAAGGCTCAACCATTCTTTTCCCATCGTATGAATAATAGTTCTGTACAACAACAGAGTAAGGATGTGTCATCTTTAAGGTGCATAATGACATAGTAGAGCAAGTCAAACAGTTGAAAAAATAATTAGGGGAAACTGGGATATATTAAAAGCTAAACCTGGCTATGAGAAGTGGCTACCTGAGAAGCTGCTATTTACTTATAGGAACTGTGCCTGTGTTATAAAGATTTTCCTTTGAATAAAAAGGCTAGGATTAAGTATAATACTAAGGGGACTGTACCATGTTTTAGATGTTCATGCTGTGCAAATATATGTCATTTGAATTAATTTATTCATACTGTTAGTGGAAGAAAGTTTAGATTTAACTGTACTGAAACTTCTAACAATTTATTTGTTGTTTATCTGGCTACCTGCTTATCTTCGGGATTCTATGTAAGAAAATCTGTCGGAAGATTGTGACAGAATAGTAGAACATAAATCAGACGTATGCAGGGGTGTAGAGCCTAACTCTTTGGCTAGACATGTGCAAGAACATGGTGATTCTCACCAGTTTACTTTTAGAGTAATAGAACTCTTATCCCCTAGTATCAGACATGGTGATAACAATAATAAATTAGAAACTAAGGAATTCAAATTATACATATGCAGGCAATTGTATACCCAGGCTTAAATGAACAAGTGTCATTAAAACCAACACTAAAACACAAACAAAATGCCATTAAATATATTTTTAAATATATATACTATTTATAGATGTTTTATGTTAATATGTGATTTTTTAATGATCTGTTTAATATATTTATGAATATTTAAATGTAATAAATGTTTTAATATGATAGGTTTGGCTGTGTCAAATGATTTGTTTATGTCTTTTTAGGAGGATTGTTCATTAAATGAAAGCTTTGTTTTATTTAACTAAAAGCTCTCCATTTGTGAAGAGTGATTTGCTGCTGCTTTTATTTTATTTTGCAAAATGTCTGCGGATCAAATAGTCTGCAGAACTTATTTTATTAGCTGAGAGAAACAGTTTCCAATATAATAGGTCACCCTTCTTAAATTCCAACATTTTCTGAGTATCAAAAGATATCAAGCATTCATGTGTGTAGGTAATAGGAAACATAATTAATAAATTCTTAATTGATTGCAAAACATAAGCTTTTTAAACAGCAAGCATTGATTTGTAAGAGGTATAAAATCAAGTTTTGACCTTTCACTTTGAATGTATATTTTTAAAATCCATATATAGGTTTGCTTGAACCATATACTCAATACAGATCTTTGTGCCGGTCCCAAGCCCCGATAAATGGGGAGGGTTGCGTCAGGAAGGGCATCCGGAGTAAAACTTCGCCAAATCATTTCATGCAGTCAACAGTAAATATTTCCATACCGGATCGGTCGAGGCCCGGGTTAACAACGGCCGCCACTAGCACTGTTAGCCAACAGGGTGCTGGCAGAAATTGGGCTACTGTTGGCCAAAGGAGGTGAAGAGGCAGAAGGCCTGGCCGAAGGCAAGAAAAGAGGAGAAAGGCTAGAACTGTGGTAGTGAGGGTTAGAATTTTAAATGTTGGCAGTATGACTGGTATAGGGAGAGAGCTAGCTGATATGATGGACAGAAGGAAGGTTGGTATATTGTGTGTGCAAGAGACCAGATGGAAGGGGAGTAAGGCTAGGTGTATCGGAGGTGGGTTCAGATTGATTTATCATGGTGTGGATGGGAGGAGAAATGGCATAGGAGTTATTCTGAAGGAACAGTATGCGAAGAGTGTTTTGGAGGTGAAAAGAATGAGGATAGAGTGATGTTTATGAAGCTGGAAATTGATGGTGTAATGATGAATGTTGTTAGTGTTCCACAAGTTGGGTGTGCAATGGATGAGAGAGAAAAATTTTGGAGTGAATTGGATGAAGGGGTGATAACTGTACCCAAGGGTGAGAGAGTGGTGATTGGAGCAGTTTTCAATGGACATGTTGGTGAAGGGAACAGAGGGGATGAGGAAGTAATGGGGTAGGTATGGTGTTAAAGGAATGCAGAAGGTCAGATGGTAGTGGATTTTGCGAAAAGGATGGACATGGCTGTGGTGAATATGTATTTTAACAAGAGGGAGGAGCATAGGGTGACATACAAGAGTGGAGGAAGATGCACACAGGTGGATTATATCTTATGTAGGAGGGCCAGTTTGAAGGAGATTGGAGACTGTAAAGTGGTGACCGGAGAAAGTGTAGTTAGGCAGCATAGGATGGTGGTTTGTAGGATGACGTTGGTGATCAAGAAGAAGAGGAGGAGGAGTGTGAGGGCAGCACAAAGGATCAAATGGTGGAAATTGAGAAAGGGTAATTGTGAGGTGGAGTTCAGGGATGAGTTAAGACATGCACTGGATGGCAGTGAAGAGTTACCAAATAGCTGGGTAACTACAGCAGAGCTAGTAAGGGAGATGGCTAGAAAGGTGCTTGGTATCACATCGGGACAGAGAAAGGATGACAAGGAGACATGGTGGTGGAATGAGGAAGTACAGAAGAGTATACAGGCAAAGAGGTTGGCAAAGAAGTGGGATTGTCAGAGAGATGAAGAAAGTAGACAGGAGTATAAGGAGATGAGGTGCATGGCAAAGGGAGAGTTGGTGAAGGCTAAGGATAAGGCATATGAAGAGTTGTATGAAAGGACACTAAGGAGGGAGACAAGGACCTGTACCGATTGGCTAGACAGACGGACCGAGCTAGGAAAGATGTGCAGCAGGTAAATGTGATAAAGGATAATGAGGGAAAGATACTCACAAGCGAGGAGAGTGTGTTGAGATGGAAATAGTACTTTGAGGGGTTGCTGAATGAAGAGAATGAGAGGGAGAGAAGGATGGATGATGTAGGGATAGTGAATCATGAAGTGCAGTGGATTAGCAAGGAGGAAGTAAGGATAGCTATGAAGAGAATGAAGAATGGAAAGGCTGTTGGCCCAGATGACATACCTTTGGAAGCATGGATGTGTTTAGGTGAAATGGCAGTGGAGTTTTTAACCAGATTGTTTAATGAAATCTTAAAGTGAGAGGATGCCTGAGGAATGGAGAAAGTGTTTTGGTACAGATTTTTAAGAATAAGGGTGATGTGCAGAGCTGTAGTAACTACAGAGGGATTAAATTGATCAGTCACAGCATGAAGTTATGGGAAAGAGTAGTGGAAGCTAGGTTAAGAAGGGACGTGATGATTAGCGAACAGCAGTATGGTTTCATGCCAGGAAAGAGCACTACAGATGCGATGTTTGCTCTGAGACTGCTGATGGAGAAGTACAGAGAATGTCAGGAGTTGCATTGTGTTTTTGTAGACTTAGAGAAAGCATATGACAGGGTGCCTAGAGAGGAGTTGTGGTATTGTTTGAGGAAGTCGGGAGTGTCCGAGAAGTATGTAAGAGTGGTACAGGATATGTACGAGGGTAATGTGACAGCAGTGAGGTCTGCGGTGGGAGTGAATGATGTGTTTAAGGTGGAGGTGGGGTTACATCAAGGATCAGCTCTGAGCCCATTCTTATTTGCAATGGTGATGGACAGGTTGACGGATGAGATCAGACAGCAGTCCCCATGGACTATGATGATTGCAGATGACATTGTGATCTGTAGTGAGAGTAGGGAACAGGTGGAGGAGACCTTGGAGAGATCGAGATATGCTCTAGAGAGAAGAGGAATGAAGGTCAGCAGGACTAAGACAAAATATATGTGTGTGAATGAGAGGGAGGATAGAAGAATGGTGAGGATGCAAGGAGCAGAGGTGGTGAAGGTGGATGAATTTAAATACTTGGGGTCGGTAGTTCAGAGTAACGGTGAGTGTGAAAGAGAGGTGAAGAAGAGAGTACAGGCAGGATGGAGTGGGTGGAGAAGAGTGTCAGGAGTGATTTGTGACATTCGAGTATCTGTAAGAGTGAAAGGGAATGGTCTACAAGAGGGGTAGTGAGACCAGCAATGTTATATGGGTTGGAGACAGTGGCATTGACAAAAAGGCAGGAGTTTGAGCTGGATGTGGCAGAGTTAAAAATGTTAAGATTTGCACTGGGTGTGACGAGGATGGACAGGATTAGGAATAAGTATATTAGAGGGTCAGCCCAGGTTGGAAGGTTTGGAGCCAGAAAGGCAAGATTACGTTGGTTTGAACATGTGCTGAGGAGGGATGCTGAGTATATTGGGAAAAAGATGCTAAGGATGAAGCTACCAGGTAACAGGAAAAGAGGAAGGCCTAAGATAAGGTTTATGGATGTGGTGAGAGAGGACATGCAGAGGTGGTTGGTGTGAACAGAGCAAGATGCCGAGGACAGGAAGAAATGGAAACAGGTGATCCGCTGTGGCGACCCCTAATGGGAACAGCCAAAAGAAGATGATGATTAAGAAGTAAGGTTTCATATATTGATTTCCAATATGATGTATAAGAAGTATTATTAAAGCAACACAGTTAATAAATGCCGAGTTTAAATAAAAATCAGTATTTGGAAACCCTATACCTCCTTCATCCCAGCTTGTGGTGTGCCAGCAAAGAGATTATTATTTGGGGGGATACCAAAGGAAGTTATTAATTTTCTGTTTAATTTTGACAGGTGGGGGAATTATTAGAGCTTGGTCAATGAATAAAATTTTGGGTAACTTTTGATTAAAGTTACTCTGTCTTCAAATGTGAAGAGTCTGTTCCAACTGTCATTTAGACTTGTAATTAAGTTTATAAGTTTGTAATTAGATGCAAGTGATTTTCTATAATTGGATTCAATAATGATACTAGATATTTAATGTGCCCTCTCACGTTGTCTTTTTTTGATCCAAGTTTTATAGTAACATTTTAGAAGTGCCTGAGTTTTGTTGTGATTGAATTTTCGACTAGAGATGTTTGCAAAGAAGTGCAGAGGTCATCAGCAAACAGTTGCATCTTGGGGAATGATCTGTACTTTTTATATCCTTTAATGCTGTCATCATTTCTAACATAATTTGCAAGAGGCTCAATAGCTAGGGCAAAGAGTAATGGGGAGAAGTGGCACCCCTGTTTAGTACCTCTTACTATTTCGAATGCGCTAGTTAGATAAGATCCAATCTTTACATAGGCTATGGACTTTTCATATAGTTTAATTCTATAAAGTTTGGGGAGAAATTGTATTTTTGCAGAGCTTTAAGCAGATGTAGCTAACTTAAGGAGTTAAAAGCTTTATTTACATCAAGGCTTGAAATAGAAAGCTAATTTTTTCTTGCTTGTCGAGTGTATTATCTTCTTTTTTGGTCTTCTTCTTTGGTGTTTGGTCGTCTTGAATTAATATTGAAAGAATATTTAATCTGTCTGTTAAGATGGACATGAATATCTTGTAATCAATGTTAAGCAAAGAAATTGGCCTGTATGATGTGCAAAGGTTGTGCTGTTTTATTTGGTTTTAAGATGGGAGAGATGATGGAATATTTCCATGACTGAGGTATGGTTGCTGTAGTTTTAACTTCTTGGAATGCATTGAGTAAGATTTTAAAGATGTTATCAGGTAAGAGTTTGTGAAATTCCAGAATTAGACCATCTAGCCCTGGTGCCTTTTTCCTCTTTAAGATTTTGTTATCCGTTCCTTTAATTCTTTAAAGGAAAAGGGTTTATCTGTGTTGAATATTATTAGCAAGAAAGTTGTCTATACTTTTATCACTTGTGCATGAGTTAATATTCTTGGAATGGTTTTTAAAACATAAGATTTTTTTTTTAAATCTGTAACTTTGATAGAGTATTTCTAGTGTATGTTTCTTTTATGTGACTTATTTTCATTTAAAGGTTTAGATCTAATCGCGATCCTGTAAATACTCTTGGGATTAATTGAGTAGGATTATAATCTGATTTTTTCTAGATTTATTAATATTTTATGCTGCATGATATCCTAATATTACTTGTTCAGTTTACATATGTCAGCTAATGCAGATTTGTCATTTGCTGTAGGTTTTGGTTTCAGCTCATCAATTTCTTTTTGTATCTCTACCAGTTTTTATCCCACTCTTTCCTTTTATTTATATACCAACATTTGACGTTTTACCATGTTAAGCCTACCTTAAGTTTCCCATAGGATAATTTCTAAAACCTCGCCATTATTATTGACATATAGATAAAGCTTTATTTCATTTAGAAAAAATTATTTAATTCCTTGTTCTGTTACTAGATAAGCAGGTAGTCTTTGGCAGACATTTAAGGAGTCAGTGTTAAGTGTTAACATGGAAGGTGATAGCATTGTGGTCAGACATTAGGGAATGATGTCAGCACTACATTAATTATGTCAGCACTACATTATCAGTTTTGTCCAGTAAAGAACTGGTTACAAAGACTTTATCTATGTTGGTCTGAGTGCCAAATCTGTAAGAATAGTGAAAATATTTCAGGGAGGATATTTTTATACCATTAATGTCAATTAGGTTTTTGTCTTATGTAGTTCAAGTTCTTGGCGGCAACAGGGGACATCTTGAAGGGCTTGGAGATTGTGGTATCAGTGGAGGACAAGATGCAATTAAAATCACCTGCTAATAGTAACTCACCTTTAGATGTTAATGTTATGGTGTCTAAATGTTTTTCACAGTTTTTGCCCCAATACCCGATATCCAGTAGGTGTTAGTAAAAGTATACATCTTTTTATTTAGTTTTAGTATGACTAAAGCAAGCATACCATCATTGCTTGAGTACGAGTCAACTATTTCTGGAATTCTCATTTTCTATGTAAAATTAGGACACCTCTTGTGGTTGTAGTTCGAACTTAACAAATTAACTTTTAAGGAAAAGATTTTGATTAGCTCTTCTGTTACCAAGATTCCTGAATGAATGTAAAATTGGCTTTATGTAGCATTAAATATTTGTTGACACTACTTTTCATGAGGTTGTTCAACCCATTGACGTTAATAGATATAATGTTGAATATTATTTGATGGAGACTGCTAGTAAAATTGAAAAATGCGTTCCTTGATTCAGTATGACAAATACATTTTTTTAAAACTCTTACAGTTTAAAAACTCTAAATTTGAAAACAATAAATCTGTATATTTTAAACTTCTGCATGGGTAAACTAAATCCAGGCTTTCTATACCTGTCTCAAAGAAGCCACGAACTATCCCTCTCATGACAGCTAGTGGAAATTCCTGCATACTGCAGGCTAATAGCAAGCAGAAGGGAAACTGCATATACATAAAAAAAACATGCAAAAGGAAAAAAATCTATTTAATATACTATGTATGCATGAACTAAGAACATGAAGCTGTATACAATTTTATTTTTTTTTATCTAAACAGACTAAAATTTATTAATCCTAATTTCTTACTATGATTAATAAATGCCATTAAAGCAGACAGGAAAAAGATGCATTTAAAACTCAGTCAGAAATATATTTGTAATTCTTTATAAATGTAAGTCTGATTAAATCACGGTTTAGAGTAAAACAGATGCTTAAGACTTTTTAGATAAAAATATTTGCTAAATGAATGAAAACACAGTTCTTGAATCTGAGTTCAGTGAAGAGAATTGGTTCAAAAGTCACACCTACTTCCTGAAAAACATCACAGATTTTCTCAGTGTGGGAGCTAAACTGAAGCCTTTAGAAGCTCGAGCTTATCCCAAAAGTTGTCAAAATTCAGTCAAAAAAGTAAGTAGGTGGGAATTTTCTAGTGAAGAGAAGCTTTTAAGCACACCTTGTAAAATCTTTGTCTTTCGGCTTTTCCCAGTTAGGGGTCATTACGGTGGAACTCCGGTCCGCTAATGATTGGCAGTGGATTTTTATGGTGCCTAGGTGCCAGCCCCAATGCCCAACCTTCAAAGAAGGCACACCCATTCACGCACACACCTCCCTGCATGTCTTTATACATCACTCGACCACAGGGAGGACATGCAGACTCCACACAAAAGGCGCTCCAGCCAAGAATTGAACGGGAGAACCTCTTGCTGTGAGGCGACAATGCTACTGCTGCACCACCGCAGCCATCACACCTTGTAAAGAATATTTAAAATAAAGGCTCCAAATTACCAAGTGTAAACCGCTACAAGATATATTAGCTAGATGGAGCACATTGCAGAAGTTCGTAGTATATATATATATATATATATATATATATACATATATATATATATATATATATATATATATATATATACATATATATACATATGTAAATAAAATGTCACCACTTTATTTTTAAATATTTAAAAGTAACACAGTAAGCATTTCTGTCTCCTGCAGTAATTAAATACTATAACACTGACTAAAACAGAAAGGGAAGGCACATACATGAAGAAGTGAGTATAGGATATAAAATAAATATATAAGTGAGTGATTTTTATACTATTTCAGTAGTGCTATGCCATGTATAAGAAGTATAAAATAGCAGTTTGCTGTTGGATAAGATTTTGATTTACTTGAATTTTGAGTGCTATATATATTGCATTGTTGTGGAAAAGATGATAGGAGAGAAAAAGGTTAGATACCTTCTGTGTATGATTCCACATTATTTAGAAGGGAAAAAAAAAAAAAATTGCATGAAATTTGAGGTTATGTATAATCATTTGACTTTTTTTTTTTTCCATAGTCCACTCATTTTTTGAAGCTTGTCTTAAGTTTATTAAAGAATCCATGGGTTCAGGTTGACTTAAGTCTTTTTTTGGACTTTTTTCGATTTTTCTGAAAAGACTAAACTGCACTTTTCATCACAAAAGGACTTCAGAGTGCATTCTGATGTCAGAATACTGTTGGCTAAAATTCCAGTATTTTGGGAGTGGGGGAATATAGTTGATTTATTAAAAATTCAAATGTCATTTGCATATTGAAGTTACTAATAAGAAGGTAAGTGTTTCTATTAAGAAAAGAGAGTAGAGAGATGTCATTTTTTGTCTTTTAACTGAATTTTTTTTATGTAGCCAGCTGAGGCATAGTCTTAAAGCTGTCTGTGTGGACTCAGGTGTAATGAAGATGCCGAGGACAAAATCTGCTCCACGGACAGGTTGTATCTGCTTTTACGGCACATAATTAAACATGTCATGTGTATGCTATTCACTAATCAATGGGTAACAAAACTCCATATATTTTCTGGTAGCAGGTTTTCTGCATAGTAAAATTCAGCCATAGTGGCCAATTTCTTGAATGTAGAAATGCAGTGGTTCAGGTGCTCAACATTGTTTGTATAATGTGATGGGACTGGGGTTGAGCTCAGTGATGTTTCTGTGTACAGAAATTCCTGTCTTGGAAGCAAGCTATCTCTGTAGATTCAAAGCAGTAGGGTCAGGCTTACTGAGGTTTCCATATTCTGAAATGACAGTGTATGTAGGATGATCTGAAAAAGTTCATTTGATGGTATCTGTCAAAGAACTACTGTAATATAGAAGCTTGAGTTAAACAATGTTTTCTGGGATTATACTTTTAATTACCTATGATCGACGGTGCCTCTCCAGTACTTGTGGATATTGCAGCCGGTTAGTGCACTTCTTTACTGGCATGTTTCTATGAACTTGCTATGAATTTTGTTTTACTATTAATCGGTGTTACTGACTGGTTGGGGAGGGGGCAGTAGATTTAAACTTTCCTTAGTTGCCAATATTGCATGGATTTCTGTGGTGTGCTTTTAGAAACATTTTGCACCATCAGTTCAGCTAACTAACATTTTTACTCTGCATAATACTAGCCATATAATAGATGAATGAAGCTGAGAATGACCAAAACAAATGTGGACTAATCCTTTCACTATTATTCCCTTACTTTTACCATTCTGTGGTCACAGCAAATGTAGTCATGGTGTCATCAAGAAGGAAGTATGAACTGTGGACAGCCACCCAATATGGAAGGTGCTGCATGCAAACATTTTGTCATCTGAAATTAATTTTTAGTTCTCTTGTATGCAAAATCAGTCTTAAGGTTTTCAGAATGTAGTTCTTGAATTTAATAAAGCCTATCCCGAAGGTCGCAATGTTTGGGTTATGAAATGGTTGTTTGGTGATGCAACAAAGATGAAAGTAAACCAAATCTAATAAAGCTTCACCTAAATTTGACATTTTTACATTGCTTCCTCCACTATTAAGCAAACTTCGTGTTTAATTTTGCTATAATGTGCACATAATTAGCATGTCTTGTGTACAAAAATCCTGCCATGGTGGCAGTTTTTTCCTGGGTGGAGAAGTGGTATTCTAGCTTGTAGTTTGCAAGACCTTTCTGTACAGGACAGTTTTGTTGGAGTGCATATCCAAATTGCACACTGTGCGTCTCCGTCAACTAGAATTACCAAGTGGGTGGGTGATGTTCATGGTTCCTTGAAGACAATAGCCAGCATGGCAGGCATGCAGAGCAGGATGCTTGGTGGGCATGTCAGTGGTAGAAAGTACAGTGCCCAACAGGTCATGCCTTTCGTTATGTGAATGAAAGTGATTGGTTTATGCTTGGTGTACAGTAAATGTTAATGTAATTGCAAATTGTAATGTACAGTAGCAGGGAGGACATTGCAGTTGTTCTACATGTGCTCCAGTATGAGTTTTAGGTGACATTACCTAGACAAAATTGCTCTCCTGTGGGGTGTACCCTAAAGCAAAGATTCTCTGTGAGTATCTGTTAAATGTTCTTGTTGCACCATGTTAAGTTGTTCAGAGCCATCCCAACAACACCTTTAATTACTTGTTCCAGGCCCTTACTTGATTGCTCATCTGTGCAGCATTCAGGTTGGACAGATCAGGCATTCTGGATTGCCCCCACACACACACGTGCACACACACTTGAGTTTTCCAGTTGTGGGCATGGTGCAGCAAACTTGTGTCCACAGTGGATTTGTTGCAACCAGTTTTGTAAGCAACAAAACTGCAATTCAGTCATGTGTCCCCAACCATTTGCTTCCACAGGGGAATGTTCTGCAACCTGTATGACTGAATCTGGAAAAGGTTAAGGTGGCCCATCTGATTCTTTGTAGAGTGATGTTAACTGGACATTATTCATGGTATTTCTGTGTACAGAAACTGATTTGCATGCAAGATTTGTATGTAGAGACAGCAGTAGGGCCAGGCACATTGAAGTTTTATGTATTATGAACTGTAGTGATAGGGCTTATTTCACACCGCCTGTCAAAGAACTAGTTTTATAGTGATGCTCAAGTTGTATTGAATTTTTTCTTCAGTATAATTCTCGTTTTGTATGTGATAAGCAGAAGAAATGTAATATTTTATTATTTTGCTTTTTAATGCTTGCAAATACTTCATCAGGTTAATAGAATTAATGGTACATTTTACTCTGAACTTGTTATGAGCGCTCTGTTTTAGTATTAACAATATGGGTTGCTGAAAATGCTTAAGGGTAGCAGATTTAATAAAGATTGCTTAATCTTTAAGTGCACTGTTATGTAATTTGCCAAACTTTCCACAGCCTTTCTTTCTTGCATACTGCCACTTCTGTCACAGTAAATAGGATCAAAAGAAGATGTTCTTCATGTTTCACTGTTGCAGTCATTACATTTGGGTAATCTGCTGGCAGGTTGCCCTCAGTCAGCCTGATTAACAAAGTCTTGGGTCCTGTGTCGGTTGCTGTCCCTTCTTCCATGACGTCAGGTCGTCAGGGGTATAAAACATGCAGCAGATGCCATTTTCATCTGTCTTTTTTGTCGCGTGGTGCCCGAAGCAGAAGCAGTTCACAAGTGCCGGTCGGCCGACTCCTGAAATTTTCGTTTTCGAGTTTCAGAACCGAAGTCCTCAACATAAAGCTAAGTACCCCATTGGAGAAACTTTTTTTCTTGCTCCTTACCAATGTCCGTAAAAGTTAATAAATTGTATTACTTGTGGGAAGCAAATGCCTTATAAGGATTTTCATTTGTACTGTATTCCTTGTCTAGGCCCTGACCACAATGTGCCTTGCTGTCAGTTTTGTGCTAAATTTAACCAACGCACTAATAAGAGTCTGTATATTTTTGCATCTAAATATTTTGGCTCAAGATTTAACTATCCAGAAATGTCGTCGGTTAGAAATCCGACTATCGGAATACACAAAAAACGCAAAGAAAAAGACAGAGACAGACCGTCGAGGTCTAAAACCGACGACAAAGCTTCTCCTAAGCCACTCGCCGGTTCACCGGTACTCCCAGCCCCTGATACCTGCTACATTTGATTCGCAGACCTCTACTGATACCTATTCGGAGTCCGGTATGGAGCAAGACACTTTAAGTATTGAACCCGCAGATGTCTCTACCTTAGATGGTTCCAGAGCCGCTGAGCAGGCACCGGCTTCTGAGGGTGTTTTCAGGCATAAAGATTTGTATATTAAACCGGCACCATCTTCAAAACGTAGGCCAAAATCAACTTCTAGGTCTAAAAAAAATTACGCTTGGGCCACGTGCATAGGCCCCCTATGCCTAAAAAAAAACAAATGAACAAATTGGCCGAGTATTTAATTACCTTGATCAGGGGTTCCCAACCCCCTCCTGCTAAGAGGCCTAGGCAAGGCAGTGATCTTCAGATCAGGTTTCCATTTCTTCTGATTCCTCTTCTGAGTAGGAATTATCTGTTCCACCTTATGAGGACTCTGATGCAGAAGAATCCATCCCTTCTGCTTCTCCTCCTGAGGATTTTTCTTTTGGAGAAACTTTGCATACCTTAAGGGAACATTTTCGTTGGGAGAGTCAGGATTTTTCAGAATCTGAAAAGAGGCTTAGGGATTTCCTTCTTCCTCAGCATAGGCCTTTGGCTATACCTCCTGTTCTAGACATTGTTTGTTTTCTCAGAATCCAGCATGGCTCCTGATTCCCTGCCTCTGGCTCCTAGTAAGCCAGACAGATATTACAGGGTTCCTTACTCCCACAAATTCATTTTTAAAAACCCTACTGCTGACCCTGAAACCATTTCTCAGGGTTCCAAGGGTGTTGAGGCTTCTACTGCTAAAAATCCTACCCCTTCTGATAGAGATTCCAGGGTGCTGGATAAATGGGGTAAGAAGGTTTACACATCTGCAGCCTTGGCAATCAGGGCTTTAAACTGTCAAATTTCATATGCTTAACTATCAGCAACATGTCACGGGCTTACTTAAATAGAAAACGATGTTGATTTCTGACTGTGTGGAAAATAGTTACAGGATTTATTGCATTCAGCTGAACAAGTTGGAAAGCATACTTTTGCAATGTGATTTTGATTCCTTGGAGGCCTCTTGCAGGGCATCTGTAACTGGATCTGTGATAAGAAGGCATGCTTGGCTCAAGGAGCAAAATCTGCCTGATCATGTTAAAGCAAAATTGTTGGATGCACCTTTACAACAGGACAGTCTATTTGGTAATAAGGCAGAAGAAGTTTTGAAAAAGATGGAAGATGAAGCTAAATCTATGCAAACTGTAAAAGATTTCCTACAAGTGCAGCCATCTAGGTTCAGTAGGCACTGGCCTACTAAGAATTGGTCCTTTCCAGTACCCACCAGAGCCGCTCAGGTCAATCCCAGACACTCCAAAGGCCCCAGGTTTCAGTCACAAGGAACTTGCAGAACAAAACAATGGGGTGCCTCAACCTCCAAATCTGGAAGTAGCAAGGCCCCTCCCTACAGTAAACAGTCTCAATGACTTTTATCTGCCATCTCCAAGCACTTACCTTTTGGCAGCCCCTTTGGGGGGGGACTAGCACTTCATGCACAAAATTGGCATCTAATTACCCAGGACAAGTGGGTTTTAAATATAGCATCCCAGGGATACAGATTTCATTTCCACACGTTGCCAATCTCAAACGGATGGCCAGATCTGCCTCCAGATCAGTGGGCAGAGGCCCATAAGCAAGTATGTCCCTCATGAATATGGGGGCTATTCAACCAGTACCAGAAAAGGGACAAGGTTTTTATTCAAGACTTTCCTGGTACCCAGAAAAGACAAATCATGGTGTCCAATTCTGGACTTATCCATTCTAAATAGATTCCTGGACATTCCAAAATTCAAGATGCTGACTCTACAACAGTTACTGCCTATGCTAGGCAAGGATGCCTGGTTGGTAACTCTAGACTTCAAAGAGGCTTACCTGCATATCCCAATCAAGGAATCTTGCAGAAGATACCTCCGCTTCAAAGCAGGCTATTTTCGTTACCAGTTCTCTGCACTGCCCTTTGGCTTATCTACTGCACCCAGGGTCTTCACAAAGTGCTTGGCACCAGTAATTGCATTTTGCAGACAAAGAAACATTCAAATGTATCCTTATCTGAATGATTGTCTAATTCAGGCAGAAAACAGGGACACTCTTCTACAGCATCTGGCATTTGTAAAAAGGCTTCTAACTTGCCTAGGGTATACCATAAACGAAAAGAAATCACAACTGGTACCCTGTCAAATAATTACATTCCTGGGTGCAAGCTTGAATACAACTGCCCAGATGACTTACCTCATGCCAGAAAAACAAATCCAATTGATGACTTACTTCAAACAAGTGGCCACAAAAACCCAGTTATCTGCAAGACAAATTCTGCAGGCCTTGGGGTTCATGGCTTCCTGCATTCTACTAATTCCATATGCAAGACTGCATATGAGGAAATTTCAGTGGTACCTAAAAAGCTTACGGAGTCAACATTGTCACATCCTGGAAACAGTGATTCCTATCATTCCTTGCCTGCAGCAAGAGTTCCTTTGGTGGGCAGAGGCCTGTCACCAAAACAAGGGGCTGTCATTCATTCCACCCCCTGCCGCCCAAACCCTGACTACAGACGCATCAGATTATGCTTGGGGGTGCATCTGGCAGGGAGATGCATTCAGGGCAAATGGAGCCCAAATCAAATGCACCTGCATATCAACCAGAAAGAGATGCTAGCTGTACAGAATGCTCTGACAGCCTTCAAGGACTTTTCTTCCAGGGCAACTACTGATAAAGACAGACAACACCACAGTCATGTGATACATAAACAAGCAGGGGGGGGTACCCATTCGTACCCCCTTTGCAGACAAGCCATGGCTTTATGGAACACAGCCTTGACTTGACAAATACATCTACAAGCTCAATTCCTGCCAGGAAAGCAAAATACTCTGGCAGATAAACTAAGCAGAAGTCTTATGGGCCCACACGAGTGGAGGCTGGATCCACAAATCTTCAGCATGTTGACACGCAAATAGGGGAGCCCAGACCTAGATCGTTTTGCCTCACCTCAAAATTATCAGTTGGATAAATTCTGCACAAGAATCCATCACAAAAAACTTGGAAAGTGGATGCTCTATCCTTCAGCTGGAAAAAAAACTATCAGTCTGTGCCTTTTCCCCTCTGCCTTTGCTCTTCAAGGTATTACTAAAAGTCAGGAAAAAACAAAAATGATTCTGATTGCTCCAAACTGTCCTTGCCAACACTGGTACCTGCTCCTACACAATTTGTCACACCTTCCTCCGTAGTACCTGCCTCAGACACCTTATCTACTGTCTCAGCAGAACTATCAAATTCTGCACACTCCGCTCCAAACTCAGAATCTTGTAGCATGGCTAATCAAATAATTTCACCAGTTACATCTCTCAGCCAAACCTATGATAGATGTCATTTC